>NW_026294595.1:128623679-128948679 GCF_007827085.1 Peromyscus californicus insignis | reverse complement strand
GGCCACCACTGCCATGGGTGGGTAAGTGACGCCGTAGGTAGCGCTCACAAGGGAAGACCTGGAGAAAGACAGCATTGTGGGAGGTCAGCTTCCAGGACCCCTTCCCTCACCAGCTTCCACCTTCTGAGCTCAGCGACCCTGGTGTTGAGCTCCATGGAAACATCATCCTATCTGCCCACAGAGCTGGAGGCCAGAGGGTCAGACCCAGCCCTCCAGACATCTCGGCTCTCTAAGCACTCAAGAGCCCAACCAAAGCACATTCCCTCTGAGTTGCAGCCCAGGCTGTCCTTCCTACACAAAGGACTTTCTTTCTTGGTCTCATATACTCCTATGCATCCCTCAAGACCCAAGTCAGGTGTCAGTGCCTCTCTACAAAGCCTTCTTAACTCTCTGATGCCATGTTCGACAACTCAAATTCTGCCTCTGAATGATCATCCAAAGTCGTTTATTTATTTATTTGAGACAGGGTTTCTCTGTGTAGCCCTGGCTGTCCTGGAACTGGCTCTGTAGACCAGGCTGGCCTCCAACTCACAGAGATCTACCTGTCTCTGCCTCCCAAGATCTCAGATTAAAGGCATGTGCCACCATACTCGGCTATCTAAAGTCTTCAGTCAGGTCACTGTCCCTCTCAGAGCCCCCTGTGAGGAAGATGCTGTGACACCTACCTTCTGGCAGTGTGGACAGGGGAAGCTGTGAGTGGCTGTCTGTACATGGTGCTCCAAGGCCTCAGGAGTGGAGTATTTATTCACACACTTGACACACCTAAGTGGGAAGGAAGAGAGAGATGAGCTCTAGCAAGGATGGAGACTTCCCCTTGTTTTCCCAAAACCAACTTCAGGAGGCAAAATCCTACATGTAATCCATTCTCAAATGTATCTATGCTTCTTTGACATTCTCTACCCTAAGTAAGCTGCTGAGACATGTGTAGGAGCCTCTCTGGTTTCCTTGCCTCATCCTGACCCTTGAAGTCCCTTATCCCCCAAGGTAGCCAGATGGTGTCTTTAAAAATGAAAATCAGGCATGGCAGAGACCTATTGGGCCCTCGTGAAAAACTCTCCCCTTCTGATGCCAATGGAGACTGAGAGCCCAATATGGCCAGCTTTGGCAAGCATTAACGTAAGCCTAGGAACTGTAGCCATGTTTTTGGATTCTCCAGAAGGTAATGTATGGTAACTGCTTTTTCAAGTATGTTTGAGAATGTGTCACCCAGACACCTTGGAGATTAAGGATAACCCTGAAGGTCACTGACCTCCATTTGTTAACAGTAGCATGCCCAGCTAAGCCTTTTCATTTTCACAACCCTCTTCAAGCTGGTGTAGTACCTACTTTTCAGGAGTGGCTCTGTGCAACATTTATTGGCCTCCTGAAATTCATTTAGCCCCCCTTTGAAGATACCTTAAAATTCATGAGCCTGAATGTAGCCATTATAAGACCATTAGTTCTGCTCCTTGTGAGCTGCCTGGTTTTTCTTTATGGTTCTTAGTTGTTCTTTTGTAGAGCTGCCAGCTTAAGTCGTGCTGGGATCATGAAAAAATGGGCCCTGGTGGTTCGTGTTCCTGGAGTTGTATCCATGACAGTGGATGTCCACACGCTCCAGAAAAGAATTTGATATTGCTGCTGTCGTTGTTGCTGTATAGCAGTGGTGGCCACCGCTGCTACTGTTTCTGGGATTACCATTTCATAACTGGTTACTACAGCTAGCACAGTGGAGACCCTGGCAGCAAAAGTAGCTACCACAGTTAGTTAATCTTTCATTCTATTGGGCATGATACATTTAATTTAATAGTTATATACAGTTCGATTGACTTTGAAAATTATAAATTTATAAACTCAAGTTCCATTTGCTTTTGGGATACCATCTTACAAGGACTCCAATTTGCAGTAAGGCTCATTAAGGAAGGGAATGGCTCAGTTGTCTTTAGCCTACTGGCTATGGGTGGGTTAGGACTTCTGTTGGTCTTTTCTGTGTCGAACACACAGATTGCAAGCCCAGTGCCACTTTGAGATCTTTGGCAGCAGTTAACTCTGCAGCTCACACACGATTGAGCCTGTATGATAATGAGTATTCAGAGACGGGTAATGCCTGGGGGGCGCTCACCAACCTAAGACAGAGCGCCTGTGTGGCCTGGGCAGGCGTCTCCATGATGGGTAAGTGACCTGCTGATGTCCCACGCAACCTAAGTCAGAAACTCATTTTTTAGTAAAAGGGGGACCTGTAGGTCCCTGGCCCCCGTTTTGGGTAACTGTTGCCTTGCTAGGTGACCTTGACCTTGCTATCCTCCCTATGCTAATTCCCTGCCGGGTTCCACCCTCCTGAATGCTTAAGGAAAGATCCTTGTCTGTGTATCCTGCATAATGGGCGTTAACAGCTTAGATGCAAGATTGTAAAACATGGTAGCAAACTTCTGCCCTCTAGGGTTCTCCCATTGTGCTGTAAGCCTGTATTTAAGACCTCCTCCCTCCTTCAATAAACGACATTGGGGGGGATTTATACTGTATCAAGCTGATAATAGAAAAATAAATAATAAATAAAAATGAAAAAAAAAATGAAAATCAGGGTGGAAGAGAGGGCTCAGTGGTTAAAAGCACTGGCTGTTCACCCAGAGGACCCAGGTTCAATTCCCATCACCTACATGGCAGCTCACAACCATCTCTAGCTTCAGGGGATTTCTGGGTTCCATGGGCAAACAACAATAACAAATTAAAGAAAAAAATCCTTTTCTCTGTATTTAACAAAAATGCCTTTTGTAAGTAGGAAGCAAATAACATCAATAAATATTTTTAAAAATATTTTTGAGACTGTGACTCATAGGGCCCAAGCTGGCTTCAAACTTCTGTGTGAACAAGAATGGCTTTGACTTCTTGCCTCTGCCTCCCAAGTATTGGGATTACATGTGCTGTGATGTCAGGCAAGAAATCTTGTTTTCAAAAGGAAAATAAGGAGGTGGGGGGTAAGTGTGATAGAACATACCTATTGCACCTGGGAAGCAGAAGTAGGACTGCTGTAAATTTGAGGCTAGCCTGGGCTATATACCAAGCTCCAGGATAGTCAGGGCTATGTAGCAATACCCTGACTCAAACAACAAAAGGAAAAGAAAAGTGGAGTGAGAGTCACTTCAGTGGCTTGGGGACATTCCATAGGCAGGCCAAGTCTACTCAACTCCAAGGACACACAGCAACCGACCGCCAAAGCCTGGACCTCGACAAACATGATGTGACCACCACACAAGCTCAACCTACCTACTGAGGGAGACACGCCATCCCTGTGTCCTTGTCATCCTGAGTTTCTGCATACAGCTGAATAGTACAGCAAAGAGGACTGTAGTAATCTCTTCTTTTTTTTAATTTATTTATTTTTCATTTTAAAAAATTTTTTGAGACAGGGTTTCTCTGTGTAAGTCTAAGCTGTCCTGGAACTCGCTTTGTAGACCAGGCTAGCCTTGAACTCACAGAGATCTGCCTGCCTCTGCCTCTCGAGTGCTGGTATTAAAGGTGTGTGCCACCAGCGCCCGGCTGTAGTGATCTCTTATTGAGCACCTCCTGTATTCCAAGGACCATGTCTACATGCTTGGTAAATTCTCTTATTTGACCCTTATGAAGAATCCAGGAGAAAGCTAAGCACAGTGTACTGGCCTATAATCCCAGCTCTCAGGGAGCTGAGGCAAGAGAGTCACTTCAAAGTCAATGCCAACTTCAGCTACATAGTGAACTGAAGGTCAGCCTGGGAGACCCTAACTGGAAACAAAAAAATGAAGGAGGGAGGTCTAGGGATATAAGTGAACAGGTAGAGTGCTTGCCTAACACCCACAAGGCTCTTGGTTTGGTCCCAACACTGTATAATGGAGGTATGGTGGAACAGATGTTATCCCAGCACTCAGGAGGTAATGGTAGAAACATCAGAAGTTCAAGGTCATCCTCAGCTACATAGTGAGTTCAAGACCAGCCTGGGCTACATAGGAGTACTTGAGAGAAATGGAGACAAAGTAATCAAGGGTCACCCATGGCTGTGCAGTGAAATCAGCCAGGACTCCATGCGGTATTGATGGCGGAGGGCAGTGACATGGGGACAGGTCCTGTTCTAACAGGCTAAGCATCATCAGGACCCCTTACCACAGGTAAGGGAACTGAGGCTGATAGCAGTTCAACACTTTCTCCAAAGTCAAGCATTGGCCCAAGTCAGCTTGGGATCTGAGCACAGGCAGGTGGCTCCATAGTCCTTGTCATTACCCTCAGGCAACCCTGAAGCAGCTGCCTCCTGAGCTATTTGAGGGCAGGTTGGCAGCATTTCAGCACAGTGTACAAAAAGCATTTGTTCACGCACCCGTCTCCCTAAGCAACAAGGATCTTGGCTCAAAGATCTGCACTTACTTATCTTAATCCCAGAAGCCTCACCCAGAAGTTTCTGAGGTAACAGAGGTCACCAGACAAATCCCTACAGGTACAAGTTTATATGAAATACAAAAGCCATTCCAACATGAAAATATTTAGTGGAGGGTGTCCCATACAGATACCTGTCACCACCTGTCCCCATAGGCTCAGGACTGTTTGTGAAACACCTGCTCTCAACCAGCAGCCAGCAAAGGGGCGGGAAAAAGCTCAAAGGGCAGAAGCATGATGGTGAGTATCTGCAGAACACACCTGTCTAAAGGAGGCCCAGAAAACACAGGGGGATACTCTATAGACCAGTGATGACGGGACGGACAGCATCAGGAGGAAAAAGCTGAAGATCTACGTGGCAACCTCATTTCCGACAAGAGAACCCAGAACACCAGTGTTTTTGGTTGTAAGCCTAGCTTTTAACAGCTGAGCCATCTCTCCAGCTAGTTTTTTAAGACTGTTTTCTGTGTATGTGTATGAGCCTGCATGAATTTATGTGCACCTTGTGCCTGCAGGAGCCCACAGAGGCCAGAAGAGGGCACCAGATCCCTCTTCTGTTACAGGCAGTTGCGAACCACCATGTGTGGGTTGGGAACTGAACCTAGGTCCTCCGCAAATATTCTTAACCACTGACCCATCTCTCCAGCTCTCAACTTTTTTTTTTGAGACAGGGTTTCTCTGTGTAAGAGCCCTAGCTGTCCTGGAACTTGCTTTGTAGACCAGGCTGATCTTGAACTCACAAAGATCCATCTGCTTCTGCCTCCGTAGGGCAGGGATTAAAGGCATGCACCACGATGCCCAGCTAATGTTTTTTTTTTTTTCCCTTTTCTTTTATATTTATTTATTTTGTGCATGTATGTGCCAGTGGGGCTGAGAGAACAATCCTTTCCCTCCACCATGTTGGGTCTTATGAATCAAACCCAGGCTGAGAGGCTCGGTAGCAAGCACCTGTACTCACTGAGCCATCTTTCTGGCCCCTAGTTACCCTTCTCAAGGTTGTTTCTATGATAAATGCTGAGAAGTGAAGAGTGGTCTAAGAAGAGTCAGTATCATTCTTTCCCACTTGCGCCAAAACACTCAGATACTCCAGGCTGGACCCCAGCTTTTAGCCTCAGTTTCCCTTTGCGATATGTCGCTGATCCTGAGCAGCCTGAGCCAGGCTCCCTGCCCACTGATCCGGCGTGGCTGGTGGCATGCACACATACTTGTAGACGGTGCTGTCCTTCTTGGGGCTGTGCTGCGGCAGGAGGCTGTGGGAGTACTGGTGCACGCCCAGGTCATACAGGGAGGGGAAGTCCTTGCTACAGAGATGGCAGCGGTAGCTCAGCTCCTCCTGGTGGCTTCTGATGTGCTCCAGAAAGGTGTCCAGCTTGGGGAACATCTGGGCACAGCTTTTGACCACGCACTTGTACACCTTGGGAGGAGACATTGGGAGTGAAGAAGGTGGAAGTCGCCTCCACTGCTACCCCTACCCTGTGACCCTGGCATGAGGCTATGAACACTGCTATGAACAACCTGCCAGCTGCTCCCTGGTCCCCACAGATAAAACCAGGGCCTCCCAAATTCCGGGCAAGCAGCCTCCCATTGAGTTTTATCTCTAGCTCTCTTTTTACTTTCTATTTTGATAGAAGTGCTCACTAAGTTCGCCCAGACTGGTTTTGAACTCACTCTATAGCTCAGTCAGGCCTTGAATTAAGACTCTCTTGGTTGCCGGGCGGTGGTGGCGCACGCCTTTAATCCCAGCACTCGGGAGGCAGAGCCAGGCGGATCTCTGTGAGTTCGAGGCCAGCCTGGGCTACAGAGTGAGTTCCAGGAGAGGCGCAAAGCTAGACAGAGAAACCCTGTCTCGAAAAACCAAAAAAAAAAAAAAAAAAAAAAAAAAAAAAAAAAAGACTCTCTTGGATGAGCCTCCTGAGGATCATAGACTGGCTCAGTTCCTGGCTTCACTATGATTGCAGGGTTCTCTTCTCTTGGCCAGTTACTTTTCCCTAAGGCTTTGTGAAGCCTGAATGTATCCATAAAAATTACCCAAGACCTGAAAATACAGTGAAGGGTGACACTATACCCTTTCTTTGTCACGGTCTCAAATGAGTGGCCATCATTAGCTGAGGGCAGTGGTGCATGCCTGTAATCCCAGCACTTGGGAAGAAAAGGCAGGAAAAGGAAAGGTCCAGGATCACAAGCGGTAGGGCTGGAGCCATACCTCAGCCATTAGGAGGGTTAGGAGCACTCGTTGCAAGGACTCAGGTTCAATTCCCAGCACTCACATGGTAGTTCATAACCATAACTCCAGTTGCAGGAAATCTAGGCCTTCTTCTGACCTCCAGGGTACCAGGCATATACATGATGTACATACATACACACAGGCAAATCACTCATACACCTAAAATAGAGTAAATAAATCTTTAAAAATTAAAAGATAATCCTTAGCAACGGGGCAAGTTCACAGCTGGCTTAACTATGAGACTCCAATATCAAAGGAGGAGGAGGAGGAGGAAAAAAAGAAAAATTGAGAGGCAGTACCACCAGGGCATGTGACTTGGCGGATGCTGGTGGCCCAGACATGTTACTTACTCCTAATAGAACTTCTCAGATGACACTCGTCTGGGGACCATCTTTGGAACTGCTACCCAACAAACTTCCCTCGGTCCTCTCAGTCCTTGGGGGCATGGCTAGTTTTGACTATTTAGTATTGACTTAGGACCCAGACTCTCAAGTTCAATGCTAATTTGTTAAAAAAAGAAATCCAACAGAAATGATTTTTGTGTGTATGTATGTGATGCTACGGATGTGACTCAGGGCCTTGCACATGCAAGTGTTGGGCCCCTGAGCCATGTCCCTGTTCCTAATGGGAGGAATTTTGTTGTTGGTAGACAGAAGAGGTAACTCCAAAGGTTATGGATGAGACATTAACGAAATTTGTGTCTACCTTGGCCATCTGATGTCGGGCCAGTCAAATGCAGGAGGCATGTATCACATGCTCTTGTGAACTGTATTATCATTTTCACAGCTTCTTTCATGATCTATGTGACATTCTGACATACGTCTAGTCTCATGTCTATAAGAAATACGCAGCCGGGCGGTGGTGGCGCACGCCTTTAATCCCAGCACTCGGGAGGCAGAGCCAGGCGGATCTCTGTGAGTTCGAGGCCAGCCTGGGCTACCAAGTGAGTTCCAGGAAAGGCGCAAAGCTACACAGAGAAACCCTGTCTCGGAAAAAAAAACCAAAAAAAAAAAAAAGAAAAGAAAGAAAGAAATACGCTTTTCATATTTTGAAAATTCAAGCAGTTATCAATATTTCTCAGGTGCTTACACAGTGTCAACTCCAATTAGCCCAGGGTACCAACAGACAGGGTGAAACCCCTGGTCCTCCTGACAGCCTTAAATCTAGTGACAGCCATGTCTTGGCAATGGTATGCAGGCAACTGTCTTTGGGGAGATCATCCCTCCCAAAACAAAATGGCAAAAGCCTTCGAGCAGGAATCCCTTCAGCCTTTTGCATTTATCTTGACTGGAATATAAATGTGGTAGATGGAGACACAGCAAGCCTTCTGCAGCTCTGATGGTGAACACCACAAGCTAAGGATACTAGAGCAGAGTCAGAAGCCTGGCCCGGATGACATGCCCAATACTGCTAATTTCAGGCCTATTTTGATAGGAGAGAAATAAAACCCCAACTACTGGCCAGTCTTTATCACTGTACACATATCAATAGTCTCCTACATGATAAGAGCAGGGCTCTGGAGCTGGGGACAAAGCCAGGTTGGTCCCGTTGGCAGCTGGCTTGGCTAGCATGCATGAAGCCCAATTTCAGCACTTGGAGGACAGAACTTCAAGGTCATCCTCAGAGCACGTATGTGCGTGCACCTGTGAGTACAGGTACCCTCAGAGGTCAGAAGAGGGCTTCATCCCCTGGAGCTGGACTTACAGGCAGTTGGGAGCCACCTGATGTGGGTGCTGGGAAATGAACTCAGTGCTCTTAACCACTGAGCCACAGCTTCAGCCCCATGAGCCCCTGTCTTAAAACAAAAACAAAAGCAAAACAAAACTGTCTCTGATCCATTAGAAATGTAGAGAATTCTTCTAGGAAAGGTTTCCATTGCTCATACTATGACTGGATTTTCTACTAACGGTGACCCTGACGGGACAGTGAGATGGTTCAGCAGGTAAAGGCACTTGCCACTGAACCTGACAATCTCACCTCAATTTCTGGGACTCCCATGGTAAGAGGAGAGAACCAACTCCCACAAGTTGTCTTCTGACCTTCACACTATCCATGGCACTTGCACACACACACACACACACACACACACACACACACACACACACCCCGCAAAGGTCAGAAGTAGAGCACAGAGCATGGTGGTGCTCACCTTTAATCTCAGCACCCAGGAGGCAGAAGCAGGCAGATCTCTGCAAATTTGAGGCTGGCCTGGTCTACACAGCCAGTTCCAGTCAGCCTGGGCTACAGTGAGAAGCTGTCTCTACAAAAACAGGGGAAGGGCAGCAAGCAGGAGGTAAGCCACGAGAGAGGACAAGACCACACCTTATGACGACAGCCTTGAACCTGAGCTGAGTGCCTGTCCTGGTTCAGCTTCCTGCCAGGTCAGATGACAAACTTCCTAACGGTTTAACCTAACTGTCTGTCATTCCTCCAGGAATCTATCTTCAGGACAAAGAACCACGGAAACGGCTGGCCTAATCCCTGTCCCCTTCCAGGCAGCACTGGTGACCCCAGTGCCATCAGGCTCAGAAACGGGCAGCTGTGCCCTCTGCTGTCACGCCCACCCACCTGTTCCTTCTTGTGCTGGATCATGTGGGACTTGAGCTGGAAGTAGGTGCTGAACTGGCTGGGGCAGAACTGGCACAGGTAGGAACTGTCGATGAGGACCACCTGCTTGGCCTCCGGCTTGCCACCTTCGTCCTCGCCTGCCGTGGGCAAGGCCTGGGGCTGCGTGGTGCTGGACAGGGTCTGGCCCAACCCTATGCAGAAAGAAAGTCACAGGGAAGGGTTTCAAGGTAGGCAGGACAAGAGCCACACCATGCAGGAGGGCTCCTGGGACACCTACTGCAGACTTGCTATCAAATGCCGTATTCAGGACTGGACTTAGTCAGCCTGTGTGCTCCAGCATAGCCAGACAAGATGCTAAAATACTAACACACATTCTTTATTTTATTTTTTTCAGCCAGGGTCTTATGTAGTCCAGGCTGGCCTCAAATATGCTATGTAGCCAAAGATGACCTTGAACTTCTGATCCTCCTCCACTATCTCCCAAATGCTGGGATTACAAGTCTGTGCCACCACGTCAGTTTATATAGTGCTGGGGACTGAACCCAGGGCATCCTGCATAAAGGCAAACACTCTATCCTGAGGTGCATCCACAGCCCTTGAAATACATTCTGACTGAGAGACAGCTAGTGACCTCTGCCCCAATCTCTACCTTCTCGGACTCTGACCTCTCCATGGGTGTTAGAAACTGAACACTCATAGGCATACTCAGGCTGTCTCCCAGGCCTTTCTTTTTTTTTTTTTTTTTTTCAGCAGTAGAGGGCTTATTTAGCATTCCTGAGGTCCTCAGTTCAAAGCCTTGTGCTACCACCAAAAAATCAGATAAAATTGCAGAGTTTTCAGATCCTTCAGCAGCATGGCTTATAACTCTGTCTAAGGATTTCTGGGGGTTCCTAGGAAGTACTCATCCCCACTGCAACTCCCAGGGAGGGGACTGAGTCAGACCGTGTGATCTGACTTGAACTTGGACTTACTTATCTGATTTTTAGAGTGATAGGAAGCTCCTAAGTCTATTTCCCCTCAGCCTGCTATGAAGCTTGACTTTGAAGATGACCCTTAATAGATAAAGACTTATTATCATACTCTATCATAGTGCACTACATGTGTCCATACCTAGTAGTGACTAAAGAAAAAATGCCATGTCCCTCCAGGAAACATGATCTGTCTGGACCTTGGTGGCTTCACTCATAAAAAATGGGGATAATGGCATCTACTCTAATAGAATTGGGGCAATAAAATGAATGATGCACATGAGTCTGGAACAACATGGGTCTGTTGTAGGGTCCTGTCAGTGCTGACATCATCATCAACATCATCACCACCATCACCATCATGTGGCAAGAAGGGAATCGAGGCGGGCATGGCTATCCTCTCCCAGGCCTTTCTAACCACAACTTACCTTTGCTTTGTCATTCTTTGCTAACTAGAGCATCCCTCACTGTCCCTGACAGCAGAAGCCTGATCCTTCACCTCTGCAGCCCATGGCCTGGCACACAGTAGGCTCCATAATGTGTGCTGAATGGGTGGCCTCTACTGCTGGGCCTGCAGAAGTTCAGAAAGCAAGAATCCCGGAGCAAAAGAGGGCCAGCTCCAACAGCACCAGTGGGTCAGACAAAAGTGGTCCCCTGGCACTTGCCTAGCAAATGTGGCTGGCATGTGGCTGGGGCTGCTTGCCCTGGTGCTTGGGGGGAAAGAACCGTGGCTCTGGCTCTACACTGTCCTCTACAGTGGCCACAAGTCATAGGTGACAAGTAAGAGCTAGAAGACAGCCAGTCCCAGATTTTAAAAATTTAGTAAGCAAATATATACATAAGCAAATATATGGCTTTGGGGTGTTGTGTGTTGTGGAATATCCCTTTATACAGTGTGAAGATGTGTCACTGTGATTGGTTTAATAAAGAGCTGAATGGCCAATAGCTAGGCAGGAGGTACAGGTGGGATTTCTGCACAGAGAGGACTCTGGGAGGAAGAGAGGCAGAATTGCCAGCTGAACACAGAGGAAACAGGATGAGCAATACAGAGCAAAGGTAGCCAAGCCACGTAAAAGAACATAGATTAAAAGATATGGGTTAAATGAAGTCATAAGAACCAGTTAGGAACAAGCCTAAGCTAAGGCTGAGCTTTCATAATTATTAAGAAGTCTCTGTGTTGTTTTTTGTGAGCTGGTGGCCCAAAGAAAAATCCATTTACAGGGTGTGGCTCTGTGGAAGAGCAGAAGAGCCCAGGTTCCAGACTCAACTCCAAAAAGAAAAAGGGACCTCAACAATTCCTTTATGTTACCTGCGAGACAACAGTATATCAGGTTCAGTAAAATATATTAACTTTATCTCAAATTTTATTTTATTTATTTCACTTATGTGTGTCTATGTGTGTGTGTGAGTGGGTGCTGGAGAGAGTCAGAAGGAGGCGTCAGATCCCTTGGAGTTGTAGTTACAGATATTTGTAAGCCACCTGATGTGGGTGCTGGGATCGGAACTCAGGTCTTCATGATTGAACAGCAAGGACTCTTGACTGCTAAGCCATCTCTATAGCCTCCTGTTTTGTTTTTCTGAGATAAGATTTTGCTATGTAGCTCAGGCTGGCCTCAAATTCACAATCCTCCTGCCTCAGCCTCCCAAGTACTAGGATTATAGGCATGTGCTACCATGTTGGGCTACTGAAAACTTCAAATTACATTATGGTACTCACGTGAATCTCCTGAGAGTTCTATTTATCAACCTAGTGAGTCCCCAACCCCTATGTGAGAGAAGTAAACCAGTGTTTAGACAGGACTGTTAGCTGGGGAGTACCCAAAGGCTTGGATGAATGAGACTCCCATAGAACATCTGAAGAGCAGCTGCCTGCTGAGATTGAATAGTTTCAACTGCTGACTACAGGGACTGCCTGGAGCACTGAAAATGGATTCTGAGGGCTAGTAATGGAGCTCAGCAGACTAGTGCTTGCCCTGGCCAGCGGTGGTACATGCCCTTCATCCCAGCACTCGGGAAGCAGAGCCAGGAGGATCTCAGACAGGCCAGCCTGGTCTACAGAGCGAGACCCAGGACAGGTACCAAAACTACACAAAGAAAACCTGTCTCAAAAAACCAACCAACCAACCAAACAAACAAACAATGCCCTGGATTCAACCTCTGGCACCACGTAGAACCAGCTAAAGTAGCCAGGTGGTGGTGGTGCACACCTTTAATTCTAGCACTCGGGAGGCAGAGGCAGGTGGGATCTCTGTGAGTTTGAGGCCAGCCTGGTCTACTGAGTGACAGGACAGCCAGGGCTACACAGTGAAAACGTGTCTTGAAAAATAAAAAACAACAACAAAACAAAACAAAAGTAGCTCAGGTCTGAGGTAATCATTGTAGACAAATTTCTAAACAGTCTTTTAAATAAGAAACACAGAGCCAAATACAGGGGTGAAAGCCGTAGAGATCAGAGAAACAGGAATAGCCACCAGCTAACCTTAGCTCAACATGCCACTGTAGCTTCCAAAAAGAACTAGCTTCTTCCTGTCTAACCTGCGCCTTTATTGCCTTGCTGTTCTGCTTTCTCATATTATATCCTTCTGAGGTCTTTGATGTAGGTGAAGACTAGACAGTTATAACTTTTCTTAGTTATGACAAAAGATAAGTTAGATATGAAACCTTAGACTTAACAAATATAGAATAAGTAGAATATTTTCTTTGAATTTGCCAAATATAAGTGGACTGGATATTGTAACTGTGATTCTTGCTTGATAACTGTTCTATTATATGTAATTTTACTACGTTAAAGTTAAAACCTTCCTTTTTGAAAAAAAAAGAAAAGGGGAAGTGCTGTGGCTAGCTTTCTGTATGCTGTGAAAATGTGTTGCTCCAAATTGGTTGATAAATAAAATGCTGATTGGCCAGTAGCCAGGCAGGAAGTATAGGCAGGATAAGCAGACAAGGAGAATTCTAGGAGAGGAAGGCTGAGTCAGCCCACTGTTCAGGGAGCAGCATGTAATGGCACACAGGTAAAGCCATGGAAAATGTGATCACATATGGATTAACAGAAATGGGCTGAGTTTAAGTGTAAGAGCTAGTCAGTAGTTAGCCTGAGCTAATGGCTGAGCAGTTTTAATTAATATTAAGCCTCTGTGTGTTCATTTGGGTCTGAGCAGCTGCGGGACTGTGGTACTGTGGGAGCCAGGTGGGACCAAGAAAACTTCAGCTACAAATCATAGCACTCGGGAGGCAGAGGCAGGAGGAGTAGGTGTTCAAGGTCATTCTCAGCTACATAGCAAGTTCCAGGCTAGCTCAGGCTACATGAGACCCAGGGGAGGGGGAGGGTACAGGGAGAGGAAGGAAGGAAGGGAGGAAGGAAATGGATTCTAATATGGGATCCAGGGCCAGCCAGAAACAGATAGCAATTAATTAGTGAGTGATATCTCCGTCTGCCCAGCACAGTATTAGAGCAATGTCACATATATTATATACGTGGCATCCTTCCTCTCACCCCATGCCCCTTCTTTAGATAGGCTGCTGTACAGCACAGACTGGATTTGGACTCCTGATCCTCCCATCTCAGGTTCACCAAGGTTGGGATGATACGTGTACACCACACCCAGCTCTCCAGGTTCCATTTCACAGATAAAGTAGGCTGAAGTCATGGAAGTCACCCAACTAGCAACAAAACCTATGAGGCTGGGGCTGGGCATGGTGCTGAGACCTGAGTTTGGTCTCCAGTACCACAGACAATCAGACAGCACCTTTGGAGCTCCAGAAGGGATGAGCCGGGAGAGCGGCTCCACCCACTCCACTCACCTGTGTCTTCCTCTTCTTGTCTGCTGGGGTTCAAAGCCATGACCTGTACTGTGACAGAGTTTCGAGAGATGGTGCCACCACTGCGCCCTGGAGGCCACACCTTATGAGTCTGCATGTGCTTCTTGACATTAGACTTCTGGGCAAAGGCGCGGCCACACGCAATGCACTGGAAGGGTTTTTCCCCAGTGTGGCTGTAGGAACAAGGTCAGTCAGCATTCTTGTGTAGAAACAGGGACGTGGCCTCTACCCAGGGAGCTCACAGCCACCAGGAAGGCCTAGAGATGCTGCCGGCCATCACCCTGACAGCACCAGGACCTGTTCTCCCGCCAGGGCAGACAGACCAAAGGTAGAAACCTAGCTCTTGAGCTGCTCAGTCAGCAGACCTTCTCCATGGCCACCTCACATTTGAGATGACCAATTTGCTGACTGTTGAAACATCAAGTAGGAAACGTGTGTGTGTGTGTGTGTGTGTGTGTGTGTGTGTGTGTGTGTGTGTGTGTGTGTGCAGGCATGAATGTGCCACAGGGCCACAGCACATGTGTGGCAGTCAAAGGACATCTTGTAGGTGGGAGTTGTTTCTCTTCTACCATGTGGATCACCAGAAATTTAACTCAGGTTATTGGGCTTGGTAGCAAATCCTTTACCTATGGAGCCATCTCCTCAAACTCACAGAGATCCACCTGCCTCTGCCTCCAGAGTGCTGGGATTAAAGGTGTGTGCCACCATGCCCAGCTTTTAAAATAATTTTGAGAAGCTCCCTATTGGCTATCATTGAATATGGAACACCATTTTTTATGAATACTTATGTATTGAGAATGCAGTAATGGGGGCTGGAGAGATGGCTCAGGGGTTGAGAGCACTGGCTGCTCTTCCAGAGGACCACAGTTCAGTTCCCAGCACCCACATGGCGGCTCACAACTGTCTGTAACTCCAGTTCTACGGACTTGACACCCTCACACAGACATGTATGCAGGCAAAACACCAACGCACATTAAAATAAACAAATCTTGAAAAAACAAGTTAATTAATTTAAAAAAGTGAAATGCAGTAATGGAAAAACTCAGTGATTATAAAAACAATGTCACTGAAGATCCAAAGTGGCACCACCCGGTAAGGTAGATATCAGCCATGCAGGACCAGTCACACTTGGCTACATGACAGTGAAATTTGAAAGTCTGTTTCTCAGCGGCCCTAGCCAAGTTCTAATAGCCACTCGAGGTTAACAGTGCCAATTTGGACATTTTCAGTATTGCCAAATATTCCCCATGACATCCAGGTTGCTTCCAGCAACATTTGGCAATGTTTGAAAACATTTTTGGCTGTCACAGCTGTGGGCAGAGGTGGTGGTGACATCTCCTCTCAGAAGCTGAGGACAGTGTGGAATATTCCACAAAGTACAGTCAGCATGACTCGACCCCAGGCCCCGGGCCCAATAATGCCAGGGTTGGGAGGCCCTGATCTAGACAGAAGTCGTGCTCTGTGTCTGGAACCTAGGATGGGCCCTTGGTTCTCTCTCTCAGAAATGAACAAATTCATGGCAGGTGTTAAAGACAGACTAGCCCAAACCTGAGACTTCTTCCAGTGACTCTTTAGGGATTGAAGCCGAAATCATCTCACCACATCGTTCTGAATTTTCCAACACCAGAGCCATGACTGACCCCCAAATTCCCCCACATACTAATGTATCCCATTGTGAGGAGCTGCTGAGCCTGCCCACCCTACCATTTCACAGGTGGACTCCACATTCTTGGGGCAAGAAGGATCCTCTTCAGTGAGCTATCCTGATACATCTCACAGCCTGCAGGCTAACCCTTCTGCAGCCGGAAGACAGGCAGCCTCATGTGTGTGCACAGCCTCTCTCAGTTCAAGGGTACCCACCATACAGACATGCCAATCTTCCTGTCTCAGTGGGTATGCCTGGCCCTTGGGTTTGAGAAGAATGTGGGGAACCCTTCTCCTCTGTACAGCAGGTCTACAGATGGACACAGGGCCTGAGAAGGGGGCCTCACTTCCCTCCACTGCAGGTGGTCCCTAGTCGGAGCTGTGCTGGAGGCCCCTGCCCACAGGGCTACCTGGCAGCTACCTTCGGATGTGTTGCTGAAGGTCGAAGTTTTTAGTAAATGACTTGTCACAGTAGGAGCATTTCAGTTTCTGGGCCTTTGGCTTCCCTGCAGCTGAAAAGACAAGGAAGGAGAGGAATGGTCAGGCTGGGGGCCCAGTTGAGGGGACAGGGGAAACCTCCAACCATTTCTCCCCTGTGCCTGACAGAGAGCATGTGCCCTGGCACATCTCCATCTGTCTGTAGACAGTATAAGAGGAAAAGCCCAAGATTCGCTCTGGAGGGAAAGCCGGACCAAGCCCCCTCTAAGGCTTTCTCTGCTCCTGATGGAATCCACCATCTCTGCTATGGCTTTCAGCACTCCGTGTCCTCTGTATCTGCCAACTTCAGAATTCCCTCCATCCTGCAATGGGCTCCTTGCTAATCTTGATGCCCCCAAGCATGGTCTCATCCCAGGACTTTGTACCTGCTGGTTCCCTTGCCAGGAAAGCTTGCCCCTCAATACCTACATGACTACTTCCTTCCATCTGGATAGGTAGGCTGCGTCCTTTTCTACCCTATAATCTCCATCCTAGAGAAACTCATCAATACCGACTTATTTCCTCCCCATCTCTCCCATTAAACTGTGAGTGACTGACGTGGAGGAGACCCTGAGCCAAGCCCTAAATCCCAGTGGGTGATGCACTGATATTAATGTATTTTCAGGAAGAAGGGGAAAAAAGAGGTTGAAAGGGAAGCCCTTAAAATTCCTAGTTGAGCACACTTTTAATCCCAGCACTCAGGGAGGCAGAGGCAGGTGTGAGTGTGAGGCCAGCGAGTTCCAGGACAGCCAAGGCTGCACAGAGAAATTCTGTCTTGAAAAAAACAAAACCAACCAACCAAACAAACAACAACAAAAACATTCCCGGTTCCTTTCCCCACCACATCTACTCTCTGGCTCTGACTCTGCTCTGACTCCATACTTCGGCTCTCTAAAAGGGGGAAGACCACAGCGGGTGTAACTGGTAGCCACTTTTGCCTCCTTCCTGCTCCTGGCTAAGACAAACATTTGCTAACTTCCTTTGCAGCTAAGCATGGCCACATGACTGTATATGAAGAAAGTCTCATACAGGACTCCTGGAAGCTGGGAGGCTCCCCTTGTACCCTTCCCTTCCTCCTCTTTCATACTGTCTGGAATACAAATTGATGACTGGCATTGAAGCAGTCACCTTGGGTGACAAGGCACTTTGACAAACGAAGCCATGCTCCAGGGTCAGAGAAACAGAACAACAGAAGTAACGTGGCTGCTTGGTGATCATGGCACAGAATTCCCCGATTTTCTGCTCCTGGTCTAAGGAAAGAAAACCCTTATCATTCTGAAGTCACCACCAGTTCAAGTTTTCCAGTACATGGCACCAAACTCAACCTTACCCATCTTTACAGCAAAGACTAGAACCAAGCAGCCTGTGGGGAGGCCAATGCCAAGGGAAGATGCCCAGGGAGGGTGGGCGGCCAACCTTCAGGGAGTCCACTGGCACCTTTAGAACGTCTGGTCTTCAGCGTTGGTGAGGAGTCAAAGGTGGCCACTGTGTCCCCAGTTGCACTGGTCATGGGGGCAGTGGAGCCGGGTCCTTTTGGTTTGAATTCCTGTTTGCCAGGGCTGTACACTGGGGGTGTGGGGTACACCGGAGCCTCCACACACTGGTTTGGCACCTAGAAGGACAGCACTGTGAGGGGGGAGAGCCTTAGAAGGGACAGGATAAGGGGACCCTTGTGGACCATCACTGTGGTCCTAGCTGCTTTCAATCATTGCCATTCCATCAGCACCCAAGCTTGCACCTGCCTCACCCAGGCAATTACTCCCAAGACCCCTTAGAGCTTCATGAACTGGGCCAGTAAGATGGTTCAGTGGGTAAAGGCCTTTGCTACCAAGACTCATGACCTGAGTTTGATCCCCTGAGCCCACAGGGTAGAAGGAGCGTGAATTCTCACAAGTTGTCCTCTGACTGCCATACACATGCCCCCATCCACTAAATAAGTGAAAGAAAAGAAGAGAGAGACAGACAGACGGCCAGACATGCTAGCATATGAGTGTATACACACCACACCCACACACACACACACACACACACACACACACACACACACACACGCACACACACACACGCACACACAGAAAAAGAACAAACTTCATGAAGCAGCTTTGCGGCTCAGCTGTCTGGGTTTAAACCCAGACTCTGCTACATGGCCCCTACGCAGCCCTCCCACAGTTTGTGTGTCCCATCTGTAGACTGCACGCTTTGACCAAAGCCCTCCTCTCCCTGACACAGGCGCTCATGAGAAGATGCTGGGTCTGCCTTTGTGGTGGCCTTGGCACAGGGTCTGGCGTGACTGTGCCCAGTGTCCCTGACCACTCCACCACACCACGGCCTCTGCTCACCTCCAGGGGTGGGTAGGGCTGCATCCCCAGTGCCTGGATCTCCACTGTTCCATTCCCTGCCATGGGCGCAGCCGCACTGTACACCTCCACCACACTGTTCCCAACAGGGTTGGACCGCCCAGAAGGGCCCAGGGCCTGGGGAGGAGGAGGTGGAGGTTGGGGAGGCGGGGGCAAGGGTGGAGGGGGTGGAGGAGGTGGTGGAGGCTGGCTGAGGTAGTTGGGCACTGGATGCATGTTCAAGCTGTTCTGCAATCACAAGAGAAAACGACAGTGTTGAAGTCAGCCGGAAAGGCTTTAGCCAGCGCGTGGAAAGGACGGTAACGCACTGGGCAGCTCAGAGGACAGCACTGAGACAGGGGAAGAAACAAAGAGCTGGGAGAATGTCAGGGACGTCAGCTCGGGGCTGCTCCTCTTCTCTAGGGAGGTTGGCTAAGCTAGCCTGCCTTGGGGATACTGTGTCAACAGCGGAGGCCTACCAAGGCCATTGCATAAAAGAAAAAGAAAAGTTTGTAAAGCAGGACTGGCTCTTGACTGGCGACTCAAGACTGACTTTGGGCCGTTTCCCAGGACAATGACCACCCAGCAGCTGCTTACTAGAATGTACCAATAGTGGGGCTCAGGGGACCAGCTCCTTCCCCTCTGGGAGTCTGAAATCTGGTCTTGGTGGCTGGTCACCTATGTGTACTGGAAAATCTCAAGGAGCCACTATATTTTCTACTTTTTTCTAATGGACGGAGAATAAAAACAGGACTCCAAATAGCTGGACAGTGGTTGTCACGGCTCCATTCCTCGGCAGGGCTGGCCAGAGAAGGCAGCTAGTCCCTTCCATGTAGGGGAGCTGGAGCTAAAGCCATTTTCTTCGACAATATTCTGATTTCACAGGAGTTAGTTTGCAGGCCTGGAATGGAACTCTTGAGAGATGTACAAGGCCCTGGGGTCAGCCCCCAGCATTGCAAGAAGGAAAAAAAAAGAGCCCCATGAGAAGTCCCTGCCACCTTACCTGCACAGGTGGAGGCCCTTGAGGCATAGGCTGGTCCAGGGATGTAAAGGCCGACATGGCAGACATGAGCACGTCATCACTCACCAAGATGTTCCCTTGCACTAGGGTCTGGATCAGTGGGGACGGGGGCACTGTGATGTATGTGGAGATCTGAGCAAGAGAGGAGCAGGGCATGTCTGAGACTCCATAAGGAAGCTGAAGGGTGATGTGAAATACCTAAGTTCAAGTCACACATAGGAGTCTACATCTGAAATCCTAGCACCTGGGAAGCCAGAGGACTTCTAAGAGTTTGAGGTTAACATACTATGTAGTAAGTTTTAGACTACCCTGGGCCACATAGGAAGACTGTTTAAAAACAAAAACAAGGGGCTGGAGAAATGGCTCAGTGGTTAAGAGCACTGCCTGCTCTTGCAGAGGACCCAAGTTCGATTCTCAGCACCCAATGGTGGTTCACAACCACCTGTAACTCCAGCTCCATCCAGGGGACCAGATGCCCTCTTCAGATCTCCAAGGGCATCAGGCAGGCACACATGCAGTCAAAACACTCACACATAAAGTAAAATGAATAAACCTAAAAAACAAAGGAAAAGGAAGAACACGAACTACAGAAATGAAGTGAAAGACCCGGGTTCAAGAGCCTTTCCACCTGGCTGCTCCCTGTCACTTGACTCTTAGCAAGCCGCTCTACGGCTCTGAGCCTCCAACTAGTCATCTGCCAACGAGGAGGAGTCTCATCTCTCCGAAAGGCATGGACTTTTGGTCCAGCAATAATATTCCTGCCTTCTGTTCTAGGGAAGCACTCAGTGTTCACAGAGCAGTGCACATGGGTAAAGCGTAGGTCAGTCTAGGTCCCTCTTCTCAAGATTCTCCAGTGGCCCCTACATCTAAGTAAAAGCCCACAGGGCCCACATGATCTGATCCTTCCCTTACTCACTCAGGCCCAGTCACTCTGTCATCCTTGTAGCTCCTGGGACACCCCAGTACACTTCAACCTTAGAGCCTTTGCACCTGCTAGTGAAGGAGCACACTTTATATATGCAAGCCTTATTCCCTCACCTCTTGAGTGTCTGCTTCAAAGTTCTGCTCCAACTATCATACATAATATAATGTGGTAACCTCCCACCCCATCTCAGCATTTCATGGACTGAAAAAGGTATAATTTATTTATTTATTCAAACATTTGCTGGGCAGTGGGGGCACATGCCTTTTACCCCAGCACTCAGGAGGCAGAGGCAGGCGGATCTTTGTGAATTCGAGGCCAGCCTGGGCTATAGAGCGAGATCCAAGAAAGGAGCAAAGCTACACAGAGAAACCCTGTTTCAAAAAACCAAAAAAAAAAAAAAATCCAAAAGAAGAAGAAGGAGGAGGAGGAGGAGGAGGAGGAGGAGGAGGAGGAGGAGGAGAAGAAGAAGAAGAAGAAGAAGAAGAAGAAGAAGAAGAAGAAGAAGAAGAAGAAGAAGAAGAAGAAGAAAACTCTCAGGGCAGGCAAACTGTAAACTTCAACAGCTGACTAGAAGAAAAAATGGAGGAAAGAAAGGAAAAACAAAACAAAAGATACCACGGAAATCAGCATAGATGAGACACACGTGGAAAGCAAGCTCCAGAGCAAGAATAAGGATACCCCAGGTGTTGGGGAAAGCACACTTAGAAAAGAGATTAGTGACGAAAAGAAGTGATGCTTTTCTGATGCCTTAGAAAAGCGGGCAGAATCAGACCTTCTAAAGGAATCAACAAAGAATGAAGGACTACCTGGCGGTTGGCAGGAGGCGGGGCCTGCTGGACGGCAGCAGGGGCTGCAGAAGGTGTGTAGATGTTGTTGGTAGCCAGTGAGACTGTGGCCAGGGCAGGGGCATTCCCCTGGCACTGTTCACGCTTATGGGTCATAAAGGCTGGCAGTGAGTTGAACTGCTTCTTACACTTCCCGCAGAGAAAGACATCCTCATCATCTGGGGTCAGGCCAGGAGTTGAAGAGGTCACACATGGAGTGGAGTAATGAAAAAAAAGCAAGAATGAATCAGGGGGATCACAGAGAAGAATGGGGTACCACAGCTGGCCTCAGGACAAGTCTGAAAACAGTATGACCTGCCATGTGGTGTCGGCATCAACCATGCGCTTCCTAGGAATGTTCAGAGCCCAACAGGACCTTCAGGAAGAGCCAGCCATGGGCAGTCAGCTATCAAATAATTTGAAATATGGAAACGGTAGTGACTTCACTCCAAAGTTGAGAAATACAGACTCTGTTTTGACTGAATTTACTCGACAGTCTCCAGTGGGCCATGTAGCAATGTCTTCATACCTCTGCATTCACTCTTCCCTTGTCCTGGTGCATCTCAGATCAACTTACGCTGCAAAGCTCGTCAGCTCTAGGAAGTCTTTATAAAGATTTATCAACAGAGGAGCTGGACTTACAGGCAGTTGAGTCATCTCGTGTGTCCTAGGCCTCTGCAAAAACTCCTAATTGGGAGTCAGCTCCCCCATCCTCGCACCCAGGCCGGTCTTCTTACAGTCAGGGCCACAGTTCTTTATTCTGGGCTGGCCCCACAAATATAATTTTCTCACTACCACCAGATTGTGTGTTCTCTAAGGGAAAGAAATGTGTTTTATTTATCATTGTGGCTGTGATACATCCTGGGCACCTAGAAGGTCTTCAAAGGGTATGTGCTGAATAAATGAAAAGCCACTTCAAGGCCAGAGATAGCTAACAACAGCCACATATGGTATCTTAAAGCACACTGTAGCTCAAGTGTCCAATTATTACTCAATGTGTGTGTGTGTGTGTGTGTGTGTGTGTGTGTGATTGATTGTCAAAGCCATTGATATATCCCCAAACCTGGCATCAATATTCATTGTATTCTTCTTATAGACTAGTACAGATTTTAGTAGGAAACATGACTTCTTACTTTTTTGTTTTGTTTTTCAAGACAGAGTTTCTCTGTGTAGCCCTGGCTATCTTGGAACTCGCTCTGTAGACCAGGTTGGCCTCTGAATTCAGAGATCCACCTGCCTCTGCTTCCTGAGTGCTGGGATTAAAGATGAGCATCACCACTGCCTGGCATGACTTCTTACTTAAAGTATATTTTTCCCAAGTTGCTTTGTTGCTAGGCGGCATACCATATAACTATGTTCTGACCAATGGGATAAGGGCAGAAGTATAAATCTATGCAAATTCCTCTTAAAGAGAAAAGATATGGCTGGCTGTGGTGGCATGTACCTATAATCTCAGCACCCAGGATGTTAAGGCAGGAGGATCTAGAGTTCTAGACCAGCTTGGGCTACATATGAAGTCCTAATCATAAAACCAAAAACAAACAACACATAAGAGAACGGATATAACTTTTCCCTCTTCCCTCTTCCCCTTCATGTTGGCCAGGAGATGGAAACCAAAGTGGGAACAGGGGGATCCATCGGACTATGGGGTGAAGGCAAAGTCAGAACAGCTCTAGAGACAGTCAGTCAGGGCTTCAGGGAGAGAAACATTAGCTTCATCTGTGAGGAAACCAGTGGAAGCTTCCATTTCTTTCTTGGTTTAGGTTAGGTTTTGTTGCTGTTGTTGCTAATGTTTTGTTTTTTTATTTGTTTGTTTGCTTGCTTGTTTGTTTGAGACAAGGTCTTAGCATGCAGCCCTGGCTGGCCTTGAACTCATTATGTAGACCAGGTTTCCCTCAAACTTGAATCTACAGAGATCCTACTTGCCTCTGCTTCTGGGATTCACAGAGGCTGCCGCCGCCTCTTCCTCTTCTTCCACATTTATGTTAGCAGGTGGCTGTATGATTGCGCCATGGCTTGCACATGGAGGTCAGAGAACAACCCGCAGGGGGGGTTCTCTCCCTCTAGCATGTGAGTTCCAGGGATCCAACTCAGATCAGCAGACTTGCAGCTAGCATTTCTATGCGGGAGCCATCTTGCTGACCTCAGAAACTTCCATTTCTTACATACATCAGCTAACGCCAAGTCCTAAATACTCTTATAAGATTCTTATGTGGTAGGACAATTACCCTTTTTCTAAAACTGTTGAAACTGAAGCTAACCTGCCTACCCTGGACAGACTAAGAACTATGGGAATAAGAACCTACATCTTACCATAAGACAGGAAGGCATCAAAAAAAAAAAAAAAACCCGACAAAAAAGGCCGGGCGGTGGTGGCGCACGCCTTTAATCCCAGCACTCGGGAGGCAGAGACAGGCGGATCTCTGTGAGTTCGAGGCCAGCCTGGGCTACCAAGTGAGTACCAGGAAAGGCGCAAAGCTACACAGAGAAACCCTGTCTCGAAAAACCAAAAAAAAAAAAAAAAAAAAAAAAAAGACAGGAAGGCAGATCTCTGTGAGTTCAAGGCCAGTCTCATCTACATATCAAGTTCTAGGCCAGACAGAGCTACCTAGAGAGACCCTGTCTCTCTCTCTCTCTCTGTCTCTCTCTCTGTCTCTCTCTCTCTGTCTCTGTCTCTCTCTCTCTCTCTCTCTCTGTCTCTCTCTCTCTCTCTCTCTCTATATATATATATATATATATACACACATACATATTCTTAATTATAATTTAAGCCCAGGTGTTTACTTCTGTGTACCTGGAGTGATTCTCAAGTGTTCAAATGTCTGTGGGCTGCATGGTGGAAGACACCTGCAATTCTAACACTCGGGAGGCAGAAGTATGAGGATCAGGAGTTTAAAACCATCATCTTTAAATAACAAGTTTGAGGCCAGTCAAGGCTTTATGAGACTTGGCCCCCAAGAAAAAATTTTTTAATTAATTAATTAATTAATAAAGAGTCACGGGACTTCCAGAGAAGTCCTTTCCTTCTCTAGGTGTCAGAGGCTTGCTCCATAAACTGGAAAAATCTGGTTGTTCTCTTTCTACAGAAGCTGAAACATGACTTCCAGGGAGAAGGTTGTAAAGTATCAAGGCTCCTGGACATTCCCAATGATGATGCCGGCTACCCCAATTCTCTAAGCAGTGGACAGAGAAAGGCACAGACAGGTGCAGGCAGGAGGAAGGGAGGAAATTCAGACACCAGAGGACAGTCTCTCCCATGCCCCATGACCCTCACATGTTCTGCATGGGAGCCACTTGCCCTCTGCTGATGGACAGGGCAGATACTCACCCAGCGGCTGAATGGCAGGCGGTGCATTGACACTTTGTCCTGTTGGGTCAGGGACTGCTCCTTGGCCATCCAATAACGACTGGACAGCCAAAACAGTCTGATTGTCCATTCCTGAGACAGGAAATGCAGCCTGTGAGGAAGTGGGCCCAGCTTCCACTCTAACTTCACCCTCACAAGCCAGCTCTACCTCAAAACCCCAAGATCTCTTCTCTCTACTTCACTGCAAGATTCCAGGATGTGAGGCTCGAAGCATGGTCTCAGAGTAAAGATTACATTCCTAAACCTCATGTAGGGAAGGACTACATGCTGTTAGGGGAGCAGGTGTTATATGAAAGTTTCTCAAAACTGGCTGTGGTGGTACATGCCTTTAATCCCAGCACTCAGGAGGTAGAGGCAGGTGGATCTCTGGCTTTGAGGCTAGCCTGGTCTATATAGTACCAGAACAGCTGGGGCTAAGTCAGTGGTTCTCAACCTTCCTAATGCTACGACCCTTTATTACAGTTCCTCATGTGTGGTGACCCCCAAATGATTTTCCTTGCCACTTCATAACTGCAATTTTGCTACTGTTATGAACTGTAATGTAAATATCTGTGTTTTCCAATGGTCTTAGGACCCCATGTGAAGGGGTCATTTGACCTCCAAAGAGGTTTTGACCCACAGGTGATTTCTGTTAGTCAGAGGCCAGCCTGGTCTACATGTACAGTGAGTACCAGGAAAACCAGCACTACACAGAGAAACACTGTCTCAGAAAACAAACAAATAAAAGAGAGTTTCTCAAAATATCACCTACCTACCTTTTTTTTTTAAGATAGGGTCTCACTCTAATAGCCCAAGCTGGCCTTGAACTCATTATGAAGGGTTAAGTTGATCTTGAGTTCATGATGATCCTCCTGCCTCAGCCTCCAAGTGCTGGGATTACAGGTGTGCATCTGCACAACCAGTGTTATGTGGTGTTGGTGAGTGAACCCGGGGCTGTGGCGGGGGCGGGGCATCCTACCAACTGAGCTGTATCCTCAGACCAAGAGATCTGTTTGCACCACAGCACATGTGGAGGTCAGAGAACAACTCGGTGACGTTAGTTCTCTTTTTACCTTTCAGTGGGTTCCAGAGAACCAACGTAAATCATTAGGGTGTCAAGGGCCTTACCTGCTGAGCCATCTTGCTAGGCCCAAGATGCCTTAAGAGCTGCCTAGTAATGTAAGTGCCCTTCTTTACCCCATCCCTAACTCTGCTTCCTAAACAAGGACATGGAAGTCTACACACCACCCTTGATCATGAGGATGAGCTCTAGGGATTGGAATGCAAAAGAAAGAGCTGGAAACAGAAGCTGAGAGCATGTCTCACTGGCAGAGCACATGCTTAGCATGTACAAGGGTTTTAGTATGTACAAAGGTCCAGTACCTACCCCCACCCAGCAAACAAAAAAGAAAAAGAAAGAAAGCGAGAATTCTTCTGGACCAACTGATACCCCTAGACATCCCCAGACCACCTTCCTCTGTAATTTCTATAAACAAACAATTTTGTAGTGTCTCAAAGCCGTTGCTGGACCCTGAGTCCCAGAGCCCTTGGGAAACCCCATTTCCTGGTCCTCTTCACCCACACCCCACAAAGTCTCCCTGCATTCCTCATTCTCATCTCTGTCCCTTCAACATCGGATATCTAATGCTGAATCTTCAAAGCATCTGCCTATGCCTCCATCTTCTTGCCAACTTTCCAGTCTTTTCTATTCCTCTAGTGAGACTCAAGCTCTCACTTCCACCAAAGACCATCCAGAGGTGTCTGACACACCAAGACCCTCTCCCTGGCTCCAGGGCCCCACTTCTTGGGTCTCTTTGCTGGAGGTCCTTCTTTACAGTCTCCTACCGCCCACCCCCAAAGGTAGTTGCTTGAGGAGTTCCTTGTCTGGACTCCACTTCCTACACTGTCCCCAGTGCTCTCATCCCCATTCACCTCTTTCCGTATCTTGGGAGGTACAGACCTGGGGTCCATTCTCTCCCACGCAGCTTCTGTAAACCCTTTCCCATTGTTAGGTTTTGGATGGAGTCAGGTGGTTCAAGAGGACACCAAATAAAAAGTTAAGTAGTTTATTAGAAGAATTATTAACACCATGGACAGAGAGAGGGACAACTGGACGGCAGGGGCTCTGAGGAGACTTTAGGCACCAGAACCTGAGACAGATAGCATAGTGTCCTGTCTGAAGAGAATCAGAGCTATGTCGCAGAAGTGAGATCTGATCTCTTGCCTTTGTAAATTGGGAAAGGAAATTTACAGCAAGAGCCAGGCTCTCCAATTCCCAGGCAGGAGTCAAGGAAGAGGTTGGGGAATAGGATATGCATAGTGCCAAAACCTTAGCATCAACACTGTTTGACATTATCTCACTTCCCAAGTGAGAAATCCGGTCTGCAATGTCCTAGCACAATGCCTGTCAGTAACTGTGAGGGGGGAGCTGCTGCAAAGCATTGGCTAAGAATTTTTTAACTTTTATTATTTGTGTGTGCATGCGTGTGTGTGTGTGTGTGTGTGTGTGTGCATGCGTGTGTGTGTGTGTGTGTGTGTGTGTGTGTGTGTACTCGAAAAGGCTAGAGGGTTGTCAGCTCCTGGAAGCTGCACTTATAGGTATAAGTGAAACCATCAAACCAGATTCATCAAAATACTAAACTAGACCACTCCATAGGTAGGAAGACAGTTTACTGGGGGACAGAGTGCTGGGCTGCCTCAGAGAGTACAGAGCAGCAGCCAGGCGGAAAGGCAAGGGGACTTTGTATGGCGGTCAGGAGGGTGAGGGTCTTTGAGCTGATGCAGGCTGTTCGGTTACATGGGAACTAGATGCACTTTGCCCCCATCAGTTGACCATCAGCGGTAGAGAAGGGAAGCAGTGGCTTTTCTGACAAACAGAAACCCAAATTAAGCCGGATGGTGGTGGCGCATACCTTTGATCCCAGCACTTGGAGAGGCAGAGGTAGGCGGATCTCTGTGAGTTCGAAGCCAGCCTGGTCTACAAAGAGAGTTCCAGGACAGCCAGGGCTACACAGAGAAACACTGTCTCGAGGGAAAAATAAGCAAATACCAACAAACACACAAGCTAGATGCACCTTGAAGAAATTGATGGGCAAAATATACAAGTTTCAAAGGCAAGCTCCGCTTCCATCAGAGTCTTGCAAAGACATTTCATAGGAGAGGAACAGATAAGTGTTTGCCAGGAGTCGGGAATGGTGGGAGAAGGAGAGGGGTGTAGAGTGTGGCTTGGAAAGGACCAGCGAGGATTCTAGATCCCTGGAACCCGTCAGCTGGCAGCGACTGCATTCTTTCACATTGATGGGTGAGAATCACTAGTGTAAAGACAATATCAGCACCAACAGCACAGGCTGTTGCACAAGCTGGGGGAAATGGGTTCTTGGGACCACTCTGTATTGTGTCTTAGAACTTTAGGAGGAAAAACAAACTTTTTTTCAGGATAAAATACTTGGGCCTGTGAGATGGCTCAGTGGATAAAGGCACCTGGCAAGCTGAGTTTGATTTCTAGGACCTAGACGGTGGGAGGAGAAAACTGACCGTTGCAAGTTGTCCTGTGACCCCCACACGCACGCTGTGATGTAAGTGTGCACATATATATACAAATAAAAATAAAATACCAGCCCCAAATTAAATGGGCTATCCTCCACTTCTGTCTCCGCAGGTAACACCCATCTCTACAAACGGGGCAGCAGGGCAGGCACTGTCTTTCCAAGGAAGGCCCCTGGGGCACCCTCTGAATCTTCCCTCAGCCCACTGCTTCCTTCCTGCCATTTCTAGACTTCTGGCAAATCTAACCTATTCTGTCTCCCAAATGCATCTGAAATCCACTCTTCCATCCCTTCAGTTGCCTAGCCTAGCTCCTCACCCCCTCCCTGCTGCCAGTCAGACCCCCCAAGGCCAGTCCCCAGAAGCCAGGGTGAACTTTATAAAACATACATCAGATGATGCGGCTGCCTTGATGAAAACCTTTTCTTAGCACCACACTGATCCCAAGATAAAGTTCAGAAGCTTCATCGAATCAGGGGAGGCCTTTTCTCTAGCTGCTCTCCTATGCCGAACTGAATTATGGGAAGTCTTGCTCTCTCCAGGGTTTGCAAATGTGGCCCCCACCACCTGGTGGGTCGGATGCCCTCCCGTTGGCTCAACACACACCTGCTGTTCTTCCCTCACTCAGAAATTTTATTTATTTTGGTGCTGGGGACCATCCAAGACCAGTGAAGCTACATTTCCCGATTTCTCTTTTAATTTTTTCATTATCCAATACACAAACGCATGCTTGTAGCAACATTTAAACAATGCAATACCCCACTGTCCTCCAAGAGGGCATGACCCTAACTGCCAGATTCACACCATCCCTGCTATTTTCTTCAAGGAACACAGCGGTTGGGGTCGTCTTTGCAGTCTTTTTTTGGGTTCTTGTTGTTTTGTGGTTTTGTTTGTTTTGTTTTCTGGAGGATATTTATTTTCAATATTTTTATTATTTTTGAGATTATAATTTAATTACAACATTCCCTTTGCTTTCCACCCTCCAAACCTTCCCATATAATCTCTCCATTTTCCTTCAAATTCATGGCCTTTAAAAAAATGTTGTTGCGCCAGGCAGTGGTGGCGCATGCCTTTAATCCCAGCACTCGGGAGGCAGAGAGGCGGATCTCTGTGAGTTCGAGGCCAGCCTGGGGGCTACCAAGTAAGTTCCAGGAAAGGCGCAAAGCTACACAGAGAAACCCTGTCTCGGGGAAAAAAAAAGTTGTTGCGTGCATATATGTATGATATATATATATATATATATATATATATATATATATATATATATATATATATATATATATATATATATATATATTCCCAATTGTTTGCTTTTTTAAGTCTCATGGTGCCCACGTTGGCCTCAAACTCGATATGTAGTCGATGAGTTCTTCTTTTACTACTCTTTCCCACAATTTTGGCGGAAGGAGTAGGGTGGGGTAGGGCAGTAAAGGAAGGAGGGTGAGGACAACTGTTTCAGGGAGAATCACTGAAACTGGACCCCTACAGATAGCAAGAGGCGCTCCATCATTCGATGGTTAGAATTCATCCCCCAAGAAGCTAGGTGGCTGAGGTCCAGAGAAGTGCAAGCTTCTGCTTCCTTCTGCCCGTTCTGCCCACAAGTGTGCGCTCTAGCTGTTCGCCCCACCCTCCACCCCCTGCGGTGACGACTGTGCCCAACTCCACTCCTTTCTCTAGAGCTATCCTTTCTCGCTAAACTCCAGCAGGTGCACATGGTGGCGCTCAGAGCTCGCTTGCCCCAGAGCCTGCGGCCCAGCCACCTGGGGGATCTTGCAGATCATAGGATCGGATCCAAAGTGACCGGAGACCAGCGTGGCCCAAGCAGGCACAGGGCGGCGTCGGTTCTGACTCAGGAGCACACGGCGGGTGTCCTGTGTTTACTGGGTTGGGCCTGTGATCTCTCCCAGACTCAGCTGTGCATACAGGCGGTGCCTCCTTCCCTGCACTGGATTTAGGACCACAGTGCGTCTCCGGAAGTTCTCGGTGGTCAGGGCGCCCGATTGGGCTGCCGGGCCACCCAGGCCCTCCCGCGCCGCGGTCCCTCCAGGCCCCGGCCCCCGGCTGTGTCCTCCGCGTGCACCCTCCCGCGCCAGCGGCTTCGGCTGCCGCGCTGTTCCGGTCCCGAGGCCCCCTCCCCGCAGGCCGGCGCTCCCCGGCTGTTCCCGCCCCCTCCCGCCCCGCGGCTGTTCCGGCCCGGGCGCCCTCCGCCCTCCGCCCCGCGGCCTCCGCGCGCCCTGGGCCCGCTGCTGCGAGGGCGCGGCGGGAGGGGGCGCCACGCGGAACAGCCGCTGCCCCGGCCCGGCGCGCTCACCCTCCAGGGCCTCGAAGATCGCCTGCGCCATCTTGGAGCTGCCGCCGCCGGGGGAGTCGGAGCCGGGCTACGCAAGCATTGTGGGAGCCGCGGCGGCGGCGGCGGCGGCGGCAGCGGCGGCGGCGGCGGGATCGGGACCGCCAGGGGGCGCCCAGGAGCCGGCGCCGAGCCCCCTGCCCCGGAAACACAGCTTTCTCCGCTGTCCACCAGAGACCCAGTCCCCTAGTGGTTCCAGTTCTGCACAGACAGACGTCCGACGCTCGCACGCCACCCCCGAACCCTGACACCGACCCCAGTTCTGCAACATGCACCCCATTATCGCGGCACACAGTATTCTCCAACTTTGCAACACCAAACCAACCTCACCAGGATTACCAAACTGTCACGATGACACCCCACACCCTGCAACTGTGCCACGCAGGTTGGAAACCAGCCTTTCATCTCTTCCTGCTCTTAACCTCTCATTATCTCTTAGATTCCCTTAAGGCTTTTCTTGCCCTCTATTTCCAGCTTTGAGGGGGATCTCCATTTCTATTCACATCTCTCCATCCTGATTCTGAGACCCCATTTCTGTCACAGACCCTATACCCATCTCAGCCACCCCTATCCCAAGTTCATAGGGATCCCCCCCTCAATTTCATGTCTTCCCTCTTTTTATTTACGTATGTGCGTTGGCGTTTTGCTTGCATGTATGTCTGTGTGAGGGTGTTGAATCCCCTGGAATTAGAGTTTCAGACAGCTGTGAGCTGCCATGTGGTTGCTGGGAATTGAACCCAGGTCCTCTGGAAGAGCAGCCAGTGCTCTTAACCACTGAGCCATCTCCCCAGCCCCTCATGTTCTCTTTTTTACATTTATGTGTGTGTGTGTGTGTGTGTGTGTGTGTGTGTGTGTGTGTGTGTGTGTGTGTGTAGACACACACGGCAAGTGTCTGCACCCCACACACACACACACCCCACCCACAGCACATGTGTGAAGATCAGAAGACAACGTTCAGGACTCGATTCTCTCCTTCCACCATATGAGAGCCTGGGATTGAACTCAGGCTCTACAGCAAGTACCTTTACCGACTGAGCCATCTCTAAGGCCGCTCCTGTTTTGTTTATAATCCACCAAGTCTAATTTGTCTGCCAGTGTATTGATTGGTGGAGGGCCATCCGCCGGAACATGGTCTACCAGGGACTACTAGGGACTACACCCTTGAAGGAAACTGACTTTCCCTCCCAAGGCAGCCCTTGATGGGGACTGGAGTTCCTCCTTCATGCCTTCTGGAATGTTGACTGGCTTGATCCTGTGTGGGTCAAGAAAGCTGTGGCTGGTCTGAGTCTGTAAATGCTGTCTGTAGTCCTGTTGTTTCTGAGACTGTTTCTGAGACTAGTCCTTCCCAACCTCTGGCTCTTAGAATATCTTTACCCCCCCACCCCCCCACCCCCCGCCTCATCCATGAGTCTTGGTGGGGGAAGAGGTGTAAGATAGAGGCCCCTCTCACTTGTAGCTGAGCACTCCTACTGACACTTTGACCAGTTGTGAGTTTCTGGGTGAGGCGCCATCCATGCACAAAGTTCTCTGATGATGACCAAGAGCGGCCCTCATGTATGGGGAGAGAGAGAGAGATTTAGAGGGCAGTTTGCTATTATGGACATTCAGTTGTTAAAAATATTTAACTATGGGGCTGGAGAAATGGCTCAGTGGTTAAGAGCACTGGTTACTCTTCCAGAGGACCACGGTTCAATTCCCAGCTCCCGCATAGCTGTTCACAACTGTCTGTCGCTCCAGTTCCAGGGGGTCTGACACCCTCACACAGACATACATGCAAACAAAATACCAATGTACATAAAATAAAAGTAAATTATTAAAAATTAAAAATATTTAATTACGATATGCAATAAGGATGTCAATCTGTTGCCCTTGGGCAACAAGGGAAAGTTGGAGGAATCCCACATAGGGAAAGGGAAACCAGAGAGATGCTGTCAACAATGGATGGCTTCCATGATTATAGCCGCATTGTTCTAAGACTGAACTATCATGGATTTGACTCAGAATATCCTCCTTGTTTTTCCACAAATATCTATTTAAGCCTCAGCCAAAGGAGTATTCAATACAAACCACAATTTTCACTTTCTTCACTAAACTCCTAAAATTAAAAAATAAATGCACCCAAGACTCCTCTCTGTTGGAACACTGCTACCACATTCTACTAATATGCCTCATAAGCCATCTGCATGCCACACCGTGAATTCCTCAGGTTTCCCTGAACACCAAACATTACCCTTGCTGCTCTTTGCCTCCCATCCACACCAACACCTGAGCTCTGAGCAAATCTCCCCTACAAAATCCATTCATTTGCTGGATATGCTAGTAACCTTTAATCCCACCTCTTAGAAGGCAGAGGCAGGCAGATCGCTGTAGGTAGGGGTTCTCTGTCTCAGTAACTGCTCCCAAATAACCATCCAGAGATTTATTATTAATTATAAAAGCTTGGCTGATAGTTTATGCTTGTTACTAACTGGCTCTTACTGTTTAGTTGGAACCTCCAACTCACTCCTGCTTGATCCAGAAAGCCCATTCTTCTCTCTTCAAACTCCACCCTCTCAGAGAATCTCCAACAAAGGGAAGAACCAAAAAACCCTGTTCTGAATTCTTGGCAGCAATGGCAGTTCCTTCCCTGAAGTTTCCAGCCACCCAAATCCCCACCTAAAGTGGTCAGCTTTTGACCATACTTGGGCATAAACCCAGGTGTAGTAGACATATCATCACCCCTAGCCTACCACCTATATAAGCTCCCTGCTTCAGCTCAGGCGTGTGACTTCTCCAGCCTCGATCTCTGAGACTGGAGAACCCACCCGGGAGTTGCTTTGCTCAAATAAACCTGTTCTTTTGCTTTTTCAGTTTGGCTTGATCGGGCTTACTATATCAGCAGAGAAACCTATTATCAGGGTATAGAAAAACTATTACTTACAACTTAAATTAACCCATATTTCTTATCCAACCTCTGCCACATGGCAGTACCTTTATCAGCATGGCATATTCATCTCCTGCTTCATCTTTGTCTCACTCGAAACTCCCGAGACTCTGCCCTTCTTCCTCCCCAGCATTCTCTCTGCCCAAAAATTCCTGCCCAGCCATCGGCCAATGAGATTTTTATTAACAATGAGAGCAACACATTTCATGATGTACAGAAGGATTATTCCACAGCAGATCTCTGTGAGTTTGAGGCTGGCCTGGTCTACAGGGTAAGTTCCAAGCATTCCAGGACTCCGCAGTGAGACCCTGTGTCAAAACAGAACAAAAAACCATCACTGCTGTAATGATAAATAAAAAAGGAAGATGAAATGAATACCTCTCAATGGGCCCTGCCAAGGTGTGCCACCAAGCAAACAGCCACGAAGAACAGAGTTAGTGTAAGAAGTTTATTGGGGGCGGGGAGAGGAGAAAGGGGGAGTAAAAGAGTGAAAGACCATGTTGGAGTGGGAACAAGAAGTGCAAGAGAGGAAAGAGCAGGTAAAGAGAGAAAAGAAGAGGCCAGGGAGGGAAGAGGAGGTAAAGAGAGAAAAGAAGAGGCCAGGGAGGGAAGAGGAGGTAAAGAGAGGTGTAAGAAGCAGGAGAGACAGAGAGGTAAGAGAGGCAAGAGAGCCCGGCGGTGGTGGCGCACGCCTTTAATCCCAGCACTCGGGAGGCAGAGCCAGGCAGATCTCTGTGAGTTCGAGGCCAGCCTGGTCTCCAAAGCGAGTTCCAGGAAAGGCACAAAGCTACACAGAGAAACCCTGTCTCGAAAAAACAAAAAACAAAAAACAAAAAAAAAAATAGAGAGGCAAGAGAGCAAGCTGTCCCTGGCGGGCACTGTTAAGAGATGCACATGTCATATAGCAGCTGGTGGTGGAAAGGCACCTGGCAACAGGTGAGGATGTAACTGCTTTGGTGGCGGAGGCAAGCTGCTGCTGCTGCCGCGGTGGAAACTAACACTCCTCCCTTTTATTATAAAAAGGTGAGGGAGTAGGAAGAATTAGCAGGTGAGGTGGGAATGAGGGTGCCATCTTCTTGAGACCGCTTCCTGTTTTCTGGGGGCATTAGCATCTTTAGGAGACCCGAGAAAGCTAGGATGCTGGCCAAATTCTAGGATTGCTGGCTGTATAGATGGCTTTTTCACTTGCATTCCAGGCTTTGTGGGACTCTCTGTAGGAGCTAGGAAGGTGCAGGCCTAGCTGAAGCAGGTTGGACCACTTTGGGCTAACCACGGTGAAGCTGTCCGGAATGCAGATTTTGAGGGGACACCTGGACCTGGCAGGATGCTGGCATAGCAGAAGACAAAGTTAAGAAGTTTTAGGGGGAAATTTTTTCTTAGGTCCTGGTAATTGAGGGAGGGGAGTCCCAAGACCAGGGAAGGGTGGGGAAGATCCCACTCTTAGGAACAGGCAGTAGATGATAGTACCTTTCTGGATTTCATTTGACCTGTTCGAGGTGGATCCAAGTCAACTCTCTGGAGCTTAAGAGATTAGTTTTAAACACATTAGCATCCCCACTATTGGTAATCTATACTGAAATCCACATTGTAGAGAAGGCAGCAGACTCACGCCTTTGAGTCACAGGGGACCCAAAAATGATTCTGGTTCAAAGCATAAACATTCTTTCCTCTATCCAGAAGACTGAGTGCATATATATTAGACAGATATTTTTAGCACAACAAGAAGCATTTTTAAATCTATAGCTAGAAGCCAGGCAGCCGTGGCACATGCTTTTAATCCCAGCACTCAGGAGGCAGAACCAGGCAGATCTCTGTGAATTTGAGGCCAGCCTGGTCTACAGAACGAGATCCAGGACAGGTACCAAAACTACACAAAGAAACTTTGTCATGAATAACAAAAAAAAAAAAAAAATCTATAGCTAGAAAACAACCAAAGGGAATTTAAAATTTTGAGCTTGTGACTCTGAAATGGTAGTGGTACTCTGCCAGAGCTAGATTAGTAGCTTATCAGAATTCCACTGATTAATGTTAAGACTATGAACTTTTGGAGTCTTAATATAACCGTAGCATAGCAAGAGAAAGAAATCTGGAACATGTCTCATTCTTTTATACACCTTAAATCACCTTTTTAAAAATCACCATTTAAGTTTTCACATCCTCAGAGCTTTATGACTTGAATTGATGCACCTTAAAACACCTTAGACACTAAAATGTTTTCTTCGATCCTCACAGCTTAAGCTTCATATCTTCACACAAACTTTACACTTTTTTCTGTCTAATCATTTACCAGGAGACACAGGTGGTTGATTACTGAGAACAGTCATTGTAGTGTAAGTCCCTTCAAATGAAGGAAGAGTAAAAAGTTACATTGAAATCTGTTTTGTGAGTTTATCTCTTTTCTGAGTCTGGTAACAAAGTAAACTGTCTCTGGACCTAACAGTAGCTCTAGGAAGGTGAGGCCTGTGACCTGAATTTTGCACACAAGGAGAACCGAGGAGGCAGCTGAATTCAGGGGTGTTGCTGTTGAACTGACCGAGCTATCACTAACCCGGTCATCAGACACCATCAGAGTTCTGAGAAGGATAAATTCCACCGGAGTAAGCAGAAGTGTGGCTTCCAAGTCCATTGAAAATGACAGAGACTCACTGGCCACCTAGACAGCTACTTCAGGTTCCTCCATGTCATTGCAGGCAGAGATCTCAGGGCAGCATCAGTCTTTGGCTGCCAGATCCAGAAGACCCAACAGACCTTCCTGTAGAGTAGAAACTTGGGGCGGGGTGGGGTGGGGCAGGGGGTCAGAGCCAGCCTACCTTGTCTAGGCAAAGCAGGGCAGTCGATTCTCCAGTGTCCTGCTCTCCTTGTCCACAATCTGGGGAGGGTCTTGGCAGCAGCTGAGATGAAAGGCAGGTTGTTTTTTTCTTTGTTTGTTTTTTGCTAGTGGCCGCCGGTATTGCCATATTTAAAGCAAGCTCCAGGTGGAGGTTCTTCTGTGCCCATCCACCCTCCTTGGAGGAGACAGGGTGCTCGCTCCTAGGAGCTGGCATGTCTCTTTTTACTGAAGGCTAGATCAGTAGATACTGCAGGGAAGAACCTGTGTGTGCTGAGCAACACAAAGCTGACTTCTGCATCTCTGACTCCCACGCCTCAACAAACACACACACAGGATGTTTATGAAGTTTAGAGGGGAGCAGACAGAAACAAGCAGATCTTGGAGCAAAGAAGAAGAAGAGAGTGGAGAGTTCTTTTTTGGTTCTCTGACCACCTGGCCCAAGGTATACTGAGGCCAGATTTGATTTGAAAGGACTGGTCAGTGGGTCTCCAAAAGACATCCCAGTGGGAGCAGTGAGGTATATGATACCATTCCCAAGGGCGAGGCAGAAAGAAGTCCAGAACCTGAGAGCCTCAGGCATCCCTGGGACTCAGAGAAGGACCAAAGAGAACAGGCACAAGCTGTTCAGTGTGTCCTCACACAATAGGAGCCAAGGGCTAAGAGCCCGAGTGAGACACAGTCGCCTGGAGCCAGGACTTCGAGAAAAGCCAGAGGTAAGGACTGTGCTCAAGAAACAAAGCCTCCCTTTAATCCCAGCACTCGGGAGGCAGAGCCAGGCGGATCTCTGTGAGTTCGAGGCCAGCCTGGTCTCCAAAGCGAGTTCCAGGAAAGGCGCAAAGCTACAGAGAAACCCTGTCTCGAAAAACCAAAAAAAAAAAAAAAAAAAAAAAAAAAAAAAAAGAAACAAAGCCTCACATCCAGTGGAAGGGTCAGAGGCAGGTAGGCCCGCCAGAGAGCCAATTGCCAGTGTTGGATGGAGGGAAGGCCGTCAGTGAATGAGAAAAGCAGATCTGTTGCAGGTGGAGGGCATGGGTCAGATCCCAGTGTGGCCGGGCCAAATGCCAGGAGAGCCTATCCGAGTCTCAGCACCAGTGTAATGATAAATAAAAAAGGCAAAGTGGGTACCTTTCAGTGGGCCCTGCCAAGGTATACCTCTAAGTAAGATGCCAACGCCCCAGACAACAGGAAGCAGTCCCAAGAAGAACATGGCGCCTTCATTCCCACCTCACCTGCTAACGCTTTCCTTGTCCCTCACCCCTCTTTTTTTTTTTTTTTTTTTTTTTAAAGATTTATTTATGGGTTGGGGATTTAGCTCAGTGGTAGAGCGCTTGCCCGGCAAGCACAAGGCCCTGGGTTCGGTCCTCAGCTCAGAAAAAAAAAAATTTATTTATTATGTATACGGTGTTCTGCCTGCGTACACGCAGAACACCAGAACAGGGCACCAGATCTCATTACAGAAGGCTGTGAGCCACCATGTGGTTGCTGGGAATTGAACTCAGGCCCTCTGGAAGAGCAGACAGTGCTCTTAACCTCTGAGCCATCTTGCCAGCCCTATCATTTTTAACAATAAACAAAATGGACGAATGTTAGTTTCCACCGCGGCGGCAGCAGCAGCCTGCCTCCGCCACCAAAGCAGTTACATCATTACCGGTTGCCAGGTGCCTTTCCCCCACCAGCTGCTGTGTGACATGTGCACCTTTTAAAAGCGCCCGCCAGGGACAGCTCGCTCTCTTGCCTCTCTTGTCTCTCTTGCCTCTTCCGCCTCTCTTTACCTCCTCTTTCCTCCCTTGCCTCTTCTTGTTCCCCAGTCTGACATGGTCTTTCACGCTTTCACTCTCCCCTTCTTCTGTTTCCCCTCCCCCAACAAACTGCTTGCGCTAACTGTTGTGCTGTGGGGGTGGGTGGTGGCGTGTTTGCTTGGTGGCACCCCTTTGCAGGGCCTGCTGAGAGGTACCCACTCTCTTTCCTTTTTTATTCATCATTACAACAAAAACACTCCTCAAAGACTCCACAGATCAGTCCTTTCCCAGGGACTCTCGGAGACCCAGTGCCCACTCCAAATCCTAAAGCCTCCTTCCCGTAACCCTTTGCAGGAGTGAGACCAGAATTCCTTCTTTCCTATCTTTAACATCTCCATTAACCCATTGGCCTAAGATTCTGATCTCTTCCCTAAAGTGTTGTTCAGCATAGCTTTTATCACCATCACCATGTTAATATATCTGGTCATTTAATTTACCTTGTTTGTTAAGTGTATTGCAGGTATTGTTCTAGATTCTAGAAACATAGCCAAGAAAAAATTTTTTTTTGTCTTCATACAGTTATAATTCAGCAGGAGAGATGGGCAAGGAAGTAAATAAGGGAGCGAGGTGTGGGAGTCCATGACTTCAGATCATTTTTGTTCCCGGATGAAGAGAAGCTACGTTAGTCAGGGTGGTGGGTCAGGAAGAGCCTCTCTGTGGAGGTAGATGACCTACGAATGCGATGCAGTCAGCTTTTTGAAAGGGTAACAGGGAAGCTGGAGAGAACGGCAAATACAAAGACTCTGAGGTCCAAACTGAAGGCCAAGGGTAGGGGTGGAGTTCAGGGTGGGTCACCTGCATTCACAGGGCTCTGCGTGCAGCCCCGCCCTCCTCTAGCCCCACACACTCAGGGCCGAGAATTGTAAAAGAGCAGCTGAGACTAAGTGAGAGTCTAGGTTTTGTTCTGAGAGCGACAGACAAGGAGAGCTCCACGAACACAGGGCAACACAACCATGGCAGCAGCTCTCCAGATACTTCTCTTCACGCAGGGGTACAGGCACATCTGTTCTGCATGCTGTCCTGTCTTCCTAAATGGCAGTTTTTCTATCCTCCATGAAACATTAGGAGAAATTGTCTGTGACCTCCTAGGACAGGACAGAGCCCTGCCTGTGCCTGGCACTGCCCTCACCAGGTAATCATTTCCTGCTGTCAGCAGTTATCTCTTTTTCCCATACACCAAGCAGGAAAAGCACTGCCTCCATTCTGGCTGGACCTCAAGGCTTGACACAGAGGCCACCAGGAAAATGCTTGATGATGGTTTGCTACATGGGACAGATCAAAAAACCTTCAGAGAACCAAAGCCCTAACAGCGATGGGCCCCCCCAGTCAGACTGCTCCCTCTGCGGACCTCCCACTCTTTTGTTGTTGTTGTCGTTTTGAGACAGGGTTTCTCTGTGTAGCTTTGGAGCCTGTCCTGGATCTCACTCTGTAGACCAGGCTGGCCTCAAACTCACAGAGATCCGCCTGCCTCTGCCTCCCAAGCGCTGGGATTAAAGGCGCGCCGCCGCCACCACCACCACCACCACCACCGCCACCACGGCCCCAGCGACCTCCCACTGTCCAGTCCTCCATCACAATCTCTATCAGTCCCATGTCCTACTCCCTCAGGGCTACCTGGTTGGCATTGAACTTCTGAAGCAACCCATGTAGTAATTCCAGGCATAGGGCCAAGTAGGGGAAAGGAAAAGATTGAGAAGCTTCTAGTGACCAACTTTACCCCCAGTCTCCCCCAGAATGACAAAACTTAAAACTAGGTTCCAGGTTGAGAGGAGAAAGTGAGTGTATGTAAGGCAATGTTGCATCTGTACATCTTGGTGTTCGTAGGAGGTAGCAAGACATGGCAGTTGTTACAGACAGAATTGTGTATTCCCTTTCACCCTCCTGATACTAGGAGGTTCTAGGCCCAATAGTCAGGACGTTTCTGTATGTGGGGGTCCGGGCTTTAGCTCAACTGGTGCTTTCTTTTTTTTTTTTTTTAGATTTATTTATTTATTATGTATACAGAAGAGGGTGCCAGATCTCATTACAGATGGTTGTGAGCCACCTTGTGGTTGCTGGGAATTGAACTCAAGACCTCTGGAAGAGCAGTCAGTGCTCTTAACCTCTGAGCCATCTCTCCAGCCCCAATTGGTGCTTTCTTAGCAGGCAGGAAGAAGCTCCAAGTGGCTCCTCATCACGGTATCAATGGGCATGGTGGCTTGGCTATAATCCCAGCACTGGGGAGGTCAAGGCAGGAAAACTATAACCGAGTCATTCTCAGCTACAGAGCCTGTTTGAGAGCAGCCTGAGATATATAAGATCTTGCCGGGCGGTGGTGGCTCATGCCTTTAATCCCAGCACTCGGGAGGCAGAGCCAGGCGGATCTCTGTGAGTTCAAGGCCAGCCTGGGCTACCAAGTGAGTTCCAGGGTTTCAGTTTCACAGAGAAACCCTGTCTCGAAAAACCAAAAAAAAAAAAAAAAAAAAAAAAAGATCTTGATTGGTGGGGACAGGGGGTGGGTAGGGGGTGGGAGGCTGACAAAACAGCGCAACAAGTGAAGAAGGCACTTGCCACGTGATGGAAGGAGAGAACCGGTTCCTGCCAGGCATCGCCTCCCCTCTGTATGTGCACTGTGGTGCATTCGTGCATATAAACATAAAGGAAATAAATGTAATTAGAAATACATTAAGAAGAAAAAAATGGTGCACGCCTTTAATCCCAGCACTCAGGAGGCAGAGGCAGGCAGATCTCTGTGAGTTCAAGGCCAGCCTGGGCTACAGAGCGAGTTCCAGGACAGGCTCCAAAACTACACAGAGAAACCCTGCCTCGAAAAAACAGCAACAACAACAAAAAAGAATAAGACTTGTAACAAAGCATTTAAGGGCTATCTATGCATGCAGTTTTGTGGCAGTGCGCTCAGTGTGCATAAGGCCCTGAGCTTGACAGCCAGCACCACACACACAAAGACATGCAGGAAACCATACCCAGTTAGTACGCTATAGTTGCACACTTAGGAAATTGTGGTTTTTTGGGCAAAGGTGAAATATACAGGTCTGCCCTGAGGAACTTAGAGTTGTGCAAAATGAAAATGGGTCACGAGGCAATAAATATGCTTATTGTGGCAATGTGTTTTTGCCTTTAGTGCCACAGGAGCCTTGGAAAGGTAGAAACTTATTCATCTTCCTGAGAAAGGACTTACCGAAGGATAATGTACAGGAAAACGTGCCAAACCGAATTGTTTCTAAATACCTGCTCCCAACGCTCACTGGACCACATGTCACAACTTGGACTCCATGCAGTTGTAGGTGACACTTCTTTTCTCTCTTTCTTTCTTTCTTTCTTCCTTTCTTTTCTTTTTTTTTTCTTTTTCTTTTTTTTTTTTTTCAGAGCTGAGGACTGAACCCAGGGCCTTGCACTTGCTAGGCAAGCAGTCTACCACTGAGTTAAATCCCCAACACCCCCCCCCCCTTTTTTTTTTTTTTTTTGTTTTTCGAGACAGGATTTCTCTGTGTAGCTTTGGTGCCTGTCCTGGATCTTACTCTGTAGACCAGGCTGGCCTTGAACTCACAGAGATCCACCTGGCTCTGCCTCCTGAGTGCTGGGATTAAAGGCTTGTGCTGTAGGTGACATTTCTAACAGCTTTGCTTTTCCAAATCTCACACACACACACACACACACACACACACACACACACACACACACACACACACACACACACACGGAGGGAGAGAGAGAGAGAGAGAGAGAGAGAGAGAGAGAGAGAGATTGTGACAGGGTTTAGCCTAGGCAGTTTCAAACTCACTATGAAGCTGAATATGACCTTGAACTCCTGACCTTCTAGCTTCCACTTCCCAAGTGCTAGGATTAGCTAATTTGCTGTATTAAAAAATGTTCTTGGGCCTGAAGAAATGACTCAGTAGTTAAGAGTACGCACTGCTCTTGCAGAGGATCCAAAAATTTTATTTTGGGGTCCCTGAAGCAAAAAGCAGATATGCTCTTCTCCAGACTGTTTTTTTCAATTATTAGTTTGTTTTGTTGTTGGTTGTTTGTTTTGAGACAAGGTCTCATTATGTAGCCTTGGCTAGACTGGAGATCTTCCTCCCGAGTGTTGGAATTAAGGGTGCAAGCCATACCACCGTACCCCACTAGACAAGCACTCTTTACTTGGGTTCTGGGGATCCCAACTCAGGCCCTCAAGCTAGCAAGGCAAACACTGTCACCTAGCTGACTCCCCACTCCTGAGTCTGATTTCTGCAAAGATGTGGGGACATCAATTATCTATTGTTCATGGCTTGAGAGGTCTTCCTTACTTTTATATTGAAGAAAAGATTTTCAGGGTCTGGAGAAGCAGTGGCTCAGCAGTGAAGATCATGTTGGAGCTTGCAGAGGACCTGAGTCTGGTTTCCAGCACCCATGTTGGGCAGCTCACAAATGGCTCTGGCATCCCTGGTCACCAACACTCACACACACACACACACACACACACACACACACACACACACACACACTTAACAACAGAAAAATTAATTTTTAAATAAGAATAAGCTGGGTGTGGTGGCAAACACCCTGCCTAAGACAGGGTCTTACAGGATAGCAACAGGCTGGACCCAAATCCATGATCCTTCTGCCTGTGCCTCGACAGGCTTGAGATTGCTGGTGTGCACCGCCACAGTTGGCAGAGCTTGAGATTTCTTGACATGCCAAGCCCTACTCCTCAAGGTGCAAAAAGACTCATCAGTCACAGTTTCCAAGAAACAGCTTTAAAAAAAAAGAATTTCCTTTTCCTTTTCTTTCAACTGTTGTGTTCAGCTCTGAAGCAACCTGCTCTGGGGTTCCTTGGGGCTAATGGGTTTTAGGTCACATCAGCTTGAAAGATGAAATTCTTTTTTTTCCAAGGGGAGGTTTCAGCTTGACTCGGAGAGTCTGCTCTAAGCCTCCTCACTTGGAGCAGGCCCTGGATTTGCACTCTGGTATCTCTTGCCCTGTGTGGTTGACAAATCGAAATTCCCAGTTTCAGTATTTGTCAAGGCTCTATGTCATAAGTGGCTTTGGTGCGCCAGTATATGGGTCTTCTCGTTAACTATCTGGTTTCTAGTCTTCTCTCAATAACTGCCCTGGACATTCCTTACACTTTAAAGCATTTCTGTGTTCATAAGAATATTATAGTCGGGTGATGGTGGCACACGCCTTTAATCCCAGCACTCGGGAGGCAGAACCAGGAGGATCTCTGTGAGTCTGAGGCCAGCCTGGTCTACAGAGCGAGATCCAGGACAGGCACCAAAACTACACAGAGAAACCCTGTCTCTAAAAACAAAAAACAAACAAAAGAATATTTTATATATAGGCATATATATACAATATGTATAATATATTACAATTAGTTATATTAGCTATTTATTAACAGAAATACCTGAAGATTTACCCATGCTATGACCATATCAGCCAGTGGTCTTGGTGTGTGGGCCTTGGACATAAAAGGACCAGAAGTGACCCAGTATTGTATGGGTCTCAATCTTCATCAGGTGTCCAGGTTCTTGACAGACACTGGCCAGAGCCTGGCTAGATTCCTTTCTGCCCATTTTTCTCATGTTCAAGTCAGGGTCTTGATCTGGTGTGAGTTCTGCATGGCTGTGATCACGTGTTCCATGTATCATCAGTGAGATCTCCAGGACTCCACACCATCTGAGCATAGTTTTGCTCCTCACCCTTCATGTCAATAATGGCAAAGGCCAAGCCCTGCTTATCAGTGTTGCTGTTGAGTACTACCAAAGTGTGATGGAACTTCTCAGAAATCACTGGAGACTCGCTCACCAACTAGAAGACATTTATTCTCAACATTAACGAAGGCAGCAGGAGTGTGCAGGCCTCCTGTGGAGGAGTAGAGGACCTTTCTACAACACAATCACTGTATACATATGATGTGCATACATGTATGTGCATTTGAATTCATGTGGCTGAACACGTGTGCACATGTATCCGTATGGGTGTGGAAGCCAGAAGGCAATCGCTGGTGTCATTTCTCAGGAGCTGTCTACCTTGGCTTTTTGAGACTGTTTGCTCATAGGGACCTGAGGCCCACCAATTAAGCTAGGTTGGCTGGCCAGTGAGTTCCAGGGATCTACCTGTCTCTGCCTTCCCAGCACTGGGATTACAAGCTCACACCACTACACCCAGCTTTTTCCTTGGGTTCGGGGGACTGAATTCAGGGTCTCACGTTTGGATAGCGGGTACTTTACTGACCAAGCTGTCTCTGAGGCCTCTCCCCACCCTTTTGGGACAGGATCTCATGTGTCTCTAGCTGGCCTTGAACACACTATGTATGTAACTGAGAATAACCTTGAACCTCTGAGCTGCCTTTGTCACCTCGCTCATCCTGGGATTACAGGTGTCTGCCACCACAGACAGCTGATGAGGTGCTGGAGATCAAGCTGGGAGCTTCTTGCAAGCTAGACAACCAACACTCTACCAACTGAGCTACATCCCTAGCCTAGAGACACTGTTCACTAATGAACTATTCTTAGAGGACTGACTGAATAAACTAGTTGATCAATACAAAAGAAAGAAACAAAGACCCAATTTTGGTGATGGAACAGGTTCAACACAATTCACTTCCTCTACTGACCTCTGATACTACCTTCTGATACTAGCCCAGGCATTATCACAAGTAAATATCACATGTCCTGAGTACCAGGGAACAATCACTCAAATACAGCCACCACTCAGTGTGCGACTGTTAGCTAATGACCTTTATACACAGTAACATTATATGTAAATGTCACTCATCAATGTTCTAGGGGTGACAGTTTAATATTTTACTGCTTCTGGAAACTTATGTTGGAGTTACAGCAGAAAACTAGACAAACAGCTTTCTGACCCCAGGAAAGTAACAAACAGTCCATGTGATGATGGACATTGAGTAAGTAGCAACAATCACAAAGTGTGAAGAGTTCTATAAAAGAAAAAAAAAAGCAAACAAAACAACAGAAAACCTGTGCTGTGTGCTGGGCATGGTGGTCCACGCCTTTAATCCCAGCACTCTGAAGGCCGAGGCAGGAGTTCGAAGCCAGCCTGGTCTACAAAGTGAGTTCCAGGACAGCCAGAGTTACACAGAGAAACCCTGTCTCGAATAACAAAAATAAAAAAAGATAAACAACAACAACAAAAACCTGGGCTAATAAGTCAGCTGTGAGCAGTGCTACTGTCTGTGGGATATCCTGCAGGGCTTCCCTTATTAGGTGGTACCTGAGCCAACTGAGAGGAAGTCAGCCATAGAAAATACAGGGGCAATGAATTTCAACGGGGAAATAGCAGGTGCAACTCCTTTGAAGCAGAAGGGTTCTTGGGATACTCAAGGTATGGAACTAAGCCATTAAGTTGGAGAAAAAAGGAGAATGTGGGACGAGAGGCAAGGGCCAGCACACACTACATACACCTGCTCCTGGGGACCCTAAGAAAGAGTTTGTATTTTAAAAATAAATAAGAAAACAGGTATGGTAGCTCAGGCCTGCAATCCCAGCACGTGGGCGGTAGCAGGAGGGGGCGGCGGGGGTGGTGGTGTTAGAGTTCAAAGGCCAGCCTGGGCTAAATGAAGTACTGTCTCAAAACACCAAACAATGAGTGACATGTGATTTATGCTCTGGGAAGTTAGTTGCGATATCTGCTAGGCAGTCGAAAGTGTCACGTGTGAAGTAATACCAACGTCACCTCCCAAAAGTCACCCGTTTCAACTGGAAAGGCAACACACCCCGCCTAAGCCCCACAATGAACCAAACTTCTCCCTAAGAAAAGTGCCTTCTGATTGGGCGACTCCTGCGTGAGACCTTCCGAGTCACGGTGATTGGTTACCAACTCTCCTGTCTCTTCCAATCAGACAGCAATTCCGAAAAGTGAGAGCGACCCAGCCCCTTGCAGACCAGTGCGCTCTGTGACTGGCTCTCTTGTATGAGTGACGGCAGACTCAGCCTATAGTATGATACAACGACGGGGGCGGTGCTCCCCAATGCAGTGGGCTCTGCGGCCAGAACCCAGGGCTGTCATTACGCGTCCAGCCGGGTCCCTCGATCGTCCTCCGGTGCTATGGCCGCCCCGCCGCAGCTGCGGGCTCTTCTCCAGACTGTCAACACGCTGCTGCGCAAGCGCCGCTACCACGCTGTGTTGGCCATACTTAAGGGCTTCCGGAACGGGGCTGTGTGAGTGGGGCCGCGGAGTCTGGTCAGGGCTGAGGGATGACGGGCCTAGCGGGGATCGCGAGTTCGAGGCCCCGTGTCACCTCGCTGTACGCTCTCTAGGAGCTCTTGGGTTTGATTTCGGTGCCCGGTTGGTGCAGGAGGCGTAGGATTCTGGGTTCCTGTCACCATGTCAGCCCTGGGCTGGGGCTCCTCCGTCCCTCTTCTATGTCCTCTGTACTTTACAACCTGGTACTCTTGACTTAGTTGCCTCCTATGCCAGCACCCGTGTCTCCTCATCTGGATCCAGTTCACCTCATCTTGCCGTATGCCCTTTGCCCCATTTGGCTTTGGTGGCTCTGTATGCACAAAAGAAACTGGACTCTGTCCTTTAGCAAGCGGGTGGTCACCTACTGCCTAGTAGGTTCCCCCTATTAAGCTGCCAACAGGTTCATATCCTGTTTCTCATCTATATGACTTCACCTCAGCCTTCATTTTCACTGGGGACCCGTGGGTAGTGACAGTGAATGTAAGAAAAGGCAGCTAATATTTCCTAGGCAGATTGATCTCACCTCCCTCATACAGGGAGCAGAGGGGGTCTTGGGGTCATTTTGCTGGACTGGTGCCTGGAGAGCAGCTCCCCCCTCTTTAACCCTCATGCTTTAGCAGTTATTGAGGGGCTGCTATGCCAGAACTAGCAATGACTCAGAGAAGAAACCAAAGTCCCTAAAGTTGGCATCCTGGCAGCAGTGTGTGTGGCATGGTTGTTGAGTGTGTGAACTGCCAAGATTTAGAACCTGGTGTCATCTACCTTGATCTAGATCTTGAACAAGCCATTTAGCCTTTCTGAGCCTCACTTTCTAGAACATGGGTCCTCCAGAGCACTTCTGTTTGTTCGAGGACGCATTAGTAGCTGGTGTGTGTCTGCACAAGTGATGGCTGTTGTTATAGGCACATGCTGTCTGCCTGGCTCACTAACCCTTTCAGACCTCTGCTTAAGTGTTACCTCCCCACTGAGGCTGTCTCCAAACTTTTCACTCTGTTCCCTACCTTTTTTCTGGGTAGTACTTGTCATCAACAGACACAGAATAATCTTGTTTCATAGTCCATGTCTCTCACTAGAAAGTGTGCTTCGTCAGCCTGGGGTGCTGTACACCCCTCTATTCCCAGTACTTGGGATGCTGGGACAGGAGGATTATTGTGAGTTCGAGGTTGACTTGTGTTAAATAGTTTATTCCAGATCATCCTGGGCTGGAGTGTGAGACCCTCTCTCAACAGCAATGACAAAATGTGCTTACAGGAATATGCATTTTTACCTATATTGTCCCTGTATGTATCCTGGTTCTCCCTCTATTATAGGCATTCAAATTTTACTTAGATGAGTATTTGAAAACTAGGAATTACTCTTGTCTCTGCCTTCTAGATGAGTCGGTAACGACTAGGGAAGGCATGCCGATTGTCCCTGCTCATATCAAGTTAGAGTTACAGTCAGGATTCAGACTCAGAATGGACATTCAGTCAGGTAGAAACTGCTTCCTGCTGGATCTGACCAGATCATATCAGCCACTCTTTGACCAGGATGAGATGAACCCTGACCGGGATGGGATAACATCAGTAGCCCCTTTGCCAGGTATGCACTGGACAAAGCAAGAGCTGGCCTGTGTGCCAGCAAGCATTGCCCAATATGGGCTTTGTACACCTGCCCCTGCTCTGCCTCTCTCTGTGCCCTCTGCAGTGGACCTTCCCAGTCAGGACAGACATTTTTCTAGGGCCAGGCATTTGTGTTCTAACCCCAATGCTTTCACAAACTGAATAGTTCTTTGTCTCTTCTATTCTTGGTTTTCTCCTCTGTAAAATTAAAACTGTAAACTCAGCCATTCCCAAGTCTCCAAGGCAGGGACCTCCTTACTTACTAATGGCACTGACCCTGCGCCCATCTGTGAGGACCACAAGTCCAAGGGGGAAGTCCCACCAACTATGGCAGGGCTGAGCATGGCAGCACACACTTGTAGTCACAGCACTTAAGAGGCAAGTGGGTTGGGAGTCTGAGACTAGCCTGGGCTGACTAGCAAGACTCTGTAACCAAAACAAAAACCAAAACCAAATACCACACCAGTGCAAAGTAGTATTCAGGCATGCTTTTCAGATGGAATGATGGTGATAGTCTGAAGGCCAAGTTAGAGTTTTCCAGGAAGAAAAGAGCATCCTGGGCATGGAAATTTATTCAACAAAGGCCTGGAGATAGGGGGAAAATGTGCTGTGTTTGTGAAGAGAGGTCATTAGTTTAGAGAGGTTAACATGGGTCACTGAGATGTTTGAACTTTGTGAACATTTAACTCACCCCTAAGGGTTTTACTTGAGTGTGTGAGCACACACACGGATGTACTCATGCCCACGTGTGCCAGCACTTGTGCAGATCCAAGGACAATCTCACTGTCGTGCCTTAGACACCTTCCTTCCACTTTTTGTTTGAGAAGGGCCTCGCTAGCCTGGAAGTTCACCAGGCAGGCTGGACTAACTGGCCATCAAGCTCCAGGAATCCGCCTGTTTCTGCCTCCTATCTTACCGTTTCTCGGAATACAGGTGCCCACCACCATGCCTTGCTTTTTACATGGGTTCCAGGGATCCAGATTCAGGTTCTCAGACTTACAAGGCAAACCCTGTACTGACTAAGACATCTTTCTAGCCCCATTTTAATTAAAAAAAAAAAAAAAAGTAGGGAGGTCTCACTGTGTATCTTAGGTTGGCCTCAAATTCAAGCTAATCCTGTCTCAGCCACCCAATTTCTGAGATTACAGTTGTGATGTAACAAGTCTCATCCATACTTGAGGAGTCTGAGAAAGGGCTTGGCAGATGTAGGGACTTGAGGACAGTCTGCCTGTGTCTAGGATGAAGGGAAGGCCCTGGCTGACTGGAGGACCCTGAAGGCCTCTCTATGCAGGAGAAGGAGATAAGGTTCTGGAGGTGCTGGGGGCAGAAAGACCACAGAGACTGAGCTGGGAACTGCCTGACCATTGCCAGGCAGAGGAGAAGATAAGGACGGTGGTAGAGCGCACACTTAGCATACAAGAGGCCCCAAGTTCCACCCCCAGCTCTAGAATGAAGTGGCACAAATGCCCTCTGTCGTCAGTCCCCCCCCCCCTGTGGAGACAGTCCCCTACGAACCTCTTATGTCTTCTTCCAGACTGTCGTACGCACACACAAACAAATGCATCTTTAATGGTTTCCCTTTGGAACAGTGTTGGACTTACAGAACAAGTCCTCACTTACACTTTCTGCTTCCCTGCCCACACTTTCCACCTTGTGCTTTGAAATCCCACAGACTCGGCCCCAGAGCCAGCAGGCGTTTCCAATGAGGACTTTGTACATCCTCTCCCATTCCAGCTCTTCCTGTATCCTCTCTGCGAACCTTCCCCGCCATGGCACCCTCTGTGGTCATGTCTTTGGGATCCAGTCCCAGTGCCTTTATTCTGAATATTGAATGACTCTGCATCTTTCCTGACCTCTGTTTTTCTCTTTAAAAATTCTTTAAAATTGAGCCAGACATGGTGGTGCATGACTTTAATCCCAGCACTCTAGAGGCAGAGGTAGGTGGGTCTCTGAGTTTGAGGCCAACCTGTTCTACAGAGTGAGTTCCAGGACAGCCAGAGCTACACAGAGAAACCCTGTCTTGGAAAAGAAAAAATTTTTTTTTGTAATGAGTGGAGGATCACTGAATCTGGGGGGGGCGGTAGGGAAGGTGGAGGGGGGAACTAGGAGGAGTGGGGGGAGGGGAGGCTTCAGTCGGATGTATTGTATGAAAGAAGAATAAAAAATAGTTTTAATTAATTACTTTTAAAACATATTTATTTATTTAGTTAGTTTGTTTTGAGACAAGATTTCTCTGTGTAGCCCTGGCTGTCCTGGAACTTGCCCTGTAGACCAGGCTATCCTTGAACCCAGAGATCCACCTGCCTCTGCCTCCCAAGTGCTGGGATTAAAGACGTGTGTTATCACACTCAGCCTTTCTGAGTTTAAGGCCAGTCTGGTTTACGTAGTGAGTTCCAACCAGACTAGTACTGCATAGTAAGAATCTGTACCTAAGCCGGGCGGTGGGGGCGCACGCCTTTAATCCCAGCACTTGGGAGGCAGAGGCAGGTGGATCTCAGTGAGTTCAAGGCCAGCCTGGTCTACAAAGTAAGTTCCAGGACAGCCAGGCCTGTTACACAGAGAAACCCTAGCTCAAAAAAAAAAAAATTCTGTGTCTATGAATAAATGTAATAAAAAATTAAAACAAGATAGTATTAATGATAACAATAATAAAATCTAAAATTAATCGAAGATGAGCCTGGCTGCACTAGGTAGGTCAGGAAGGAGCTGAGAGAACATCTCTGCAAGGTCAGGAATAGTGGACACCTTTTGCATACTTCATTTTCTTTCATAAGAACTTTACCCAGCCCTCTGAGGTTTAGCATTCCTTTTTAGTTGGGGAAACTGAGGCTCAGAGAGGGTAAAGATAAGCCAAAGGCCACTCTACCAGGAGGGTCTGGAACTTGAACCCAGATGTAACTGGAAAGCCAACATTATTTCCCTCCCATCGTGGTATCAGAATTGGGAGTGAGAGAAAGAACCAGGGGCCAAAGGGGGAGCCTGGAAACTGTTACAGTGATGGGTTAGTAACTGTTTGCTTCTGTTTCTACAGCTATGGAGTCAAAATCCGGGCGCCTCATGCACTGGTCATGACCTTTCTCTTCAGGAGTGGCAGGTACCTACCCTCTCTGCATACCAACTGGGAGACAGTGTGGTCAGCCCTCAAGCCAGGATGGGTGTAGTAGTTTTCAAGCTAGGACTGACTTCCCCATTCCCCTGTGCTTCCTAAAGTCCAGCTCTGATCCTGTGTCCCCACTTGAAAATGCCTGTGGCTCCTCCCTATCCTCCGAAGAGACCCACCTACCAGGCCTGGCCTTCAAGGCCCTCTGCCGTGTGGTCACAGCTAAATCACTGCAGTGTCCAGTGTGAACTTCCTTGGCACACAGGCCCTGTCCCGTGCACAGACTTAGGCACTTCCAGTTCCACACATTTGCCTGTGCCTTGCCACTTCCAGGAGTGCCTGGCCTCTTCTGGCCAGGCTTCATTTCCTTCCTAGAAACCTGTCCAGTCCTCTGGGTCATATTCTCTGGGAACAGTCTCTGCTCTCTCCTCACCTGCTCCATGTTCTGACCTTCTTCTGAGTCCCTGTGACTAACTCTTCCCTCAAGGCCTTACTCAGAAAACTCCTTGCAGTCTAATGTTAATGGACACAGCTGCTGTTTCCAAGAATCGTACACACGGGTTGGAGAGATGGCGTCAGTGATTAAGAGCACTTGTTGCTTCTTCAGAGGACCCTTGTTCAGTTCCTAGCACTCACATGGCAGCTCCCAGTCATCTGTAACCCCAGTCCCAAGGACTCCAGCACCCCCTTCTGACCTCCTCAGGCACCAGGCACACATGGGATGCACAAACATGCAGGCAAAGCACTTATATGCATAAAATAAAAAATATGTAAATGAAAAAGTACCGTGCACAGAGGGTAGGTTAAGCCCAGTTGCAAGATTTCTATTTTGGCAGGTTTATTTGACTTATCTTGGTTGGGGCTTTTTGCCTTCCAAATATATCTTTTCCTTTCCCTTCCCTTCCCTCTCCTTCTCTTCTCCTCTTCCTTTCTCTCTTCAGAGCCAGGAACATAGTAGGCAAGCACACTGGCACCGAGCTGAATGCCAAGCACTTCCATATCTTTTTGTTTTGTTTTTGAGACAGGGTCCCAAATCATTCTTTAAAACCTGATCTTACTCATTCAGTCACCAAGTGTTTAGTGAACATCTACTGTGTGATACACACTGTTCTGGCTGCTAAAGATACAGGCAGTGAACAAAACAGGCAAGGGTTCCTGCCCTCCTAGGGCTTATCTTCTAGCAGGAGGTAGCAGAAAGTGAACATTAAAAATATCAGGGAAGTCAGGTAGTTGCGGTGCATGTCTTTAATTCCAGCACTTGGGAGGCAGAGGCAGGCAGATCTTTGAGTACGAGGCTACTCTGATCTACAAAGCAAGTTTCAGGACCGCCAGGACTACTCAGAGAAACCCTGTCTGGAAAAGCAAACAAACAAATCAAGGAAAAGAGTTCACAAGATCCTGAAGGCCAGGGAAGGGCCAGAGGTAGGGTTGATTGGGCCTGGTGAGTTTGAGAAGTTGGCCACCAAACTGTTGAAGGGGAAAGGGGATAGAGGGTCATAGCAGGAACTGGGTCAGGCCTGTCTGGCTCTAGGCCTGGAATAAGAGCTTGGTTTTCCTTTTTTTTCTTTTTCTTTTTTTTGGGGGGGTGTTGGTGGTGTTGGTGGTTCTTTTTCTTTCTTTTTTTTTTTCTTTTTTTTTTTTTTTTTGGTTTTTTCGAGACAGGGTTTCTCTGTGTAGCTTTGCTCCTTTCCTGGAACTTGCTTTGTAGACCAGGCTGGCCTTGAACTCACAGAGATCCGCCTGGCTCTGCCTCCCGAGTGCTGGGATTAAAGGCGTGTGCCACCACCGCCTGGCAGCTTTCCTTATAAGTGAGAACAGGAAACTAACATTTTTAGCAAGGGCATACCACTGTTTGACTTCCGGTAAGATTTTTTTTTAAGGATTTATTTTTAATTATATATCTCCAAATATGTGCCATGAGTACAGGTGCCCTTGGAGGCTAGAAGAGGGTGTTAGAGTCTTTGGAGCTGGAGGACAGGTGGTTATGAGCCACGTCACATGGGTGCTGGGAACTGAACTCAGGTACCCTGTAAGAGCAGTATGTGCTCTTAACCTTTGAGCCATCTCTTCAGCCCCTTTTGGGAGGCTTTGTATGATTTGTCTCCTTTTGCTTCTTGAGCTGAAGTCTTGTTATGTTGTCAGCCTGCCCTCCCCCTTCCGGGCTCAAGCCCGACCTCAGCCTCCCAAATAGCTGGGAATATAGGTGCCTGGCTTTACTTACGTCCAACAGCATGAAGATGAATCATTTGCTGCCTGGTTGAGAACAGCTTGGAGAGGAGGAGGGAATAACACAGGAGCAGAGTTGGTGTGTACATTAGCAAGAAGCCATGCAGTATCCTAGTGTGCTAGTCGAGATCTGGGTGGTGGCCAGGAGGACGGAGCAGTCAGATAGAGAGGTCTTGAAGTCAGTGCCAGTCACTTACTTACTTTTTTTGAGGGTTAGTTTTTTGTTTTTATTTTTGAGGCAGAGTCTCACTGTGTAGACTGGGATGGTCTCAAATTTACACGGGTCCACCTGTCTCTGCACTCCCAAGTGCTGGGATTAAAGGCAAGCAACACTATATCTGGCCTTACTTTTTATTTAACCTTTGAGACAGGGTCTTGCTTTGTAGCCCAGGCTGGTCTCCAACTCTCAGTCCTCCTGTTTCACCCAGGATTATAGGAATGTGCTGCCATGCCCAATTGCAATCCCACGCTCTTGCTTTAAAAATGTTACTCATAGGGGCTGGAGAGGTGGCTTAGTGGTTAAGAGCACTGGCTGCTCTTCCAGAGGTCCTGAGTTCAATTCCTAGCAACCAGGTGGTGGCTCACAACCATCTGTAATGAGATCTGGTGCCCTCTTCTGGCCTGCAGGGTTATGTGCACTGTATACATAATAAACAAATCTTTAAAAAAAAAAAAAAAGTTTAAAAATAAGTGTTACTCATAGCTGGACATGGTGGCACATTCCTTTAATTCCAGCACTCAGTAAGCAGAGGCTGGTAGATCTCTGAGTTCCAGACAGCCTAGTCTACATAGCGAGTTCTGGACATCCAGGGCTATATAAAAAGACCCTATCAAAAAACCAACCAACCAACCAACCAAGGTACTCATGGGACTCATGTTCTCAAAAGCCAAGAACCAGCTGCTTTGGACTTTTCCCACTCACCTGCCTGACTTCTACCATGCTCCCCTTCTCTCTCTCTCTCTCTCTCTCTCTCTCTCTCTCTCTCTCTCTCTCTCTCTCTCTCTGTGTGTGTGTGTGTGTGTGTTTTCAAGACAAGGTTTCTCTGTGTAACCCTGGCTGTCCTGGAACTCACTCTGTAGACCAGGCTGGCCTCAAATTCACAGAGATCCACCTGGCTCTGCCTCTTGAGTGCTGGGATTAAAAGTGTGCACCACCACTGTCCAGCACCACCATCCCCTTCCTATGGAGGGTCCTTGTCTAGAATTCAGAGATATACTGGTTATCATCGATGTGCCCTAGTGGGACTGTAGAGATGGCTTGGTCGTTGAGAGTGCTTTGCTGCTCTTACAGAGGACTGGAGTTCATTTCCCAGAACCCACACCCAACAGCTCACAACTGCCTGTAACTCCAGTTCCAGGGAATCTAATGCCCTCTTTTGGCCTCTGTGGGTACCCACAGACATGTGAGTGCACATACAGTCACACACTCACTCTCACACATACACTTACATGCTCTCGCATACACACACACTCATACACACATTCACACATATACTCACACACACGTACACTCATGCACTCTCACACATACACTCACACACTCATACATCCACATACACTCACACATTCACACACAGTCTCTCTCTCTCTCTCTCTCTCTCTCTCTCTCTCTCTCTCTCTCTCTCTCATACACACACACACACACACACACACACACACACACACACACACACTCACACACTCACACACTCCCCTTTAAGGAGAAGATGGATTGAATTAGCTCCTCTTCATCTCAAAAGGAAGACCAATCTCGGGTGCTGACCTCCTCACTGCCCTCCCTCCACACACAGCCTCTGATCAGAGCCCACACCGGCCTCTCTCCATTGCTTGGCTCCCTTTCTGTGCCTGTTCTTGGGGGCTCTGTTTATGGTAAGTCTTCTGCTTGGAAAGTAGCATGCTCCTCCCATGGATTCCTTTCCGTCCTTCAGATTCCAGGGCCCCCTCTTGTCCAAGCCAATGTCTGATTCTTGTCTTGGTGACTATGTTTCCTCATCATAAGCCCTACAAATGCAGAAAGCAGATGTATCATTTCTCAGAATTCTATCTGCAGATCCAGCTCATAGTAGGCACTCATTCATTTGTTCACTGTTCCCTCACCTCTCCCACTTGTTGAGCACCTACTGTGTGTCAGGCCCTGTTCTGTGCCCTTAGGATGAACTAGCAAAGTCTAGAGCCTGCTCTGCAGAAGCGTATACTGAGGACCAGGGAACTTTCTGCATCAGCTGTCAAATGTCAAATGGTGGTAGGAGCCCTGAAGGAAAAGACAAGTGAGGAGTGGGGTAGGTACTCACTAATGCTCGGTGTCAGCGAGTGACCCTCTGAGATGGTGACGCCGAGTTAAGGCCCCAGCGGAGCCCCTGAGGACATGGGCGCCCTCCACAGAGGGCCCCAGCTTTGTGCTCCTTGCCTAATTCCGATCTGTGTGTCCTCCGGGGAGAGCTGCCTGGACCAGCTGGGCCTGCACTCATGGGGCTTTCTGTTTGTACAGTCTCCAAGAGAAACTGCAGGCCATCCTGAAAGCCACATACACCCACTCTTGGAACCTGGCCTGGTTTGTGTTCACCTATAAGAGTCTCTGTGCCCTACAGTCCCATGTGCAAGGCGATACCCACCAGATGCACCCTTTCCTGGCAGCCTTCATCGGAGGCCTCCTGGTGTTTGGAAAGAACAATAACATCAATAGCCAGGTAAAGGCTTTCCTGAGATGGGACAGTGGGATGCCCTTTAATTGAGGGGTGAGGGTGAAGATAAACTCTTGACTGCTGTCTGTGTCTGAGGTCTAAGAATCACTGGTCCCTGGGTGACCTCTCAGTTTTCCCATTTGTAAACCAAGCCACATTTGGAATGCCAGGGCTCCCCGCCTCAGTGTGTCTGCTGCTCTTTGGGGCAAGGATTTGGGTGGTGGTGGTGGTGGTTGAGACAGGTTTCATCTTGTTCAGGCAGGCCTTGAGCTTGCTATGTAGCTGAGGCTTGCCTTGAATTCCTGATATTCTTGCCTCATCCCAAGTGCTGAGATTACACATGCATCAATAATTTGGTGGTGCAATGATTTTTTAAAATTATTTTTTTTATGTGTGTGTGTGTCTATGTGCATGTGCACCTGTGTGGGGGTGTCTGTGGAGGTCTGAAAAGGGTGTTATCTCTTCTGGAGCTAGAGTTACAGGTACTTAAGTGCTACCCTATGTGTGTGCTAGGAATCTAACTCCATTCTGTACAAGAGCAGCAAATGCTCTTAACTGCTGAGCTGTCTCTCCAGCTTAAGATTATTTTTTAAATGCACTTTGACCTGGGTGTGGTGGTACACTGAGAGACTAAGATACTGATCTGAAGCCAGCCTGGGCTACATCTCAAAACAAACAAGTGGAACTCAGTGAAATAGAATAAAGGGAATCAAAAGAGAAGAGCTGCTTCTTTGAAAAGATGAACAGAATCAGGAAACCTCTACCCCAGGATCCCCTATAAAGATCTTTACTGATACTGGAAATGACAAGGGTTATGTTTAATGTCTTGTGTATGTTAAAAGCCCTTGAGGAGACCCAGCACTTAGGAGACAAGGGTAGGAGGATCTCAAGGCCAGCCTGGTCTGCATAGTGAGTTCCAGGACAGCCAGGGCTACATAGAGAGACCTTGTCTCAATACATACATACATACATACATACATACATACATACATACATACAAGCACTCCCACACACATAAACACAAGCCCAAGGCCTGTGAGGTAAAGTTGCCTGCCTTTAAGTCTGACAACTTAATTTGGTCACTAGGATCCACATGGTGGAAAGAGAAAAAGTCCCCAAGGATTTCCTCTGACCTTTTCATATGTGCTATGACGTATGTGCCCTGCACCCCCTAAAATACAATAATAATAAATGAAATGTAGATTTTTAAAAGATCTTGATTACCATGGAAAACTATGACTAATTCTATTTTTACAAACTTGGTAGCTGATATGAAATAGACCAATTCTTTGAGAAGAAAAAAATCTGCCTGGGTTACATGGGAAGGAAATCATGGCTCTTTCTTTCTTTTAAAACAAATTATTCTTCTTTTATGTGCCTAAGTATTTGCCCGCATGTACGTGTGTGCACCATATGCATGCCTGGTGCCTGGGGAAGCCAGAAGAGCATGTTGGATCCCCTGGAACAGGAGTTACAGATGGTTGTGAGCCACCATGTGGATGCTGGGAACCAAACCGGGCTCCTCTGCAAGAGCAGCAAATGCTCTTAACCGCTGAGCCATCCCTCCAGCCCCTTCTTCCATTTTTTTGAGAGAGTCTCATGTTTCCCAAGCTGAGGCTGGCCTTGAACTCCTGCTGCCAGGGTTTGGATTGTAGTTGTGTACCACCACAACCAGTTTTTTTTTTTTTCTTACTGTGTCTTGCTCTGTAGCCTAAGATAGCCTTGAGTCTTGGCATTTCTCCCTGATTCTCCAGAGCACTAGAATTAGAGTTATGTATGGCCACCCTGGCTTAATTTTTTCCTTTTACTCCTAAGTAATATAGAAGTACCATCAGTGGTTTTTTGTTGTTGTTGTTTTGTTTTTGTTTTTTGTTTTTTCATCCTTTGAAGGACATTTGGGCAGTTTCTAGCTTTGGGGTATTACAAGTAGAGCTGTGAAGAACACTCTTGTACAGATACTTCTGTGAACATAAGTTTTCATTTTTCTGGGATAAAAGCCCAAGAGTGTAATTGTGGGTTGTATGGTACATGCATGCTTGGTTTTAAAACAACCTGCCAAAAAAGAAGAAAGAAAAAACTCAACAACCTTCTGCCAAGCTGTTTTCCAGAGTGACTAGCGTTTTTTTACATTCTCACCACAAATATATGAATGTCTAGTTTCTCCACATCCGAGCTAACATTCAGTTTGTTGCATGAATTATTTTATCTGTGTTTTAAAGGTTTTGTGTGTGTGTGTGTGTGTGTGTGTGTGTGTGTGTGTGTGTGTGTGTGTGACATGATTATAAGTGCAGGTGTGCACCTGCCATGGTGTATGTGTGTGGATCAGAGGACAGCTCTTAGGAGTTGGTTCTCTCCTTTCACTGTGGACCCTGGGGATTGAACCCGAGTTGTTAGATTTTTGCTGCAAGTACCCTCAACCCCTAAACGATCTCACCAGCCCTGTATTAGCCATTGTGACAGTACATCTCATTGTGACTTTACTTTGCCTTTCCCTGACGGCTAATGATGTTGAAATTTTCCTCATTATCATTTATTTGCTACCTCTACAACCTCTTTGGTGAAACATTCATGTTTTTTGCTCATTTTCCAGTTGGGATATTTCATGTTTTACTTTTGAGCTCTGAGGACATCTTTCAGATCATCTACATGTTGATGCCTTGCAGATATGCATTGTGATTGTCTCTCATCTGTAGCTTTTCCGTCTCGGAGATGAGGTCTTGCCATGTAGCCCCAACTGGCCTGGAATTTATTATGTACACCCAGCTGGCTTCACAAAGAAAAAAAATGAATTTCAAGAAGATCCAGAATATTATTTTTCCTCTTATAGATCATTTTTTAAAAATTTTTGAACTGTGTATAATTCATTTTAAAAACTTCTAATAAGGGAGACAGGCATAGTGGTGTATGCCTTTAATCCCAGCACTTGGAGACAGAGACAGGAGGATTGCTGTGAATTTTAGGCCAGCTTGGTCTACTTAGTGAGTTCCAGGTCAGCCAGGACTACATAGTGATACTGTGTCTCCAAAACAAAACAAAACAAAACAAAAAGCACAACTTTTTGTTTGTTTGTTTCTTCGTTTTTCGAAACAGAGTTCCTCTGTGTAGTTTTGGTGCCTGTCCTGGATCTTGCTCTGTAGACCAGGCTGGCCTCGAACTCACAGAGATCCACCTGGCTCTGCCTCCGGAGTGCTGGGATCAAAGGAATGTGCCACCACCGCCCGGCTGCACAACTTCTAATAAGGAGATGGAGAGGTAGTGCTCTTGGCAAAGTGCTTATGAAGCAAAGCGAAGACTTGACTTCTCTCCCCAAAACCCACATAGAAAGCTAACCATGTACTATGGTATTTGTAATCCTAGTGCTGGGGAGGTGGATAAGGAGGGTGCCTGGGCTTTCTGGCACCAACCACTCTATCCAAATAGGGGAGCTCCAGGGTATGAGAGACCTTGTTTCAAAAATAAAAAATGTAAAAACCAAAATGGATGGTTTCTGAGGAACAACACTTAATAGTGTTCTCTGGCTTATACACACACACAGACACACAGCGTAAATAAATAATAAGTATTATTACTATTTTTTTAAAGCCAGGCACTGAAGCATCTGTCTGTAATCCCAGTATTTGGGAGGTAAAGAGAGGTAGATCCCTGGAACTCTATAGTCAGCTAGCAGAGCCAAATTGGTACACTCCATGTTGAGTGAAAGACTCTTGTCTCAACCAATCAGGTAGAGGGCAGGATGGATCTGTAGCTCAAAGATTAAGAGTGCGTTTAAATCTTTAAAGAGAGAAAACATTCATAAATTGAAAGATTTCTTTGTGGCGGTGTTGTTAAGACAGGGTCTCTCTGCACAGCCCCAGCCGTCCTGGACGTCACTATGTAGACCAGGCTGGCCTTAGACTCACAGAGATCTACCTGACTGTGCCTCCAGAGTGCTGGGATTAAAGACTTAAAGGCCTGAAGGTGTGAAGGCATAAACTGAGAGATTTATTAAGACATTGGGTTTTTTTTTTTAATTATACTATTTGTCAACTTGACACAAGGAGGGAAAAAGAAATCAGGCTAGAGCCGGGCAGGGCGGCGCACGCCTTTGATCCCTGCCTTCAGAGCCAGGCGGATCTCTGTGAGTTCCAGGCCAGCCTGGTCTCCAAAGCGAGCTCCAGGAAAGCTACATAGTAGGGAGATCCTATCTCCAAACAACAAGAACAGCACAAATAGTTAGGGTACAGAGGGAACTGAGAAAGACCCCCAAAGTCAGTCAGTCTCTGGTCTCCATACCCACATGTGCGCAAGCACCCAGCACACACGCGGGGATTCACCTCCACAAACACATGCACCACACACACATAAATAGAAATGGTAAGTTGTCTGCTGCACACCACCTCAGTCATCTTGTACGTTAACTTTGAAAATCACACAGCCAGTGCACAGTAATGCCCAGTACCCAGAGTTGGTGGGCAGGTGAAGGTTGCCTGTGGCCATGCGGACTAGTAATCTTCGGCATTCCCTCCTGCAGATCAACATGTACCTGACGTCACGCGTCCTGTTTGCCTTGTGCCGCCTGGGTGTGGAGAAGGGCTACCTCCCTAAGCTCAAGTGGGACCCGTTCCCCTTGCACACGGCAGTGATTTGGGGGCTTGTGCTGTGGCTCTTCGAGTATCACCGGCCCACTCTGCAGCCCTCACTCCAGTCCTCCATGACCTACCTCTACGAGGACAGCAACATGTGGCATGACATCTCAGACTTCCTCATCTTCAACAAGAGCCGCCCCTCCAAGTAACACAGCCCACGGTGCTTAAGGAACGCCTCTGCCCAGACAGCTTCCGGCAGTGTCCAACTGCTGCCCAGAGTATGGTTCTGTCAGCACACTGTCGTGGAGGATCCTGCCTTCTCAAAGTCATGGACCTCACACTCCAACTTGTTTTATCCCAGCCAGGGTTCCATTTGCTGAAGGAAAAGCCCTGAGTGTGCACCTGCCAGGTACTTTTGAATAGTCTTTGTAGCAAGTGGTGCATTAAGGAGTCTGGGGCTTGACTTCCGCTGCTTCTCTGACTGGGTCTCAGGGCATTCAGTTCAGGGGAGGCCCCTTAGAGAAGAGTTTCTTTCTGGTGGGTATGATAGCCTTCCCCTGTGCTGTGTATCAGAGGGCTCTTTGCTAGTGGGCAACAGGTTACAAATACCTTGGGAAAAAAAAAACTACACTAAACCCTTTGTGTAAGGTGTTCTGTTGAGAAGTTCAGGAGCCCCATTGTCCAATAGAAACACAACGTTATGAGTTTTCAAAAGCTGGAGGTATAGCTTAGAGGGACAGCACTTGCCAAGCTTGTGCGAGACCCTGGATCTATCCTCTGCACTGGAAATAAAACTTCTAGTGCCGGGCGGTGGTGGTGCACGCCTTTAATCCCAGCACTCGGGAGGCAGAGGCAGGCCGATCTCTGTGAGTTCGAGGCCAGCCTGGTCTACAGCGCGAGATCCAGGACAGGCTCCAAAGCTACACAGAGAAACCCTGTCTCCAAAACAAAACAAAACAAAAAAAAACTTCTAGTGAGCACATTTTTAAAAAGTATTAAGAAGCCTGCAGCAGTAGGTTGTGAGTTCCAGGCCAGCCTGGGATACATAAGAGAACTCTATCTCAAAACAATGAAGGACCAGGGAGATGGCTTGATGAGTAAAGACGCCTGCTGCCTGGTGACCTGCGTTTAACGCCTGTGTTCTACATGGTGACATGTGGGAGGAGAGAATCAGCACGTTGTCCTCTAACTGCCACATGTGTGCCTTGGCATGTATGTGTGCTTGCACACACACACACACACACACACACACACACACACACACACACACACAAACACGCACATATACAATAAATAAAATGTAATAAATTTTTTTTAAAGAACATGTAACGTGTAAGATAAATCTTAACAATACATTTTGCCTGCATGTATGTCTGTGCACCGTGTGTGTGCCTGGTACCAGCAGAAGTCAGAAGAGGGTGCTAGATCCCTTGGAACTGAAGGAATGGATGTTGTGAGCCACCATGTGGATGCTGGAATTGAACCCTGGTCCTCTGCAAGAACACTAAGTGCTTTGTTTATTTGTCTGTTTTTCAAGACAAGGTTTCTCTGGGTAGCCCATGCTGTCCTAGAACTCACTCTGTAGACCAGGCTGGCCTCAAACTCAGAGATCCACCTGCTTCTGCCTCCTGAGTGCTGGGACTAAAGGCATGTGCCACTAAGTGCTCTTAACCACTAAGCCTCTCCCCAGCCTCTGATTGTAATCATAAATTTTAACTTAATATTTCCAAAACCTTTTCATTGCAACATATATTAATATAAAGGATTGATGACAGTTTTTCTCGTGTTATGTCTTCAATGCTGGCAGTGTGTTTTACTTGTATCAAGTAACACATCACAGAAGATTCCAGTAGACACTGAAAATCTAGAACTAAACACATGGTCTGAGTCCAGCACCACCTCTGGGATCCATCCTGGGAGAAGGCTCTCCATCTCTCAGCACTTCAGGGTCTCATGGATGAGGATAAGCACAGTGGTCCAGTCCACACTGGACTCTTGACACTGCTGCCACTCCCACCAGTACTTCCGCAGAGCACGCTTCTGCTTCCGCCTGATGCTTTGCACAGCACTGCTTCTAGTGCATATAGTCAAGGGTGTGTGTTGATCCGTGTTTTCCAGATGTGGAAACTGAGGATCAGGGAGGAGGTAATCTGTCCCAGGTACCGTGGCTGCTATGATAGAGCCACGTCATAATTTGAGCCATCTGCCTGATTTTGAAGCCCATGTTTTGTTTTTTCAGTGCCTTGCTTTGAACCTAGAAAACCTCAGCCATGCTTTGTAATCGTTAGTTATAGGATACGGTGTCGGAAACCAACCCAGACGCATACAGGAACTCTTGGTGGCGTAAATGGAACTTCTTGAGGTGCTATGTCATAGGGGGAAGTGGGCCACAGTGAACTGGAGAGTTGTGTGGCAGGCAGAATTTAAAAAACAAAACAAACAAACAAAAAAAACAACTCTGAGAAAAGCCTGGTCCAGAAGCTACCAACCTGAGACCCTTGGTTTAGGGCGATACGTTACTTATGACGCGCCCTCCCATTCTGTCTTTTTATGTGTTTGAAATGACTAGTAGAAATCTACATGAGTCACTGGAGAGCTTATAGCCTGTAGATTCTGGCTAGGCGTGGAGACACCCGCCTGTATTCCCAGCACCTGGGAGGCAGAGGAAAGAGGATGGGAGTTCAAGGTTATACTCTGCTACATAAAAAGTTGGAAACCAGTCTAGACCGTGTGAGGCCCTATCTCAAGAACAAACAAACGACAAATGGACACAATCCAATTCTGATCCAGGGGTGTGGAATGGGTCCAAGAGTCTGACTGTCCTACAAGTTCCTCATGCTGGGGGTGCTGTGCTATGAGCCCCAGCCTGAGTGCTGAAGGAGTGCTGAATGGCAGGTCCAAGGATTGTTATCCTAGGTAGCTCTGGGGTAGTGGAGGTGGCTTTTGTCTGACTCCCTGCTCTCAGCTGCGGCTCAGAGCTGACCATTTGGAAGAGCTTTTTACTGGGCTTGCACTGGAGGACGAACAAACTCGAGCCTGTGGCGAGGCCGACCATTGCCAGGCAGGTTTATTTTAGCAGCTGGTGGGGAGCCCTGCCGTTCTATCTCTGTGCACACCCGACTCCTCCAGCTGCCACTCCTGTGTCTCCCTCTCTGAGGACTGCCACCACTGGTGCCTGCTTTACCACTCTACAGCAGGCGTGAAGTTTTAGGGATTAACATGCCCCTTGAGCAGCATTAACCCAGCACCGAGAAATACCATCATAAGCAGCTCCCAGCCCTTGGAGGAGATACCCCTCCATACACTCTGGGCTGCTCGCTAGAGCTCCAAAAGGATTGGGCTCCAGATGCCCGTGGTGAAAACTATCTCCCTCATGCCTCGGCAATTGCATCCTGGGACCACTTCAACCCATTTAAACCACTTGCACTCAAATCCTCACCTTGGGGTTTGTTATCAGGGAAACCCAAACTAAAATTGGCCACTGGTCAGCAGGCTGAGAGGCAGTATACATGCTTGTAAGGGACGAGGGCTTTGGAACTAGCATGCCCAGGCTCGAGGCCTGACCTATTAATGACGTAGCCATCTGTGCCTCATCTATAAAGGAGGCGGCATTGTGATAACACACACCTCGTGGTATCTGAAGGGATTAAGTGGGACACGTAAAAGGAGCATTCAATAAATATTGCTCTTATTTCCAATAGAACAAATGCAGGAGGAAGCTGGTTGTAAGAAATAAGTGTGCCCTGTGTTTAGCCTGCCCTTCTCCCCAGCAGCCTTGGCCTCCTGCCCTGACATCCCCCCTCCACTGCTGGGGGTGGACGGCTCCACCACTGACTGGCTCTGCTCTCTAAGAATAGGCTTCCCTCGCAGATGGCATCTCTCTGGATCTTGCCAGAGCATCTGGTGCCTCCAACTGCACACTCCAGGGAGGAAGGCGGGGTGGTCCCCACAGAGAGGAGCAGAGCCTGTCTTCAGCAGCTTTGGGAAGAGCCCAGCTTCACTCCTTCCTAGCTGAGCCTCCATTTTTATGATCTGTATGTAGGGATTGCCAAAGGTCCATTGGCACATGGGGCCGAGCTACTGCCGTTCCTGAATGTGACTTCCTGAAACATCGTAGTAGATTGATCTGCAGTTACTGCCTGCTACATTTGTACGGAGCCTTTTGACATGCAATACTTAAAAAAAAAAAATCTTATTATTTAATTAACTTTCTCCCTTTGTGGGGGTCTTAGTTTTGTTTTCTTAAGACAGGGTATCATGTAGCCCAGGCTAGCCTTGAACTCAATATTCAACTGAGGCTAGTCTCGAATTCCTGATCCTTCTGCTTCCACCTCCTGAATGCTGGGATTACAGGTATGCATCATCATGCATGGGCTTTTTTTTTTTTTTTTTTTTGAGACAGTCTCTATAGCCAGGCTGTAACTGAGAGTTTTCCTGTGCCCCACCTGGTCTGCAGCCGCTCAGACCCAAGTAAACACACAGAGGCTTATATTAATTAATTAATTAATTAATTAATTAATTTAATTAATTAAAACTGCTTCGCCATTAGCTCAGGCTAACAACTGACTAGCTCTTACACTTAAACTCAGCCCATTTCTGTTACTCTATGATGCCATGTGTTCCATGGCTTTACCTGTGTGCCGTTATATGCTGCTTCCTGGACAGTGTGCTGGCATCTGCTGACTCAGCCTTCCTCTTCCCAGATCAGTGTTTATTAAACCAGTGTACAAAAGCATTATCCCACAGCACTGGGCTAACCTGCAACTCACTGTATAGCCTAAGATAGGCGTGGGGGTGTATTCCTGTACATTCCTATAATCCTCACTTTTCAGTCAGGAGCCAGCACTACATGAGAGACCTTGTCTCAAAAAGTCTCTCTCTCTCTCTTAGTATAAAGGGGTTGCACTCATTTAATCCCAGCACTTGGGAGCCAGTGACAGGCCCATGAGTTTGGAGACCAGCCTGATCTCCACAGTAAGTTCCAGGCCGGGCAGGGCTACATAATGAGACCCTGTCTCAGACAAAACAAACCATCAAGCTGTATAACAGGGGAAAAGCCAGAGCCTCTCCTGTACCTGAGCTCAGTCCTGAGTACCAGGGAACCCGCTATAAGAATACCTACCCTACTCTCTGCGTGGGCATGCATGTGTGTGTGTATGTGTGTGAGTGTGTGGCGGTCAGAGGCCTACTTTAGGTGTCTACCTCAGTTGCTCTCCACTTTATTTTTGAGGTGGGGCTTCTCATTCTTCAGGAAGCAGGAGCTCAGGAGTTCAGCTAGGTTAGCTGGCCAGTGAGCTCCAGGCTTCTCCGCCTCTTCTCCGTAGTGCAGGGATCACAGACACATGCTACCATGCCTGGCATTTACATGGATGCTGGAGAGCCAGACTCTGGACCTCATGCTTACATGACAAGCTCCTGACAGACTGAGCCATCCCTTTCCTGCTTTGCTCCGCCCCTGTCTTCTAGCACTTTCCGAACTGCACAGCCTTCTGTGTGTCCTACGTACGGCCACTTCTCCTAGTCTATGAGTAAACCTTTATTTTGCATTTATCTTGACTCTTGACATTGATCCTCACATGTGTGTTTGGCTTCTTTCTGATTAGTATTCTAGCTGGGTGGTGGGTGGCACATGCCTTTAATCCAAGCAACTGGGAGGCAGAGGCCAGTGAATCTCTGTGAGTCTGAGGCCAGCCTGGTCTACAGAGTGAGATCCAGGACAGCCGGGACTACACAGTGAAACTGTCTCAAAAACAACAACAAGAAAATATTCTACATAAAGTGAGCCTTTGAGGGGCTGGAGAGACGACTCAGTGGTTGAAAGCACTGGCTGCTCTTCCAGAGGACCCAGGTTGATTTGCAGCCTCCACATGACAGCACACAACTGTTACTTCAATTCCAGGGCATGCAACACCTTCTTCTGGCCCTCTCAGGTACTACATGCACATGGTATACAGACATAAAAGCAGGCATAATATCTCTACATATAAAACACATACCCATATAAAATAAAGATTTTTTTTTTTTTCTATCAGGTACCATATTTGTGTCTGTGGGCCGTGTTGTCCCAGAAACCATGTTGATGTCCTTGACATGTGCTACCACCAAGGGCTATGATGTTGTCCATGGCCTGTGCTGTGGCAGAGGGCCATGTTGATGTCCGTGGTCTGTACTACCACAGAAGACCGTGCTGAGGTCTGTGGCATGTGCTGAGTACAGACACCATGTGGATGTCCATGGTCCCTGCTGTTACAGGAAACCACATGGAAGTCCATGATCCATGCTCCCATTGACTGTAAAGGGCAAGGAAGCTACCTCTGCGATGGTATCGATGACTACAGACTCACAGTTGAGAAAGAGGGACATTGAAAACTTCTGTGACAACCTTTTCTCCCCACCCCACCCCTCAAAAAAAGAAACAGCTTAGACAGAAAGCCATCCAAGAGAACTCTTAAAAATTGTGATAAGATGCCGGGCGGTGGTGGCGCATGCCTTTAATCCCAGCACTCGGGAAGCAGAGGCAGGCGGATCTCTGTGAGTTCGAGGCCAGCCTGGGCTACCAAGTGAGTTCCAGGAAAGGCGCAAAGCTACACAGAGAAACCCTGTCTCAAAAACAAAAAAAAAAAAACAAAAAAAAAAAAATTGTGATAAGGATCTGAAGTGTAGCTCTCCACAATTGATGACTTCTTTGAGCCGTTTGGGTGGGAAAGGACACAGTTTTTGTTTTTGTTTGTTTGGTTGGTTTTGGTTCTTCAAGACAGGGTTTCTCTGTGTAACATTTCCTGGCTGTCCTGGAGCTCACTTTGTAGACCAGGTTGGCCTCGAACTCATAGAGATCTGCCTGCTTTTGCTGGGATTAAAAGGGTGTGCCCGCCTGGCTTTTTTTTTTTTTTTTTTTTGGAGACAGGATCTCACTATGTAGCCTTGGCTGTCCTGGAACTCACTCTGTAGACGTGGCTGGCCTCAAACTTACAGAGATTCACTTTCCTCTGCCTCCTGAGTTCTGAGATTAAAGGCATGTCACCACCATGCCCTGCAAGGACTCAGTTTTTTTAAGGGTCTGGCCACTAGGAGTTTGACTGTGCTCCACTGAATATATAAGCAACAGGAATTGGACTTGTTTTCTTTTCCTCCTATTCTTTTTTTTGGGGGGTGGGGGGCTTAACAAGGGGGGGGGTGGACCTGGGAGGACTGGGAAGTGAGTATGATCAGGATGCATGATGTGAAATTCCCAAATAATCAATAAAGTGTTATGTTGGAAGAATATTTTTTTCTAAATCGTATTTATTTTCCTGTATACACACACGCACATGCATAAAATTAAAAAACAATCTTTACGTGATTCTTTGAGCCCATGCCTTTACCCACCCAGCTCCACTTTCCCATGGCCTTGGGTAGGTCTGTACTATGATGAGTAATAGTGAACCACCCCAGATACCCTGGGCCTTACCAGAGACAGTTCCCCAAATCCAGGCTCTCAGACTTCCAAGTGAAGGGGGAGGATGACGTTAATTTGGGACCCTTCTGCTTCTCCACTCCCAGATTAGAGATCGTTTGCAAGCCCACGTGAGAGCGACGATTTGCAGACTGAGATGCCAAGAAACTGCCGGTGTCTGATGCTCTCCACTCAAGCCTTCCACATCCAGGCTCCAGAAAGGATCCTGGCAGCAGCCTCTCTTTTCACATTGTTCCCTTTGACCGCTCTGTGAGTGCATTTGGTTTATAAGAAGCAGGCTTTGAACTCTCCCGTTCTCCTAAACTAGAACACGGCGTCCCGCCTCCCAGAATGGAGCCCATGTCACGACAAGCTGTGGCTTCAGACCATCCTTTTCTTTGACATTTATAAAAAGAAAAGTATTTTTTTTCCCCTTCTCTTGTCTTGTTTCAGATTCCTAGGGAGAGAAGGCCTTACTTCAGCCTTGAAGGGCATTTTGGAGCAAGAGTTTTGACGTTAAGCAGAGGCAGGAGAGGCCAAACACGCCCAGGCAGAGGACAAAAGAAAGCAGAGCTCTCTACTGAGTGTCTGTTGGAGAAATCTTCTAAACACAGGGACCCTGGTTTTTTCGCACCAGGACTCCGCTCAAGAGCTCCCGTGGAAGTCGTGACTTAGAAAGCGGACAGAGCTGCATGCAGGTCCTGGCGCGAGGACCACCATCTCCGTTCTCTTTACTCTTCCAGGCTTCTCCCTGGGGGCTGGGTGTCAGCTGAGAGTCAGGAGCAGGGCCAGGCCGCATCAGCTCTTTAGATACTTCTTTTGGAGTGCCTTTGTTTATGTCATGAATTCCTCTGGCATCTGTGGGAGTCTGTCATCCCCTCTCACAGTGTGGTTTCCAAAACCCATGCAAGCAAGTACATAGAGCCAGGGCCGACAGAGCAGGCTGGTCTCAAAACAAACAAACAAACAAGTAAAAACCCCCAAGACACCCCCTCAAAACAAAACCACAAAACCTAACGTCTAATGGAATATCAGAAAACTGTGACCTCAAAGATGTAATAAACACAAGCAGTATCTTAGATAAAGCAGCTAGTGTGACACTTGGAGGCAGAGCTGTGAGTTCCTGTGTGTGTATATGCATGCAATGCCAGGGTTTGAACCCTTGTACCTGCAAGACAAGCAGTCTACTACCTGAGCTACATCCCCAGCCCTGGAAGAGCTGTAATTTCTGTTGCCCATGTAATTTCAGCATTTAAAAGGTAAAGTAAGGTGACTCATGAGTTCAGGATCATCCTCTGCTACACACAGTGAATCTGAGGCCAGTGTCTCAGATTTTTATTTCAGTGATAAAACATCATGACCAAAAGCAACTTGAGGAGGAAAGTGTTTATTTCATCTTCTAACTACTCAGGTCACTGAGAAAGTCAGACAGGAATGAAAGGCAGAAACTGAAGGGAAGCCATGGCTTGCTCCCCGAAGCTTGCTCAGTTTGTTTCCTTATATACCCAGGACTGCCTGCCCAAGGATGGCACTGTGAAGTGTGACCCTAATTAGTCTTATCAATAAAAATCAAGAGCCAAATATCGGGGTAATAACCTGAAAGAAGAGAAGCAAAGGCACAGTCACTAGTGACTTCTTACCTCCAGGAATCCTCAGACGGAAAAGGGGCCCGAGATCCTGTCTCCACTCGCCTTATATTCCTGTTTCTACTTCCCAGTTGTGCTGGGATGAAAGGTGTGAGCCTCCACCCCCTGGCCTCTATGGTTAACTAGTGGGTAGCTCCACCCTCTGATCTCCAGGCAAGCTTTATTTGTCAGAACACAAACAAAATATCACACAACAGCACTGGCCCCTGCCAGGTCAATCATTAATCAAGAAAATGTGCCCTGTGGACATGCCCACAGACCAATCTGATGGAGGCATTGTCTCAACTGAGCTGCCTTGTCCCAGGTAACTCTAGTTTGTGTCAAGTTCACAACAAAACAAACAAACAAACAAACAAACAAAACCTAACCAGGATAGCCAGTCTGGACTACATAAGGCCATCTCAAAAGCCAAAACCCAAACCGAGGGACTTAGTGGTTAAGAGCTTGTACTGCTCTTGCAGAGGACTTGAATTCGATTCCCAGCATCCACACCTGATGCCATGAGCCCCTGCACACACAGGCACACCTTCCCTCAGACATACACAAAATTAAAAATAAAATATTGTGGGGGCTGGGTGTCCTGGCACACACCTTTAATTGCAGCATTTGGTGAGTGGGAGGGCCTGTGAATTCAAGGCCAGCTTGGTCTTCATAGTGAGTTCCAGGACAGCCAGAGCTCTGTAGAGAGACCTTATCTCAAAGACAAAAAAAAGTAAAATAAAATAATTCTTTTTTGGGTCAGGAGTGTAGCCCAGTGGTACAGAACTTGTCACTTGCTTAACCAGTTGTGACTTATGAATATTATTTTATTAAATTTTAAATATTTTATTATTATGATATCCTTTTATTGTTTTAGTTTATTATCATTTTGATGGGATTTTGAGATGAGCTCTCATTATGTAAACCTGATTGATCTAACATTCACTGTATTAGACCAGACTTCCTGAATTCAGACATCCCCCTCTTCTGCCTCCCAAGTGCTGAACACAATATACCCTCCTCGTCCTCCTCCTCCTCTTCCTCCTTCTCCTCCTCCTTTGCATTAAATAACAAAATCTAACTGGTTGCTGCCACACATATCTATAAATTCAGGATTCAGAGCTAAAGAGATAGCTCAGCAGTTAGGAGCATGTATTGCTCTTGCAGAGGACCCAAGTTCAGTTCCCAGCACCCACAGGTTTACATAATGAGAGCTCATCTCAAAATCCCATCAAAATGATAATAAACTAAAACAATAAAAGGTGATTCACAAACACCTCTAACTCCAGCTCCAGAGGATTTGATGCTTCTGACTTCTACGGCCACCTGTGCTCACATGCACATACCCCCCCAACACTTATACACATAATTAAAAGTAATAAATCACCAGGCATGGAAGTGGCAGCCCACCTTTGGGAAGGTGGATCTCTGCGAGTTCGAGTCCAGCCTGGACTACATAGCAAGTTCCAGTCCGGCCAAGGTTACACGAGACACTGCCTCAAAACACACCAATACAAAACAGAACAAGCCAGACAGTGATGGTGCACTCAGAGAGGCAGAGGCAGGTGGATCTCTGTGAGTTCCAGGCCAGCCTGGTCCACAGAGCAAGTTCTAGGACAGCCAGAGCTACACAGAGAAACCTGTTTCAAAAAAACAAAACAAAACTCAAAAAAAGCAAACAGAACAAAACAAAATAAACAAACAAAATCTTTTAAAATGTGTGTATAACCCCAGGACCTCAAGGTGAGGCAGGAGGATCACAAATTCGAGGCCTGAGCATGCCAAGAGCCTATCTCTTTTTCTAGGGTTTTTTGTTTTGTTTTGTTTTGTTTTTTGTTTTTGTTTTTGTTTTTTTTGAGACAGGGTTTCTCTGTGTAGCCCTGGCTGTCCTGGAACTTACTTTGTAGACCAGGCTTGCCTCAAACTCACAGTGATCCGCTGAAATCAAAGGTGTGTGCAACCACTGCCCCTCGAAAGATGCTATCTCAAAAAACAAAAACAACCAATAAACTAGAAAGGAATAAAAGAGAAAAAAAAATCGCCGGGCGGTGGTGGCGCACGCCTTTAATCCCAGCACTCGGGAGGCAGAGCCAGGCGGATCTCTGTGAGTTCGAGGCCAGCCTGGGCTACCAAGTGAGTTCCAGAAAGGCGCAAAGCTACACAGAGAAACCCTGTCTCGAAAAACCAAAAAAAAAAAAAAAAAAAAAAAAGAGAAAAAAAGCCCAGGCACACGCTTGTAACGCCAACACTCAGGAGTTGGAGACCACATACTTGGGGCTAGCCTGGAAGACATATTGAGTTACATAGTGAGACCCTTTCTTAACGACAGCAAAAATCCAAACCAAAATTAAAAAAAAACTTCTATGACTTAAAGGTATGGCGAGCCTAACCTGGATCCCTGCAGTAAGCATGACATGCTTAGGGAAAGTGCCCGGCCTCGGCGAGGGCCTGCCTGCCAGGGTGATGTGAGTTATTTTTGGGAAAGCCTTTTCTACCGCAGCTCGTGAAGGAAGAGTGGGATCTGGGGTGTCCTTGGAGAATGGCACAGTGCTTAGGAAGGGTGGGAGAGAGGAGGGTGTAGTGACTAACCCCCATGTCTCTCTGTTTTGGGGTTTGCCTCCAGCCAAGAGATAGGCCCTGGACCTAGTGCCCCCGCCCATTCCTCGTCAACCCTCTCCTGCCCTTCATGGCCCTTCTGAGGCCAGCCGCCTACCAGGCCCCTGGCATGCCAGGCTGCGCAGCTGGCCCTGATTGTCATTGCTCCCCAGGGAGTCATGGGAACACACTCCCCCTGCCCTCTTCACCCCCCTCTTCCCAGACAAGGCCAGGCCCTAACAATGCCCCCTCAGCCAGCCAGTGGCCTGGACACAATGCCCCTGTTTCGGTTCATTGCCAGCCCCAGGAGGCCTGCTGGGTTTCCTGGCCTGTTTGGCATATATATAACTCTGGCTTCCAGAGGAGATTTTTTTTATTATTATTATTATTTAAAAATGGTATGTGGGCGGGGGTGGGGGGGCTGGAGGGCTCTGGCTTTTCCTCTGAATATCTTAATATATTCTAAAATGTCTTTCTCTCCCAGTGCTCTGCCCTCCCCACTCTGCTGCATAGCTGTAATTATCATTCGCCTATGAACCTGGGGTCCCGCAGGTGTCGGCTACAAAAAGAAAGAAAAGATGGTTGCCCCGTCGTGGCCAGCTTCTGCTGATGCCGAAGGCCATCATGGTAACCTGAGGGCTCACGGCATGGCAAGTGCTGGCCCTGCGCGTATGTGTGCAAGGGACGGAGGCCAGAGTCTTGCATAGGGTGAGCGTGAGTTCTCCCACTGATAATCATCTCCAGCCCCACCTGGCATTTGCTGTAAACTGTAGCTCACTCCCTCTCAGAAGCCATTCCAGATCTAAGATACATCATGATTTTGATTCCCTAAAAAGGGAAAGAGGGGCTGGAGGTGTAGCTGGGGGGCAGGGCACTGCCTAGCGTGCGCCATGCACGGGGTTTCCTATTCTCAGCACCAAAAAGAGAGGAGGGGAGGGTGGGAGTATTGGGGGGGGGGGGGGGGAGAGTATTAGAGAGAGTAGGAGAGAGAAAGGAGGAGGGGTGATAAAGAATTTCAGAGATGTTAAAATATGAAAACGTTTCAGGACCCAGGTATGGTGTGCCCATCTACAATCCTAGCACTTAAGAGGGAGAGACCAGAGAATCAGGAGTTCAAGGTCATCCTCAGCTACATGAAACCCTTTGTCTCTCTGCTGCCCCTCTGGGAAACGTCCAGGATTAGTGGAATAGGGGCTTGTCTCAGTGCCACACTCCAGTGTCCTCCAAACATAATTCCCCCTCCCTGTCTCTGGGCCTGTCTGGGACTCACAGGGGTTGACAGGTAGGACGGGGTTATTTTAACAACTCTCCTGTTCTTCAGGTGAACAGAAGTAATTTTTCTTTTTCTTTGTGGAAACTTCAAAATGAGAAAGTAGAGAGACTGCCTCAGTCTCCATCGAGTGTGCGTGTGTGCGTGTGCATGTGTGTGCACGCGCGCGCGCGTGTGCGTGTGCATGTGTGCGTGCGTGCATGTGTGTGTGTGCGTGTGTGTGCGTGTGTGTGTGTGTGTGTGTGTGTGTGTGTGTGTGTGCATACATGAGTGGGTGCTTGAGTTGAGGTCTCATACAGCCCATGCTGATCTTGAATTCACCATGTAGCTAATACTGGCTTTGACCCCCTGATCTTTCTGCCTCAGTCTCTCACGAACTGGGATTATAGGTGTGCACCATCTTGCACACTTCCATTGGAAGTGGCTCATCTCCATTTTGTACACCGATATCTATACATTTATCTATTTCTAGAAAGAGCCTCTCTATGTAGCTTTGGTTGGCCTGGAACCCATTTTGTAGACAAAACTGGCCTTGAATTTGTAGAGAGTCTTCTGCCGATACCTCCTGCGTGCTGCCATGACCCCCATCGAGAATGTATTTTTAACATTTATTTTTATGGTAGGGATGTGTATGTGAGGTTAACATGCTATTCTTCCTTGATAGGGATTCTAGGGATCCCTCTGCTAACTGAACTCAAGTCCTCGGGCTTGTTGGCAGGCCATGTCACTGGTCTTATCTCCATTCTTTCATTATTTTTGAAGGGTTTTTTTTTAAGGTTTATTTATTTTATTTTATGTGTATGAATATTTTGATACCCTGTCTCAAAATTTTTATTTTTATTTGTGTGTGTGTGGGGCGGGGGGTGTCCATGGAGGACTGGATCTCCTAGAACTGGAGTTACAGAGGGCTGTGAGTGGACCTAAGTAGGTGCTGAGAACCAAGCTCAGGTCCTCTGGAAGAGTAGTACATACTCATTTTGTTTGGTGTGGTTTGGTTTGGTTTTTTTTGTTTGTTTTTTTTTTTTTTTTGGTTTTTCGAGACAGGGTTTCTCTGTGTAGCTTTGCGCCTTTCCTGGAACTCACTTGGTAGCCCAGACTGGCCTCGAACTCACAGAGATCCGCCTGGCTCTGCCTCCCGAGTGCTGGGATTAAAGGCGTGCGCCACCACCGCCCGGCCTTGGTTTGGTTTTTTAAGACAGGGTTTCTCTGTGTAGCCCTGACTGTCCTGGAACTCACTCTGCATTCCAGACTGGCCTCAAACACAGAGATCTGCCTGCCTCTGCCTCCCGAGTGTTAGGATTAAAGGCTCACACCCTCTAGGCACATTAGGTACTGTTCCAAGGATCCGGCAGCTCGTTCACTACAGCAACAGCCCTATCAGACAAACATTATTATTATTGCCATTATTTTATTACCCCTGTTGACAGATGAAGAATCAGAGCCGTTGGCTCTGAGAATCTCCTACCTTATCCATGTGCCCTGGCCAGGGCAAGCATGAAGTCACTCTGTATGGTTTTCCCTCTCTCCTTGGAGAGGCATGATCCTCAGAAGTTTATCCTATTGAACACATGGGCTGACTGACGACCAGAGCTGCACGGTGACCGACCCCAGGAATGTCTACTTCCCCTGTACCCCCATATCTGTATCTTAGCCTTCATGACCTGCCAAGGAGAGAAGCTGTGCTGGAACCAGTCAGTGCCCATGCAGTATCATTTCAGTAGTACTGTGACATTTACTCTGTGCCCCACAAGGCACTGTTCATGCATTGTTGCAGAATCACCTGGAACATCAGGGCAAGTATGGTCACAGTCATGGAGCAAGGCAAGCCAGGAAAAGTGAGTATGGTGATGGGGGTGAGCATGGGGCAGGGGGACTGGACACGGCAATGACCCAGGAAATGCTTAGTGCCTTGATGGCCGAGTTAGTATTGCCAACTATGACAGATTTTGTTTTTGTTCCATTTTATTTGAGACAGGGTAGCCTAGGCTAGCCCTGAACTTGCTATATAGCCAAGGATAACTTCACACTTTTGGTCCTTCTGCCTCCACCTCCCTCCCTAGTGTTGGGATTACAGGTGTGCATCGCCACAAGGAGTTCTTTTTTTGTTTTGTTTTTGTTTTTTCGAGGCAGGGTTTCTATGTGTAGCTTTGCTCCTTTCCTGGATCTCGCTCTGTAGACCAGGCTGGCCTTGAACTCACAAAGATCCACCTGCCTCTGCCTCCTGAGTGCTGGGATTAAAGGCGTGCGCCACCACCGCCCGGCACCACAAGGAGTTCTGTGCAGAGCTGGAGATGGATCTCAGGACTTTGTGCATGCTGGGCAAGCACTCTCACCAACTGAGTTACAGCCCCAGACTATTGCTGGTTTTATCAGAAAGCCAGATGCTTGCATTTTTTATTTTATTTTATTTTTTTTGGTTTTTCGAGACAGGGTTTCTCTGTGTAGCTTTGCGCCTTTCCTGGAACTCACTTTGTAGCCCAGGCTGGCCTCGAACTCACAGAGATCCGCCTGCCTCTGCCTCCTGAGTGCTGGGATTAAAGGCGTGCGCCACCACCGCCCGGCAGATGCTTACATTTTTACATTAAACCATTCGCTGAGCCAGTTTGAAAACTTCCCTTGCCATGTCTCTTCATTTGACCCTGACACCCCTCTTAGAACTGTTACCCCACATTCCAGGGTTGGGTAATGTGCAGCCCTTCCAGGAGTAACTCATTGCCTCTTGTCATCCAGTCGGGGTGAGCTGGGCTCTGCTGGCTCAGAAGGCTTCCCTTTGTATGAGACGACCTCTCCAGTGGGTAGGGGGCCGACTCACCCAGAGCTGGCATGGTGACAGAACATCTCTAGGGACAGTAAACTGCCAGTCAGTGCAGCATACTGGGATCACTCAAGAGGAACGAGGAATCGCAGATGCAAAACTCCCCACTGCCTTCTGCCAGGACTCAACAATGGATGTCTCTGTGCCCCTTAATAACATGAAGTCACCATAGAGACATTTCTCCTAATTATGTATTCCTTGTAATGATGGGACACTCATGTTTAGAGTCTTCTTTTTTTCAGGCTAAGAATGTATATTTATGGGAGATTTGTGTGGAGTAAATAGCTTTAAATCATCCCTGCCACTTGTCAAACTTTTTAATGAGCATATTGTGCAGGTGCACGGAAGTAATGCTGCAGTCTCGCGCTGGCCTGCAGCCTCCAGGTGTCTGGATGCATCTGCTTTACTCCTGGCTTCCCAGCTCCTACAATGGCAAGCACACACTAGGTGTTCAGTAGATATCCAAGGAATGAGCGAGTGTGCTTCAAGGGAAATAAAGTGAACCTTGGTCACACAGTCCAGGATTCCTGCTTAGGTCTATCTGAATGTATGGAGTGAGAGATCTAGCCACTTACTGCTACATATTTCTGCATCGTTTGTTTGTTTATTGTTTGTTTTTCGAGACAGAGTTTCTCTGTGTAGCTTTGCGCCTTTCCTGGGAACTCTCTCTGTAGACCAAGCTGGCCTCGAACTCACAGAGATCCGCCTGGCTCTGCCTCTCAAGTGCTGGGATTAAAGGCATGCACCACCACTGCCAGGCTGTTCATTTGTTTTTCAAGGAAGGGTTTCTCTGGGTAGCCCTAGCTGTCCTGGAACTCACTCTGTAGACCAGACTGGCCTCCAACCCAGAGATCCACCCACCTCTGCTTCCTGAGTGCTGGAACTAAAGGTTTGTGCCACCACCACCTGGCCCATTCTGCATCTCAGAAAGAACTAAAGGCAAGATGTCTCCAGGCAGAAGACACAGGCCAGGAGCTACCACCTCCATGGACTCCTTTAGAGATGAGGTTGGTGTAGACGGTGGTAGGTGTAGGTACCTACTAACCAAGCCAGAATCCACCCTAATACCCTTTGGAAACCATACATTATATCCCGATCCTGGTTCCTGGGACATTAACAGGGAATGACATATACCAAGGGCAGCCCTGGATTTTGCAGAGGAACAGGCTAAGTTTCCACCTCAGTTTGCTGTGGGACCTTGAGTTGTAAGGGACCCTCTCTGAGCCTCTTCCTTTCTGCATCCTGCTGATAAAAAAGCTTCACTCGTGGGATTATGAGGTTGAAAGGAGACAACCAATTGAATTGGCTGCCCAGTGATGATGGATTAGTTTTTGGACGCTGGTGGGCCTCAGGAGAACTGCTGACATTGAGAACAGCCTTATCAGAATCTTCCAGGCTCTGGGCCAAGGGGCCCATCTCTCCAGCCCTTTCCAGTTCTCTACTATTTATTAACGGATCCAAAAGCCCTTATCTCATCCTCATTTTCCTTTGGGGAATTTTGGCCTTCACCCCACACTTCTTTCTGCTGCTCGGGACCTGAGGGCTCATGGGAACGAACGAGGACCCTTCTGTCACCTCAGATATGTATTTGAGGGTTTGCTTGTTTTTTTTTTTTTAAGATTTATTCATTATGTATACAGTGTTCTGTCTGCACGTATGCATGGGCAGGCCAGAAGAGGGCACCAGATCTCATTACAGATGGCTGTGAGCCACCATGTGGGTGCTGGGAATTGAACTCGGGACCTCTGGAAGAGCAGCCAGTGCTCTTAACCTCTGAGCTATCTCTCCAGTCCGTTTTTTGTTTTTTAAGAAAGGATCTCATTATGTAACTCTGGCTAGCCTGGAACTCACTCTGTAGACCAGGCTGGTCTTAAATTCACAGAAATCTATGTCTCTGCCTCCTGAGTGCTGGAGTTAAAGGCATGCACCACTTTGCTTAGCATAAGATCTGCCCCCTCTTTATAATAGGGTACTAAGATTTTTTTCCCTTTGTGGTCCAGCTGCCCTTGAATCCCCAGGTTCAAGTGATCTTCCCACCGCAACCCCCGGAGTACCTGTGACTCTAGGCTTGTGTAGGATATATAGTTGAATATTTTGGGAGGGGGAGGCTTTGCAAAGCCTCTGGCCTTGGCCTCTCCAACCCTAGGCAGTATAGCTTTTTAACCTACTAAGTAAACACAGTTTAATCATCATAAAATGGGACAATATTATGTTTCCCCCTCCAGCAACCATCTTGATCCTTGATATATAACAGATGCTCAGTAAGTGTTTGTTGAATGACTATTGAGTAGCAGAAGGCTTTTCAAAAGCGAGTGTCATTCTTAATGGGTCCCTCAGGAAAGCCCAGAAAAAGGAAGCGCTCCATCTGGATCGAGAATGTGCCAACCTCTCTCACCCTCCGTCAGTGTCTGGCTTGCTTATGTTGAATGAGATCTAGCCCTCAGCTTCTCTACTGTGTGTGGTGTGGGGGGTGAGCAGCAGTAATGGGGGCAAGCGGACCCCAGGGCTGGGGATCCGATGTGGGCCGGATTCTGTCATTAGCTGGGTTCACAAGCACTATCCCTGAATGAGCCTCATTTTCCCATCTGTACAGCAAGAGACTCATGTGCTCTCGTGGTCCTTCCCAGCTCTGACACATTCCAGGATTTGCAATGAGTAATTTCACAAACTGTTCATGAGAGGGGGAAGGAGAGACATGCCTGCTATTTTCCAAAGCACCTCATAGTCTGTAGAATACTGTCTAGTCCTTTATGCCCTCATCTCATGAAGTGAGGTGGCTGAGGTAAGGTCTAGGTGCCCATTCTTCACAAGAAACTGAACTGAAAACCATCCTTGACAGCTTCAATATGCTTGTTTTAAAACAAGAGCTCATGTAGCCCTGGCTGCCTATGTAGGCAAGGATGGTCTAGAACTCCTGGTCTTCCTGTATCTACCTGCTAGGGTGTGCAGCTATGCCCAGCTGTAGGAACTGTAATTTTTGCCTCCACTCCACATGTTTATTATAAAGGTATGCCAATTTGTTTTCAAAGATCAACACATCATCTGGAACAGGCACGAGTGTTGTGTTTTTTGTTTTAAGGTCTTATTTATTTATTTTTGCTGTATATAGCCCAGGCTGTCCTGGGACTTAAGCTCTTCTGGTCTCTCCCTTCTAAATGCTGGAAATACAAGTGTATTTCTTGAGAAGTTGCTTGCAAAATGTACATTCCTGGGCTCCTAGAGATTCTAAACTGGATCTGGGTGTGGTGGCACATACCTGTAACCCAAGCACTCAGGAAGCCGATGCAGGAAGATTATCTTGACTCAGTTTGGGCTGCATAGCAAGATTCTGAGTGAGCCAGGCGTAGTGGTGCACCCCTATAATTCCAGCACTTAGGAGACAGAGACAGGTGGGTGTCTGAGTTCAAAGCCAGCCTGGTCTACATAGTGAGCTCCAGGGCAGCCAGAGCTACATAGTGAGACCCTGTCTTAAAACAACAACAACCAAACAAAACAAAAAACCAGCCAAAAAACCCAAGAGGTGGTGTGGCGGGAGATGGGGGTGTGGGGGAAGGTAGGGATTGATTTTAAGTTGGCCAAGCTGGGGTGGCCCAAAGTTAACAGGTATTTATTTCGGAAGCCTTGGAAAATCATAGCCTCCAGTCCCTTCTTTGCTCATCTCTGCCCTCCGCTTCCATTTCTGTCATACCCAGAAAGGGTATGAGAAACAGCCCCGATGAGGCCAGTCCAGAGCAGTGCGATCAGAGTTGGGACAGAGAAAAAGTGGCATGGGCCAATGGAGCAAGTAACCCTGGGGTGAAAGCCCCCTGGAAGAGGCGATGCTTACACACGGGACGTGGAGACTAGAATGTTGTCAGCTACTCTTCTTGTGGTCACCTGCCCCCAGTGCAGGAAGCTTGTAGGTCTTGTTAAACCTTTCACATCTCTGTTCCCAATGTTGGCACAATGCCTAGCCAAGAGGACAATACTGGTCAGATGGGCTGACCTGAGCAATGAGAAATGCTGCTGGAGATAGCCCAGAGCCTCCGGATTAAATGCATGTCCATATGCATCCTTACCACCGCTGCACTGCCCTGCCGCCCTACATGAGGTCTAATGTGGAGATAATTTAATGGCTGACTCTCTTCACGTTCTGCTGTTTCTGTTTTCCTCTTTCCTTTTCCCTAAGTCAGGAGTCAAGGTCTGGACTGCGGAGGGGGCACTGAGCAGGCTCTCAGACGTTTCTGATTTTTAAAGACAGGGTCTCACTGCATAGTCCAGGCTGGCCTAAAGAAGATCCGCCTGCCTCTGCTGCCCAAGTGCTGGGATTAAAGGCCTGTGCCGGTGTGGAGTGAGCAAATGAATGAACGCAAACTAGGCGCCAGCTACTGAAGGAATTTAAGCTAAATCAGACTGAGGTCAAAGCCATACTCCCTACCCATTTCCCGGCACCCCTCTTGGGCTTGGCTAATAGGTGACAGGGATAGGGAAGAGCACATGATCTGTGAGCAAATGGCATAAATGGATCTTAGGACCGGAGATGTGGCTGGAGCGAGCTTTGGAGGTGAGCCTAAGCGTGCAGAAGAGACAGTTTCTGGAATCTGAGCTGAGCGGGTGGAGGCCACAGGTTGAGAGTCTAGGGGTCATGTGGCATGGGGAGACTGCGAGACGTGCAGAACCGAGTGCGAAGTTTGTTCCCTTCGCCAGGCCACGCCACCCACGGGTAGGCGGTGGAGGGGGCGGGGTCCCGGCGCCCACGCCTCCTGCGGGGCACGCCTGGAGGCTGTGGGGACAAGGAGCCCCGCACCGCCCGGACAAAGCCTGCGCGCGCCCCGCCCCGGGATTGGCCGCCCCGCCCCGGGTCCCGCCCTCCATCGCCGGCCCGAACGCTGCAACCAATGTTCGCCACCGGCGCCGCCTCCGTCACAGCCGCGTCGACCAATGGAGGTGGCGCTCGGCGGCGCGTGGCTCTTTCGCGGCAAAAAGGATTTGGCGCGTAAAAGTGGCCCGGACTTTGCAGGCAGCGGCGGCCGGGGCGGAGCGGGATCGAGCCCTCGCCGCGGCCTGCCGCCATGGGCCCGCGCCGCCGCCGCCGCCTGCCTCCCGGGCCACGCGGGCCGTGAGCGCCATGGCCGTGGCCCCCGCGGGCGGCCAGCGCGCGCCGGCGCTGGAGGCCCTGCTCGGGGCGGGCGCGCTGCGGCTGCTCGACTCTTCGCAGATCGTCATCATCTCCGCCGCGCCCGATGTCGGCGCCCCGCAGGTCCCCGCCGGCCCCGCCGCGCCGCCCGCCGGCCCCCGCGACCCTGACGTGCTGCTCTTCGCCACGCCGCAGGCACCCCGGCCCGCGCCTAGTGCCCCGCGTCCCGCTCTCGGCCGCCCGCCGGTACGGACCCTAGGCGCGGGCGGGGGAGGGGCGGGCTGCAGCGCTGGGCGGCGCGGAGCCTGGGCTGGGCCTCCGGGCTCCGCCCCGGGGCGCGCGGTGACAGACTGCCTGTCCCGGTTTGCTGCGCCTTGCTCTGGGCCTCAGCGTTCCTCCTCACCAGAGCGTCGGATTCGTTCATGATAATGGGGTTCACGTGTATTCAGCTGGTGCTTGCTTAGTGCACGCCCAGCCTCTGGCACACTTAGAACCGCGGCCGACATTCTCAGTTCTGCTGGGAGCTGGGTGTTGTCACGTGCCCATCTGCCGGAGGGAGGAACTGAGGCCCAGACAGGGAAGTGCTTCACGCAGCTGCAGGTGGTGGGGCTGGTATTTTAACGGATGTCTGTTGGCTTGGCGCAGAACTTAGGGCTGGGTAGTGAGCGCGGTTGCTTGGGGGAGAGAGGTGAAGGAGGGTGACTGATGGAGACCCCTCCTTAGTGCCTGGATATTGGATTGCCAGGTGCAGGCCTAGCCTCGCAGGCCTCTGGGGATAGGCCTCCTGACTGGGAGGCCTTCTCTGCAGGGGCGGGGTGCTGGGCCAGCTGCTGCAACTCTTCCTCTGCACGTCCTTCCATCTGCCACCCTTCCAGCCCCTGGTTGCCATGGAACTTTACTCATCAGGCGGGCAGACCCCGGAGCCTCTGGAAGACTGGGTGGGCTGGGCCCCTGAGATCTATGGAAGGGGCCTCCAGTGCCTGGAGAGAGGAGACGTGGGAGGGAGATCCCTGGATAAAGTCTTCACTTATCCCTGAACAGCAAGCAGCTCAAGACCAGTTTAGGCTGGGGGCCTAGAAAAGGCAGCTGAGTCAGTGGAGAGTGGAAGCTTGGAACTTGGAACCGAGCAGGGGCGGGCGCCGGCACAGGGTGTGGGCCACCAACTTTATTGTGGGGGTGGAGCAGACAGGAGGGGGGTTCTCAGCGGGGGGCTTGGAGCAAATGGGAGGGGCAGGGCCTACTACCCAGAGTAGAAGCTGTTCAACTGCTGATGGGGTGTGGGTGGCAGCTGGTCCCTGAGGCATCTTGGGAAGGCCCATAGCCCCCTTGGCCCAGTGCCCAGTGCTGCCTTCCTTCCGGAATCACCAAGATGCTAATAATAATAACAATAGCAGCTACCATTGTTTTAAGGATGTTTCGTGTGCCAGGCTAAGCGCATCACCCACTTAACCCTGTGGGCCACCCTTTTTGACCCTTATAGATGGGGAGGCTGAGGCCCAGAGATGGTGGAACTTTCCCCAGCCATTCAGGCAGGGAGTGGTATTTCCTGATTGTTAATGGCCCTTCCTCCCAGTGAGAGCCGGCTTATATTTGGTGGGTCAGCTAGCTTGCCTTCCACATACTCCAGGGGCCTGTGCCTGCCTGCAGGTAGGTAGGAACTTGGGGCCTGGACAGGTAGTCTGCATTTGACCAAACATTCCATTCACTCCAGTTGGCTTAGTGAGTCCCCATTACATGCTAGGTGCAGAGGTAGCTGAGGATCCCCTGCCCCCATGGTACTTAAGGGCCGGCAAACACTTTCTGTGGGAGAGGCTGACAACATCCTGGAGCCAAAGGCCAGGAGTGCGGATCTGGATTTTGGCCTCTACTGACTTTGCTCTGGCATTTTTGGGGGCAGCCCTTGAAATAAGCTTCAGGCTTGGCTTCCACCCAGCAAGCACTTGTTGAATACTTCCTGTGTACAGAACTCCGGGCAATTCAGACATTCCTTTTTGCCCTGCCTGCCCACCTCTACCTACCTTGTCATGACTCTGTGTGTGTGTGTGTGTGTGTGTGTGTGTGTGTGTGTGTGTGTGTGTGTGTAGATCCTGTAGGGGGAAAGTGGAGACAGGAGAATTGCCACAAGTTCAAGGCCAGCCAGGGTTATATAGTGAAACTTTGCCTTAAAAGTAAGTTAATTTTTAAAAGTAAACTTGCTCTATTATGACAACTAGAGTTTGGATCCCGGCACCCACATTGAGGTTGTAGATGCCTGTAACTCCAGCTTCAAGGGATTTGATGGTGTCTTCTGCCCCATGCCCACATGTTCACATACACTCATTCATACACAAATTTCTTAAAAAGTTAATTAAATAAAAATATATCAAAATACAGTCTATCTTGGTTTATTGGCATATCGTACAATTTAAGCAAGTAAGAATGAGGATCCCAACTCTTGAATTCAAAGCCAGCTGCACTACAAAGACCCTATTACAAAATGGTAACAGCGAGAAGCTGAGGCTTCCCATTATACACGTAATACTTGTTTACTATAGGAAGTATGTAGTATTGTACATTAGGTCTATAAAAAGCCATTTGTAACTCAGGGCTCTTGTTTTAGAGGTGACATTTTTATTCTGTGTATACCTGGCTGGTCACTGCCTACTTAATGCTGTTGGGGATTGAACCCGGGATTTAGTGTATGCTGAAGAAGCATTCTGCCAGTCCTCAGGATTTTTTTAATAGTTCTAAAAATAGCTGTGAACCAGGCGTGATGGCAGTACTTACAAAGTAGAGATATAAGGATCAAGAGTTCAAGGCTTTCCTCGGCTGCATATCATGCTGGAGGCCAGCCTGGGCTGTTTGAGACTGTTCCATGTTCAGACAGAATGTCATTCTCATCGCCCAGAGGAGGCAACAGTCTGTCCTGGCTTTCCCACAGAAGTGTTCCTGTTTCTGAAGCACACTCTGTTAGAAACTGAATTAGAGAACAGCTGAGATTTTTTAATCCAGGAAAGGACCGTGTATGTGTTAACCTGTCACAGTGGTTTCCTTGTGTGTCTGTGAGAGCTTCTGTGTTGGCCTGCGCCTGCCTCAGTACTTCACTGAGACTGCATGTTCCAGGGGCTAAGTAAACAGTTTTTGTGGCCCTTCCTGTGGATGGGTGTTTGAGTCATTCAGCTATTTTCACTAGCGAGTGTCTTCACCTGTGGCTTTTAGGATCCTAGTGCGAGGGTGTTCTAGAGAGGAGTGATGAAAACAGGCATCTGTTTGAGCCCCTTACTTGCCTTTAGGGGTCAGCAAGGGCCAGGATACAGGGGAGAAGGTATTCCTGGCTAGTTTGTATATCGGAGTCTTGCTCCTGGGTGGGGCTCTGTCAGCCTATTGGGGTGCATATCTTGGGTTTCTCCCTGGCTACAGGTCTATCCCAAGATGGAGAGCACCATAGACTCTGCTATCAGACAAGATTTTGGTGAGGAAATGTATGGGAAACAGTTACTACCCCGCCCTGCACAGACAGCATAGGATGTCTGCCTGCCTGTGATCCTCTTCCTGACAGGTTGTCCTGTTCCTTGGCGTGAGAGGGTAGGGAGTCTGGTCAACACATGTTGATTGGCACTGAGGCCTGTGGCAGACAGTGATGCAGAGGTGCATTGGCTCCAAGGACACTCTCTGAGGTGGAGGCAGTAAGCAGGAAGACAGACACCTCTGTGCAGTTTGTAATGGATGTAGTCAAAGGTTGGGCTTGAGGCGATGTAGAGAGAAGGATAATATCACTTAAGTAATTGTTAAGGGTCCTGCTGGAGGGAGCTGCCGGTGTGAGAAGAGGCATAGGCTAGGCCTTAGAGGCAGGGATTGGGAGAAGTCCATCTCAGCAGTTCTCGTGAGGAATGCTGTTGGAAGGCTTTACTGAGGCAGAGATGTGGAGGGAGACCAGTGTAGGGACAGCTGGACTGTCCAGTGGGAGGGTGATAATGGCTATGGGTAGAATTCTTGGCAAGTGAGTGTGACAGGTGGTGGGCCAGGTTGGACGCGGGTTTAGTTGAGAAAGGCCTGTGGCTGGCGAGAGGATAGCAAGTCTGGTCCCGTCAGGGTGGCTTGAGCTATCTGTCCGTGGGATTTCAGGATCCTTTCCATCTCCACGTGTCTAGCCTAAACCAGAGGGCATGGAGATGAGCAGCTTGGGGTCTTTCTCAGACAGATCTGGGTAGGAACTGTGGCTCTGTCACTTCCTGACTGCGATCTTGAACGTGGGTTGCTTTAATCTGCAAAGGGAGCCATTGGGGTGGTGCCAGTCCACAGGCACCAACTGCTGCCATGGTTAAAGATGTGTAAATGAGTTAGAAACTAGAGAAGTGACTTACTTGCCCGGGGGACCTCTACCCTTCCTTGGTGGCTTATTACGTAGTCTCTGTGGGCCAGGACTTGGGGGAGATTCAGCTGGTGCTTCTAGCCTGGTCCTCATCAGAAAGCATGACTTAAGACTGCAAGATTTGCTTCCAAGCTTGTGATGTTCCTCCTAACCTAGAGGGGTTCTCAGCTCTTCGCCTGTAGGGCTTATCTTTGGGGCTCCGTGAGGTATGGCACAGCAGCTTTTCTCCTGCCCCTTGCCACCTGATCCGGGGAGCTCCAGGACCTCAGTGACCAGTGTCAGAAGTGACACTGTCCGTTCTGGCTAGTGTTTAAGGGGAAGGAAGTTAGCACTTGTCTTTGAAAGAAGTTCCTGAAGTAGGAAGTCCTGGTGGCGCGTGCCTGTAAGCCCAGTATTTGGGAGATAGAGGCAGGAAGAAAAGTAGTTCAAGGTCATCCTTGGCTACACAGTAAGTTTGAGGCCAGCCTGGGTTAAATAGTGAGACCTTAGAGTTGTAGGAACTGAGGAGACTAAATGGTAGATTGTATGTTAGTATACACAAAGCCTTCATTTTAATCTCTAGCATTCCAGCGATGATTTTTTTTGTTGATGTATTTAAAAAAAAAACACCCCAAACACACACACACACACACACACACACACACACACACACACACAACCAAAAAAAAAAAAAACAAAACCACACCTGTTGGACCTAAAACTTGAACTCAGTCTTCAGTCCTGCACTTGAATGATTTGTAAGGTAGGATAACCTAATGCTGTGTGCCTTAGGATCTGTCTCTGCTCGCATACCTAGGCATCCTAATAGAGAAAAAAAGACTGGGGTACCAAGCCCTTAGCTGAGTCTTTTGTGCAGTCTCACTCCTGGTTACTGGGCATCTTCTTGTGTTTCTGCTACAGGTGAAACGGAGGCTGGATCTGGAAACTGACCATCAGTATCTGGCTGGGAGCAGTGGGTCCTTCCGGGGCAGAGGCCGCCACCCAGGGAAAGGTACTGGTTGACTCTAGCTTCTCAGGCCCAGATTTGGGGGTGGGCATGCTTGTAGACTCTGGGGCCCCAGCAGGCAGCTGGAATGGCTGGCTGACAGGACTTCCTTGGGCCTTGGAGGTGGGGAGTTCCCCAGCCACAGAGGAATGCTTTGGTTGGCAGACAGCAGCCACAGGGCCTTTCTGCTTGGCCTGACTAAGAGGAAGGAGCCCTTTGCCTCCCACCTCATCCTGCCACTCTGCACTGCTGGGGAGTCAGGCCTGTTGGGGGCAGGCTGAGTGTTTGAGGAGCCCTGCCTAGCCTAACCCCTGCCCCCCAGGTGTGAAATCTCCAGGGGAGAAGTCACGCTATGAGACATCATTAAATCTTACCACCAAACGCTTCTTGGAGCTGCTGAGCCGCTCAGCTGATGGTGTTGTTGACCTGAACTGGGCAGCTGAGGTACTGAAAGTGCAGAAACGGCGCATCTATGACATCACCAACGTCCTGGAGGGCATCCAGCTCATTTCCAAGAAGTCCAAGAATCATATCCAGTGGCTGTAAGTACTGACCAGTCACTGGGCTGGTGGCAGCCAGACCAGGCCTGCAGTGGCTTCTCACATTCCTAACAGCTGGGAAACCAAGGTCTGAGGAGAGGTGTCTTCCCTGGGGTGATAGATACACAGATCTATCAGATCCAACTCCCTATAGCTGTGCGAGGTGTCTCATCCAGTAAACACACACACTGCTGAAGGTTTCCTGTTCCTTTTCCTGGTGCTGCCCATTTTTGGACCACTGCAACCACCATTCCAGCTTTTGCTGTCATCACTGAGGTCGGCCTTATAGATGTTTTAAGTTTTGTTACGACTTCCCCTTGTACCTCCCTCTCTCCCCAGGCATCCTGCTGCCCTCTCTGGTACACCTGCCTTCTTGGTTTTTGATAGATCATTCTTCATTCTGTATTGTTTCTCTTCACTTGACGGTGTGTCTTGGTGGCATTCCATGGCATGTGTGTGGTTTCTTGGCTCCTTGGTGGGGATATGTAGGTGTTTGCTGACAGACCAGGCATTTTACTAAGCCCTTGCCAGTCTAACTTGGAGCCTAGCTGGGGAGCAGAGCCAGAGGGGGAAGAGCTTGCCTACTTCTCACAGAAGAGTGGCGGTGGCAGGCTGCCTTGAGTGCCAGGGCTGGTGGATGGAGGGCCTGAGGACTGCTAGCTCTTCACCGGCTTCCCACAGAGGCAGCCACACTATGGTGGGGATCAGTAAGCGACTCGAAGGCCTGACCCAGGACCTACAGCAACTGCAGGAGAGTGAGCAGCAGCTGGATCACCTGATGCACATCTGTACCACGCAGCTGCAGCTGCTTTCTGAGGACTCAGACAGCCAGCGATATCCTTGCATTGGCCAGGGAACATGGTGGGCAAGCTTGGCCAGTGGTGGCACCACACTGAGACTAGAGAGGTTACCTAGGGCTCTGGATTCTAAAAGATTCTGGATTTGGAAACAAGACCTAGCTTTGCATTTACTCACCATAGGACACTGAACAAATTACTTGGCTTTTATGGGCCTAAGTTTCATCTGTAAAAGAGGATGGTAATATCCATTTCCATAATTGTACATAATAAAAAAAACAACTGGGTGGTGGTGGTGCACACCTTTAATCCCAGCACTTGAGAGGCAGGTGGATCACTGTGAGTTTGAGGCCAGCCTGGTCTACAGAGCAAGTTCCAGGACAGCTAGGGCTACATAGAGAAACACTGTCTTGAAACACCAAAAAAAAAGGAAGAAAGAAAGAAAAAGAAAGAGAAAGGGCTGATGAGATGGCTTGCTGAGTGAAGGTGCTTTTGGCCAATCTTGGCCATCTGAGTCCCTAGTGGAAGGAGGGAACTAACTCCTGCAAGCTGTCTCTGACTGTATGTGTGTACACACATCCCCTGTGGCATGTGTACGTGTGTACACAAAGACACACCAAGTAATAAGCTTTAAAGTAAGTAATACGTTTTAAAAGAAGCCCAGAACTGGAGAGTTGGCTCAGCAGTTAAGAGCACTTGTTGCTCTTGTAGAGGACCCAAGTTCAATTCTTTGCATCCACATGGTGGCTCACAGCCATCTGTAACTAGTCCTAGTGCATCTGATGTCCTCTTCTGACCTCTGAAGGCAGGAGGTACATATGTGGTGCACATACATGTCGGGAAAACAGTCATACACAGAAAAGTCCAGTAGTACACAACCCTTGGAGGCAGAGGCAAGTAGATCTCTGAACTCAAGGCCAACCTGGTCTACATACTTCCAGGCTAGCCAAGGATACACAATGAGACCCTGTCTCAACAAAACAAAGCAAAGCCCAGTATTCTGGTGTGTGCTTGTAATCTCCAGACCAGGTATGAGGCAGAAACTGCTACATATTCAAGACTAGTCAAGGCTGTGTAGTGAGACTGTCTCAATAAAAATAATCACAGGCCACTGGACTGTACAGTGAGACCTTGTCATCAAAGAGAAAAGCTAGTACCAGTAATGACAGACCTTTCATTAGTCATTGATTTAGTGCCTGATTATAGCTTCAAAGTTAAGACTTTTTCATTCACAAAAAGAAACTTCATTAGAATTTGTTTTTTTTAGTGAATACCATTGATTAACAACAGCAAGGTTGTCAAAAGCAATTTCCATCTCCCAGCCTGGAGACCTGTTGAGCATTTTATGTAGAATTATCACAGGCAACCATTAGTTTGGAATTAGATGGGTAGATAGTCTCACTGTATAGATGTGGCAGTTGAAGCTTGGGAATGAGGCTCTGAGCACTAGGCCTTGTGAAGGAGTCAAGACAGTGACTAGGTAGGTGTGGGCCCTGCTCTGTGGGCTGAGTCAGGGGTTCCTCAAAGGTCAAATGCTCCTTGACTCTCCCAACCCTGGCCTATGTGACCTGCCAGGACCTCCGTAGCATAGCGGACCCTGCAGAACAGATGGTCATAGTGATCAAAGCCCCTCCTGAGACCCAACTACAAGCTGTGGACTCTGCGGAGGTGAGAATCGTGACCCCAGGCCTGATCAAGACAGGGTGGGCTGGGCTGATGGTCACCTGGGCCTCAGTTTACCCTGCTTGCTGCCTCCACCCAGACGTTTCAGATCTCTCTCAAGAGCAAACAAGGCCCCATCGATGTTTTCCTGTGCCCTGAGGAGAGTGCAGGGGGGATCAGCCCTGGGAGGACCCCGTGCCAGGAGACATCGTCTGGGGAGGACCGGACTCCTGAGCCTGGCACTGCAGGGCCTCCACCATCACCTCCCTCCACATCCCCGTCCTTGGATCCCAGCCAGTCCCTGCTAGGCCTGGAACAAGGTAGGTAGGGCAGGTCCTGTTCTCCCATTTGGGCAGGTAGTCATGGCAGCTCCTTTCCTGCCAGACCCTCTCCAACCTGTAATGCCTGCTTTCCCCAGAACCAGTATTGTCACGGATGGGCAGCCTGAGGACCCCCATGGAAGAAGACCATCTGTCACCGCTGGTGGCTGCTGACTCACTCCTGGAGCATGTTCGAGAAGACTTCTCTGGACTCCTCCCTGGGGAGTTCATCAGCCTTTCCCCACCCCATGAAGCCCTTGACTACCACTTTGGCCTAGAGGAGGGTGAAGGCATCAGAGATCTCTTTGACTGTGACTTTGGGGACCTGACCCCTCTGGATTTCTGACAGAAGCCTAGGGAGCCTGGGCGTCTGGAGATGCCCCACCCTGGCTGCAGCTTTGGAGCCTCCTGCCCTGGGCCATCCTTCCTGCCTCATTGGAAAAGCACGATTCATACCCTCTTCTCCGTGCAGTAGCTTCTAGCTCTGGGGTTTGGCTGCTGCCAGATTGAGCAGACCAAAAGGGGAAGGATTTTGTATGGGATGTGTGTGTGTGTGTGTGTATGTGTGTACGTGTGTACATGTGTGTACCGGGGAATGAAGGTGAACACATCTGTATGTGTGCTGCAGACACATCCTGGTGTGTCCACGTGTGCATGAATTCATGTGTGCGCATTGGGGTGGGGTTGGGCTCTAACTGCACTTTTGGTGTCCTTGCTGCAGAGGCCCTGTGAGGCCCAGGGTGACTGCCTGCTCCCAGAATCCTGTGTGTCAGCCAGGCCAGGTGGGGCAGCTTGGCTGGCTGGGTTTGCAGGGCAGCAAGAGCACTGCTTAAAGGTTTTCCGATCGAAGCTTTAATGGAGCGTTTATTTATTTATCGAGGCCTCTGGCAAGCCTGGGGAATAAGCTAAGGGTGGGAGGGATATGGGGCTAATGCCCCAACTTCCTGTACTCTGAAGCAAGGGCAGGGTCCCCTAAACTGGGTTTTCCCCCCCTTTGCCCAACCCCAAAGGAACTGAGGCCCAAGCAGTTTATTTATTGGGAAAGCGGGAGGCGGGGAACAGACTGACAACTGTGGATGGGTTGGAGAGATGGTCCCCTTTTAGGAGGTTGTACCAGCACCCTAGCTGCACCCATGTGGATTTGAGTTGGAAAAAGTGGGTGAGGGCCTTCACTGACACGGTGGACAGGAGGGTGGGTGTGGGCCCCTTAGTGGTCGGAGTGCACCTCCATTGTCCTCCCCACCCTCCAAACTGCACTTTGATTTGTTTCTTAACAGTTCTGTTCCCTCCTGCTTTGGTTTTAATAAATATTTTGATGGTGTTAGGGCTGGGTTTGGGACTCTATGCCGATGTGAGGCTAGGGTCAAAGGGAATGCTCAGTTCCCTGTTCCTATCTGATTTAATTTCCTTTCTGTATGTAACCACTTGAGAGGAAGAAAACTGACCCAGTGACTGGTAGGAAGTCATGCATATTATCTAAGTGCAGAAAAGGGAGTGTTAGAGTCGGCTTGCTGTGCGCCTTCCGGACATTTCTGAGCACTAGTAAAGATGCAACACACAGTGAACTGTATTTGTGTCAGATGCTTTTGTGTGTGTGTCTCGCTGTACCTGCAGCATGTGGTCTGGGACTGTTTTACAAGTGAGAAAACCAAAGTTTCTTGGAAGAGGTGATGGGGCTGAGATCTGGGAGAAGGGAGCGGTGACTGGGAATCCATGAGTGCATTAAACCCTAAGTCCTTTGAGCAAAGCATTTACAATTCCTTTGGCCCAGAGGTGACGAGCTTGTAGGTTTGACCTGTTAATGGCTCCTGCACTTAGAGCTTTGACTGCCCACACCAGACTGCGTGGAGCGCCTGGTCCTGTAGAGCTCCTGCAAGGCTGTCATTGCCAAGTAACCCCTGGGATGGCTCCTTACTCCACCCCTTTTGGAAGCCTCTTCCAGGCAGGGAAACCGAGGCCAGGTGGGGGCGGGGCCATGCTTGGGCCAATGGGCGCGCGCCCCGCCCCCAGCCAGCCTAGGCGGCCTGGGAACCGCAACCCGCAGCCTTGCAAGCCTCCGAGCCATGGCGTGCGCTGGGTTGCTCGCTGTGTGCTTGCTCCGGCCACCCGCGCCCCAGCCGCCACGACACCCCGCGCCCGCCGCGGGACACGCGCTTTTCCAGGATGTGAGTAGGGCTCCGGTGGGCGGGTGCGGGGCTCCCCAAGTATCTGTCCTCCGTGTCTCTGTCTCTCGCTCCACATCTGTTTGGTTCGGCTTCAGTCCCTCTCCCAGATTATCTGTGACCCTGCTATTCTCATCCCCCTGCCTTTGTGTTCCTCATACTGTGTGCCGCTCCGTGTCTCTCCTTGTCTCCACAATAGTGTTACTGTCTTCCACCCCAAATGTGCCCAGTGGGGCTAGGGGCTGTCAACACACAGCAGACATCACTGACCTGCTCCATTGCAGCCCCTGCTGGGCTGATGGGCCATGGGAACCTCTGGACCTAGAAGGAGCTCTGTCCTGCCCCAGAAGCCTCAGGCCTGACCCCGAGGGTGGCAGAGTCCTACAGTTGGTAAGGGACTCCTCTCATGGGCAGCAGGTGGCAGCGTTGAAGCCCCCTTGTATGGCTAGAGCATCCTGACCTGACTCAGCCACGGCTCTGAGCCCCCCCACCCCACCTTTTTTTTTTTTTTTTTTTAAACCTTTTACTGATGTGCTCAGCCAGTCCTGGCCCTCTCCTGCCCCTACTCCAGAGGTCCTTGCCAGGGTTGTGCCCCCTCCCCAATGCCCTAGTGACTCAGCACCTTGACCACGGTCCTTCAGGCTTGAGGAGACATGTTCCAGGTCACAAATGGAGTCAGGGGGCACAGTAGGATGTGGATGAAATTGTCTTTATTCCAAGCTTAGCTCTCCTGTCCCACCCCCATTCCACTTACCCCAGCCAGGCCATACTGAGCTGCTGTGTGATCCCAATCTAGTAGCAGGCCTTCTCTGAGTCAGCCTAAGGGTTACATTAGTTGTCTAGACCAGTGACTCTGAGGGACTTGGGTGGAGAGTTCAGCAGCCAGGCCCCTGGCCAGTGGGGGTTCTGCCCAGGCCTTGAACTTGATGCCCCTTGCTTGGCTGCTTTGGAGAGCTGGATCCTAGAAGGGGCAGGAACTTGAGTGTGCTGCTATACCTGCTTTATCACTGCCTCTATGAACAAAATCTGCTGACCCTTGCCGCCCTCCCTGCCCCTCACACAAACGTGCATGCCCAGATGCCCGGTCTTTATGATGAGATGGCCTCTTCCCGAGCTTTGAAAGGGTTAAACTCAGGCTACTCCCTCACTACTAGTGGGAAAACCAAAGCACCCACAGAGGGGTAGCCACTGCCTGCCAGCCTTCAACAGGCACAAGGGAAGCGCCTGTTTAGTGAGGGTGGATGGAGAACGGAGTGGACTATGGGAGGACACACAGAAGAGTCGGGGTTCGGGTCTGATGAGGCTTCCATGGCTCCTCAGGATGGAAATTGGTCCATCTGTCCAGGCTTCCTCAAGCTGGGACCATGCCAAAGGCTGATACATCAGAGCGAACTCAGGCTAGACTCCAGCTGTGGGATAGAGAGCTGTCCAGGAGCACCCACCCACCCACCGTGAAGCCGCCTCAGCAGGAGGGAGCCAGCATTAGGACTTGATGTGCCAGCTTCCTGTGCTACCTTGCTGGAGACTCCTGCAGGACTGCCCTAAGCAGGAGGAAGGCGATGCAGGGGAGCTGGCTGGCCAGCTGGGGCCCCATTGGCCTGGGAGGGGGACTTCTACCTCTCTGGCTCCACTCACAATACCCACTCATTTCCCTTTGTCCCCTAGGTTTTTCGCAGAGCAGACAAGAATGGTGAGTGCGGCTTCTTCCCCTTGGGTCCCACACCGTGTGTGTGTGTGTGTGTGTGTGTGTGTGTGTGGGGTGAGGCAGGGTAGCAGAGCTAGGGACTTGGAGGTACAGCCCAGAGTGAAGTCTTGAGACCCTCAAATGGGAGGTCAAACAAGGGACACTGCCTGGAGAACAGATGGTGTGCAGAATAGGGAGCAGGGAAACGTGGTTTGACCTGAACCTAGAGGTGGGGGCTTATATTAAGCAGTACTTTAGCTCAGTGATGGGTGCTTGCACAAGACCTTGTGATGTCCTTACAACAGCTTGCTAGGTGGGAATTCCTCATTCCACCTCACAGGCAAAGGAAGAGAGGCTCAGAGAAGAGTATCAGTTGTCTAAGCCTTTCTTTTTCTTTTTCTTTTCTTTCTTTTTTTTTTTTTTTGGTTTTGTCGAGACAGGGTTTCTATGTGTAACTTTGCGCCTTTCCTGGATCTCGCTCTGTAGACCAGGCTGGCCTTGAACTCACGGAGATCCGCCTGCCTCTGCCTCCCGAGTGCTGGGATTAAAGGCGTGCGCCACCACTGCCCAGCAATTGTCTAAGCCTTTAATTGGTGGGTCTGGGATACAGATCTGTGTGATACATCACCCTAGGCTCCCTGGAGTAGGTGGTGGGGCACCCATTCAACCTCCACTTTTCTTCTCCTCCCTGGGACTACAGACTCGTGTCTCAGCCTCCTTGTATCCCCACATGTTTGTCCTTTTATGAGCCTCCAGACTGGTGGGGACCATTGATTTTAAGACACATGCTCTCAGTGCATTCTGTGGCAGACTCTGGCCCTCCCCATCTTTGCTTATCACTCAGACCAAATCCCATTATCTTTAACCATCTTGTTCCTCTGCTCTCTGCTTACATGCTCCCTATTATGGGAAGCTCATCCTCATCCGAGCCAGTCTGCTGCTTTGTAGAGTCCCACTGTTAGAGGGCTTCACCTGCTTCTCTGTGACCTGGGGTACGGCTAGTCTATGGGACCAGGGGCTATGTCCCTAAGTCCTAAGCCATGCTCTGGTGTGTCCCAGCTGCTCACTCGTATTTCCATTTGGCTGATATTGAGTCAAATGCATCCTGTACAAGGTGGGCCTTGTTTCCTTCAGCATATACTTTTGGGGACTCCTGTCCTTTTGTCCAAAACGGTTAGGACTAAGGTCAGAACCCTACCTGGCTGAGTGATCGTGAATGCTGTCAGGCCTTTGGGGAGCCTGGATCTGGGGACAGGATGCAGCCAGGACTCAAGGACACCAACTCCATGCCTTGTCTCTCCCCAGATGATGGTAAGCTCTCATTTGAAGAATTCCAGAATTACTTTGCTGATGGGGTTCTCAGCTCAGCGGAGCTGCGGGAACTGTTCAGTGGCATCGATGGGCATCTCACCGAGTGAGTACAATAGAGGGGTGGCTTGCTGCGCAGTGCCTGGCCAGGGTGTCCCAACCCACTGTGTTCCCTGCTGTCATGGCTCCTTCCGGAGGCCAGGGGGTGGGGAAAGACGCCAGGGCCCAGTGCCAACTTTATCCACCCACCTACACCTTCTTCAGCTCCAGCCTTGTTGCTACACTGCTTCCAGCTGGGACCCCAGAATAACCAGGCTTGAGTCACCACCCGTGATCAGCCCTTCCATTCCCATGCAGAGGATGTCTGAGGACAGCTGGGTTCTGCCTGCCTCCTCCTGTGGATGCAGGTGCAGGAATACACATCTTCCCACGTGTCCATATACACACATCTGGTTCAAGTGTACCCTTCTTCCCTGCTTCTTTGCCTGGGGACACACACACCATGAACATGCACAGCTGCTCCTTCCCCCTTCCTCTCCCCTCCCCGCCCTTCTCCTTAGTGTATGTATCCCCGACTAGATCAGCACTCAAGGCTTCAAAGGCCTGACCCTTTGAAGTGCCTCTGCCCCCTCCCCCACCAAAGAGACACCATGTCAGGCTGAGTAAAAGGGACAGGGACACGGGCATCTATATTCAGTTCACCAGGCGCAGGTTCTGAGAGTCTGAAGGATGTTTTCTCTTTCCCTCACAGCAATTTAGAAACAGAGAAACTGTGTGGTGAGTAGGCCTATGCTGGCCCTTGTGTCCCAGCCCCTGGGCAGGTGGGTGTGGTAAGGGATGCTTTACGGGGGGCTAGTTTCACGGGACAGGAAGGCCGGGGCAGCTGAAGAATTCCAGGCTGGAGGGATGGTGTGGGCTGGATCCCTCCAGCACCTTTTCTGCCTACAGACTATTTCTCCAAACACCTGGGTGTCTATCGGCCTGTGCTGGCTGCACTGGAGTCCCTGAACCGTGCGGTGCTCACTGCTATGGACACGACAAAGCTAGTAAGTCCCGGGAAGGGCCTATGGGGAACCTGAAATGATGGCTCGGTGCGACTCTTTCCTGCCGTGGCTCAGGGCTGTGGAAATGGAGCTTGGGTTCAGATTCTGGTCTTCCCACTTAATGGCTACCCTTTACTCCCTGATCCGCAGTTTCTTCATCTATAAGCCAGAGGTGATAACGAACAATTAGTGGGTCATGGTGGCTCACACCTGTAATCTAATACTCAGGAGACAGTGGCTGTCAGTTTCAGGCCAGCCTGGCTAGAGTGAGACCCTGTTGGGGGAGGAAAAGGCAGAGATCTAGTGTTTTGTTCTTTGCTCTGTTCCCAGTACCCAAAACAATTCAGCCAACATAGAAGGTTTTTGTTGGCCTGATGTAATTGCTGGGAGCTCTCAAGCCAAGATCTAGCAGGCATGGGCTAGGACACAGATGAGTGCAGACATGTCCACAGGTGCATGGAGCCTATGAGGCAGGGCCTAACCTCAGGACATGTTAGAAGGCAGGTGTGTATATATATGCCTACCAGTTTGTTGGCCTATATTATAACCTGTGTAAACAATTATTGACAGCCAGGGCTCCAGACCCTTAGTGACCAAAACCAAAACAAACCAAAAAAACAAAACAAAACAAAACAAAAACCCCTCCCTTTATGTGTTAAGAACCGTCTCTGCCAGGATTAGGTATTAGCTTATACTTTCTTCTTTTTGGAGATGGTTTCTCTATGTAGCCCTGGCTGTCTTGGAACTTGCTCTGTAGACCAGGCTGGCCTTGAACTCACAGAGAACCACCCGCCTCTGTCTCCTGAGTGCTTGAGATTAAAGGCATGCGGCACCACTGTCTGGTAGAAGCTTACACTTTTAACCCCAACACTTGGAAGAGGCAGGAGAACTTGAGACTGAACCCAGCCTGGGCATATAGTTGAGATCCTGTCTCAAAAACTAGAGAGAAACTGCTCCCCCTTCTGGGGGTGGTGAACAGGTCTGGGGCCTTACCTCACTATCCGTTTTGTTGTTTTTGTTTTTGTTTTGGTACGTGAGGATAGACCCTAAGATCTTGCACATGCTAATCACTGCCCTGTGACCCCACTTTCTACAGACAAGGGAAAATTGAGAGCTTCAAGGATCACCTGAGCACACAGCTAGGGACAGGCTTCTCGTTTCCTCATGTAAGAGTTATTTCAAGTGTTGGTCTTTGAGCCTGGCCCTGCTGGACTGACCTTCTCTGAACTGGTGGTTTGGGTATGAAATGAAAGCAAAATGAGGGTCAGTGTTGGCCCCCAGCGGGCAAAGGGCAGCCCATCCACATATAACCCCGGCAGCTGCAAACACTTCAATCTGTTTATCCGACTCTCCATGTGAGGACAGCACTGCCGCCTCTGTTCCTGCAGTACCCCTGGTGGCACCATCCATTCTACTTCCGTAGACAACTCAGTCGAACACTTCTCGCACCAGAAAGGGGCCATACTCCTCGTACATGGCCCGAGTCATCCAGCGGCACTGAAGGGAGTGCAAGGAGGCCATCATGGAACCTCCAGTCCACACAGCTGTGCCCCGCCCAGGCTGAGCCACCAGGCAGGGCTGCAAGGCGCGGGACCCGTGCCTCCGGCACTGTTCCTTTAGCTCCAGATTCATGCGCTCCACAAAGCCGGGGAAAAGGGTGGAGCCACCAGCCAGCACCACCGTACTGGCCAGCCGTGTCCGCAGCGTTGTGGGTATCTTCTGCAGTGCCTGGAAGGCCAGCGTGGGCAGTCCTGGCTCCGGGTGGCCTAGGAGACTTGGCTGGAAGAGGGGTTCAGGGCAGCGGAAGCGCTCGCTGCCGAGGTGCACGTAGCAGCCATTGCCCAGGCAAAAACAGGCCCTCTGGTGGCGGGCAGGGTCACAGATATCACCCTGGAAATCCAGGGACACATAGCAGCAGCGTTTCTTGAGCTGTGTAACGGTCTTGCGGGGCAGAGCCTGCAGGGGAAGATCAGGAGATGCTGTCACCAGCAGGTCTCGAAAGTAGCGCGACAGGGTGCTGCCTGCCACGTTCAGACGGAAGGTGGCATTGTGCCATGAGTGACCTGCGTAGACGGGTGTGGCGTGGCACACGCCTGCGCCCGCCTCCACAGCCAGCCCACTGAACGCTCCGGTAGAGCAGAGTGCCAGCAGTGCCGTGCTGGCCATGTGGCACGCGGGTACTGTCAGGGCCTCGAACAGCAGTTCAGCCACCTTCTCTCTGCCCTCGGGTGGTGCTGATGGTGAGTCGCTCACCAGCACAGGCCACTGCTCGGGGCGAACCTGCAGGCATCCCACCATTAGGCGCTCCCACAGTCCCTCCAGTGCGTCCCAGTCCACCACCACACCGTGCTTGATGGGGTGTGCACGCGCCACGCCGCCCGCCAGCTCGCAATCCCGTGCTCCGGGCAGCACAGGCCGGTCCCAACTTGGCATCAGACTCGAGCTCTTCAGCACAACACGCGGCTGGATCTCCCCAGCGAAGCCCGCCTTGGTGAAGCCCGAGCCTTGGTCTACCACCACCGCAACGTGGTCCAATGAAGGCAGCCTGTGGGCGCGGCGGGTCCTGTGCACCGACGCCACCTTCTGGCCTCAGTGTGCCCCAAAGCCCTGAGGGCCTTCTGGGCAGATAACCGGCCCTCAGTTCTCAGCTCCGCCTCTGACTACGAGGCCCCGCCTCTTAGAGTGGCGGTTCCTTTTTGTGGCTCCACCCCAAAGCTGGGATGTGGCCCTCTTGGTCAGTACTTATAGGGTCCCAGAGTCCCCGCTTCCTAGGAAGTCTCTTGGCAGGTCACCTAGCTTGGCTAGAGAGTTACCTGGCTGTGGGGGTGGGAAGAAAGGAACTTAGATTGGGCTCATTATGACCTCAGTCTTGTAGTGCTCCCCACCCCCTTCCTCCTGCATGGGGCTGGTGGCCGCCATTTGGGAGCCCATAATAGGGGCCTGGCTAACCAACACAGCCTGTTAATTCTTCCTCCCAAATGCTGCTTGGAGTATCTGTGTACTCCAGCCACATGCGCAGCCCTTCTATCTCAGTTCTAAAGAGAAAGCTCTCAACCACACATCTACAGCTACAATGAGGACTTCTTATGCTCAGCCCTGATAGCCACACAGGGGGTCTGGCCTGACCCCTTAAGTTCTGAAGCTCACATAACCTTCACAAGTCCAAATCCTTCTGTTTTTTTTGTTTTTGTTTTTGTTTTAAGATTTATTTATCTATTATGTATACAGTGTTCTGTCTACATGCCAGAAGAGGGCACCAGATCTCATTACAGATGGTTGTGAGCCACCATGTGGTTGCTGGGAATCGAACTCAGGACCTCTGGAAGAGCAGCCAGTGCTCTTAACCACTGAGCCATCTCTCCAGCGCCCCAAATCCTTCTTTGTGGTGTTTCTTCCTCCAAAAAGGTAGCAATGAGCCTCACCTCCTGAATAGACTATTTTCTTTAGGACCATTTACACATAGAAGACTCAGATGCACTTAAGCTAAAATAAGGGTTACACAGATATTGGGTGTTTTCTGGATCACAAGGACGAAATGGGTCTTAGGAAAAGAATCTAACCATAGGGTTGTGGTTAACTGGGAAGATCTCTTAAAGTTCCTAATTACAGTCCTGGGGAAGGGGATGATAGACACTTTGGACCAAGCGTTCATGTGCTGAGAACCCTGCGACAGGGCAATTACCTCTCAAGTAAATAGGTACTATGCTGTGCATAGGTCACACATTTTCCAGCATGATTCAAGCCTGTGGACAGTGACAGAAGTACTTCCTTAAGTCCATGGCTTATGGGTCTAGTGGGCTGAGACCTCATCCTGCTTCCTCTGGCGCCAGGGGAAGCATTCTGAGTTGGTCATCAGTGTGAGGCAGGAAAGACTCAGTTTTTATTTTCTGAAGCAATCTGTTGTACTGAACTCAAGACTCTCCTACCCCATCCTCTTGAGTGGTAATATTACCCCAGCTGGCCTACAACTGGAGATGGTCGCTTTAGAGTCTATTCTGGAAGCTGGGTGTGGGATCCAGCCAGCAGCTGGCTTCTGCCCAGAGCATGCTGCTCCTCTCGGGAGTGATGCAAGAGTGAGCCTGACACTGGAGACCACTGGTGCCACATCAGTAGGGAAGAGCAGGGGGCAAGCACTGAGAGGTGCTCAGGGAAGGCAGGCTGGGGAGCTGGAGTGCACATCCCAATTTTAGCCTTGGGCTTTAGTGGGGATAGTGGAGAAACAGTGGGAACTATGAGCAGGAGGAATGAACTGCCTTAGACAGATTAGTGGTTTGGAAGAAGCTTCTGGCTACATGTGGGGTAGAGAATAGAACTGGGTACCTCGGGAGGAAAGTGCTTTGACTAAGAGATCTTAAAATTTGAGGAGTTGAATGCTTGGGAGTTACTGATCACTGTCAGGCAGGAGAGAGTGACCAGAGGCTCAAACCCCTCTTCTTGAGAGTGTTGCCATAGGCAGAATCTGAGGTTCCACACCACCATGGCTGGCCAGCCTAGCTGTTCTTCCTGGTATGATGTCTGATAGCAGCCTGGGACCCTCCCTCCACCCAAGAGGGATTTTTGAACGTTGAGGACCCTTGGGAGACCTCAAGCCTTTGCTAGAAACAGGTTCTTCCAAGTGTAGCCAAGTATAGATTATTTAAGCTCACCTTGAGCCTGTAGATCTGGCATGAGCTGACCTTTGTACTACAAAGATAAGTTAAAAGCAGCCCTAGCTCCAGGTCGTGGTGGTGGCCGTGTTAAGTACCTACTCACCCGGGGCCTCAGCTTTGACCCTGGATCCGACGGCAGGGACAGAGGTGGCAGACGCCCAGGTTGCTATGTGCTCTTTATTGAGCAGAGCCCTGGCACTGGGGGCCTCGCCAGGCACTCAGGGCCGCGGGCGAGGGCAGCGGCGCCGCTTGCGCGGCTGCTCCTCGCGAGGATCGCCTTCACCGCAGGCTTCGTGGTGGGTCAGCAGATGCGCATACAGCGGCTGCCAGCCCTGCGGGGCCTTGGCCCCGCCCCCCCGCCCGCCTGCCCCGCGACGCCCTTCCTCCTGCAGCCGCGCGTCCAGCTGCAGCAGCAGCACCAGGATCCTTTTCATCTCCCGCGCGCGCGCGCCTTCGCGCCTGTCCACGCCGTCGCCTGCCCCACGCAGCATGGGCGCCACCGCTGGGAAGCATGTCGGGGCGCCGAGCGCATCCTCAGCCGGCCGACCGGGCCGCACATACCGGCCCGCTGCTGCCTCGGCCAGCTGTGGCCGCTTATCCAGCGGGAAAAGCAGTACGATCTTGGTCTGGGGGTGGGCGGGTTTGAGGGGGAAGAACTCGCCCTGGCAGGGTCTGAAGCCACTCCCGCGCCTCTGGAAGACCCAACCTCCCGAACCCCACGGTGCCTTCAGGGCCGTTCACCCCGCACCCCGGGACCCTGCCTCCTCACAGGAACCCATCGTCCACCCTAGGCCGATCCACTGCGTACTTTCCCAGTCTTGATGCGGGTGTTCTCACCCACCCGGGCGGAGTCAGGGGCCTCTCGCCATTGAAAGAAGGGGAAAGTGACGTGTTGTGAAGCTGTGGGCTGGAGAGAGGGAGTAAAGGATATTCCATGTCTGTGGTCCCAGCAACACCTATGCCTGACCCATGGTTAAGAGAGCCCCACCTTCTGCTCTTTCTTCTGGGACCCCTATACGGGCTTAGGGACCCTCCTCCTCTAAAGAGATTCTCTAACCCCTCTCATGCCCCTGGGTCTAAAGGCACAGACTCTAGCACCCACCATCCCTTCGGGCCTCCCCATACTCACACTTGGCTTCTTCCGCTTGAGGTGGCTGAAGAACTGCTTGTGACGGGCCTTCTCCATGCCAGGCGGCCTGTCCTTACTGGCCTGACTGGGTGCTTTGGTCCTCTTGTGGGAACTGCTGTTTCCCATGGTAGGACTGTTCACTAGAGGCCACTGCCCATGCTGCCTCGGCCCTGCCCTCTACCCAGGGGCCGGTTTGGCCCCACCCCACCAAGTGAACAGCATTGTGAGCTCACAAGTGACCTCACCACACCAAAGCTCTGCTCCCCGCTGGAACTCCCCCGAGAATCTGGCCTGTATTCACTGTCTGTGACCTCTTCTGGTCTCAACTTCCCAGCTGCGTAGAGGGAAATTTCTGTGGCTTTAATTTGAATCCTGGCCTGCCACTAATTAGATGCTTAACCTTGGCTAAGGTTCAACCTCTCAAGGCCCCAGATACCAAGTGGAGTCAACTATGGTTCCGACAAATTATGATGGTTAAAAGAAATTCTTGGGAGGAGTCTGGTATGGGGTGGGTGGTTCTGCCAACCAGGTTTTTTGGTTGCAAAGCAGCAGAAAATTGATCAGTCCTCTTATACCTCCAAAGGGAAGTTACTGAAAAGATGTCATGGAAACAACCCACATTCTTCAGGACAGGCACCAGGCACTATTCTATCCCTTTTGTTTTAAGTTTGGTCCAGAAGGTACCATCTTGGTTGAGCCAAGGCAGGTGACAGGCAAGAAATGAAGCTCATGATAGATGGTGCTGCGAGGCCTGGCTCTTCATGGCTCCCCAGGACTCCCATCTTAGGTTTGGGTGTGTGGTGAGGGTGAGGGCTTCTAAGGGCATCCTGACTGTCCAGGTATGTAGCTAGGCAGATTACTAACGATATGTTCCACAATAGTAGTGGCCTTTTCAGATTGAGAGCTCTGACTGCGAGCACTAGGCTTAGCCCTATGTAGCAAGTACCTGAGGGGAACCTCAGTTCAGTCTGGTGGGAGAAATGGATGCACAAGTGAAAGCAGCTGAGGAGTGTGAGTATCCCAAGATGCAAGGTCAGCCTCCCCGTCTCTTACCTTCAACTAACTGAGGGGAGGCTGGCAGTGTGGACCGGGGTCAGTTCAGGCGCGCGTGTGCGTGTGTGTGTTCAGTGACCTGGAGGTCTTCAATATGTAGCGTCTAGCAAAATCCATGCAGTAAATGTTGGTTACATAGATTGGTGAATGGAATAATGAGAGAACAAACAAATGCATATGCAGATTGTGAGTTTGGGTCCAGAAGGTCAAAAAGAAGCCATATCACACATCATTTTGTACCAAGTGTAAAACTGGCCTTACTGTCCTGTACCTTCACCCTGTCTGGCTGTGCCCAGGAGCATCACTGGCTGTGGCAAAGACGAGGATGAGTCTTAACAGAGAAGAGAAATTGAGATCCAGGAAAACCAGTGTACTGGTAGGCTGTGATCCTTATGAGTCAGCTTCATACCTGCCAGGATAAAAAACAAAAAACAAAAAACCCAGTCCAGACCAGGAAAGGGGCCTTAGCAGCCTTGTGCTGGGCCTGCATACCCTGCATCTTTCACTTTCCCTGTTGCTCTACTGAGCAAGACACGGGCTGACAGCAAGGTAAGCTACTTCTTCAATCACACCTCTCTGCCCTGCCCACAGGAGTATGAACAGGCCTCCAAGGTGGACCAGTTTGTCACACGATTCCTGCTTCGAGAGACTGTGAATCAGCTCCAAGCCCTACAGAGCTCCCTGGAGGGGGCATCAGACACCCTGGAGGCCCAGGCCCGTGGTCAGCGGTACGTGAGAGTGCTGTTGGCCTGCAGTTTGGTGTGTGAGTGCTTTTTGTTCCTGCATTCCAAACTCTGCAGTGTCATGGTCCACCCAGCCTTCTGGAGACCACATTCTAGGACAGGGAGGCCATGAGCTGGTGGTTTAGGGGCTGGGCTTCAAAGACCTAGCAGACCTGTCTTGCCCCACTTCAGCCTGGTCCTGTGCTGGAATCCCAGCACAGGACCCTATGGGTCTGGGGGTAGCAGGCTGATCTTCTATTTTCTAGGTTGGATGGAGAAAATATGGAAGTGCAGAGTAGGTCCCGGAGCAGTCGGCGGGCAGGCCGCAGAGCCCTGAGGAGCATCAGCTGGTCACCAGCCTGGTCTCCTGGATCCTCTGATACAGGTGTGCTTGTGGCAGGGTAGGATCTGGTTGCACAGAGTCCTATTCTGCCAGGGCTTTGCTCTGCCACTGTTCCCAGTTCACCCTGAGAGGACTCCCAGCTTCAGGGGCCGCTGGCTGATGTCCTCCTGGTCCTCCTGTCAGGGTGGACTTCAGAGGCCGAGCAGCAGTGGCGGCTGCAGGTCAACCGCCTCCAGGAGCTCATAGACCAGCTTGAATGCAAGGTACGTGGCTGGCGGGCTAGTGCCCCTCAGAGAGGACTTCTGTGGCGCCTGTCCACACCAATACATGTTAGAGGCTCGGCCTATATTCTGTGTCCCTTGCAGGCACCCCGGCTGGAACCCCTGCGTGAAGAGGACCTTGCCAAGGGTCCTGACTCGGTGAGCTTGGGAAGGAGTACCCATGAAGAAGGGTAATGGCTCTCCCTCAGACCTGGTAGGCAGGTGCTGGGTTCTGGTTCTTGCTCTACGACCTTCTTAGGTTTTCTGTTCTCTCACCAGTATCTCTGAAAGTCAGGCCTGAGGTAGGGATGGAAGGTAGAGGCACAGTGGGAGGTGGTACAGCAGAGGGTCAATGGCTCTCCTGGAGGATGGAGTCAAAGACGCTGGGAGGTCTTGGTGGTTGTGGGGACCATCGCACAGGGGGCAGGCAGATCTGAACCATCTCAGAAGGGTGAGGTTATACTCTGAGGCCAGCTTACCGCAGTGACTAGCTGCTCTCTTGCCAGCACATCCTTGTGGCGCAGAGGCAGGTTCAGGTGGCAGAGGACGCCCTGCAGGATTTCCATCGTGCCCTGTGCTGCTACATGAACTTCACAGGGGCCCAGAGCCACTGTCTGCAGTGAGTCCCTGACTAGCTAGTGGGGTGGCTGAGGTGAGCAGGAGTGAGCAGGGAGGGGTGGGGGGCTGGGTACGCTGAGCAGGGCTCCCATGAGACCCTTGGCAGCTAGGGGTGGCTGAGGTGGGCAGGAGTGAGCAGGAAGGGATGGGGAGCTGGGTACGCTGAGCAGGGCTCCCATGAGACCCTTGGCAGGTAGGCAATGGTGGTCACAGTCCTGGTCCAGCCTGGCTCCTTCTTTGGCTCTGTAGTGTGTCTGCCCAGAGGATGCTAGACCATGCTGCCTTCACCCTATATGAGTTCTGGGAGGATGAAGCGTCCTGGAGAAGGTGAGTGGTGGTTTAACATCTGACACTGGGCTCCGGAGGGGTTCAAACTGGGTTCAAGTCCTATTTTCCTGCTCACTGGCTGTGCAACTTAAGATAACTTACCTAACACATCTGGGTCCCAGATGTGTAAAAAATGAATGCAAATTAGGTATTGAGTGCATGCCTGTTGTATCAACACTGAAGGTAGAGGCAAGAGAGCTCAGAGTTCAAGGCCAGCCTGGGCTACAAAGCAAATTCAGCAAAGCCCTGTCTCAAAACAAACAAACAAACAAAAACAACAGATAGAATAACACAAGTTGGCCACGGTGGCACAAACCTAAAATCTCAGCACTTGAAAGGCAGAGGCAGGAGGATCAATGATTTAAGGCCAGCCTGGACTATATAACAAGACCCTGTCTAACATAAACTCAGTGTATGCCCCCTGTGCTAGGTGCCTTCATTTAGTCCCTGCAGTAGTCTAGTGATGTAGGTACCTTGTTCCCATTTTACTGAGGGGGAAGACTGAGGGTAGAACCAGTAGAGGAAGGGTTGGTGTCTGAGTCCAGGCAACAGGACTAATCTTGGGTAACCCAGAGCACTGATCTAAGAGTAGAGGGCTGCAGCCTCTGTCTCTTCCATGGCCCTTCCAGGCACCAGCAGTCGCCCTGCAGCAAGACCTTCCAGCGCACCCTCATCGATCACCTGCAGGCCCCAGACACCCTCACCACTGTGTTCTTCCCAGGTGCGCTGTACCCCTGTGCTCCAAACAGCCTTGGGGGCAGACCCATGAGGGGCAGCCCCCCACATAACTCCTAAGCCCCCAACCTCTCACCCACAGCCTCCTGGTGGATTATGAATAATAACTGAGTTGGGTCTGCTTAAGCTGGTGACTCTGCAGCCTATCACTCTAGAACCTTCTGCATTGGTCAACTCTGCACTAAGACCAAGGAGCCTGCCTATTCTCAGGCTAAGGGCCTGATCAGCTGGTAGAGGGTTTCAGCACAGGGATTAGGGGCTGGGCTGCTTGCTTATTTATTTCTTTTACTGTTTGTAGCTTCCAAGCACCTGGGCTTCTGTCTGACTCAGGAAGTCCAGATTCTGATCCCCTTTTCCTCTGCCTTGCTGTATGACCCAGGCAGATCCTTTCCCTCTCTGGCTGCCTAGGGGTGTCCTGCTTTCTGCTTGCTGTTTTGGGGTTAGGTTTCTATTCTTCCTCAACCAGTGGCAGAACCAGGGCTGATGCTCAGGGACCCCCTCAAACCCTGGAACCTTGACCCCTGAGGCTAGGCCAACTCAGTCCGTAGTGTAGAGTAGAAACCTGGGTGTCTATCACACTTCTGGGTCAGCCCTAGAATTTCTAGCATCAGTGGCTGTACCAGAGACCTCTGGAGGATGCTGGGTTGGTTTGCATGTCATCTGCATATCATTTGCATGATCTCACCCCACCCACTCTCAGGGCATTATGAGAAGCCCCAAGAAGACCTTGCAGAGTAGCAATAATTTGGGCCTAGAGTTCCCTGTTGCCCCCAGAGATCTCTGAACCCAAGTGTGGGACCCCAGCACAGAGGCAATAAAGTTGGTGGTCGCTTGTGGTGTTGCCTCTGTCTGTCTGTCTCTCTTCTCTCTTGGTCAGGCCAGGCTTTCCTGGCCACCTAAATGCGAAACTCAGGGAGGGAAGTTTCAGTTGGTTCCCAGCTAAAGCTGCCTCGTGGGCAGAGGAAGCCTCATCATCACTCTCAGCTCAAGGCTACACCCCAGATCCTGCTTCCAGAGCCCTGCCTGGGAAAGATGAATGAGAAGTCCAAGCTCAGCTCCACCCTACAGAGCCTTCTCGGTGTTCCTAAGAGCAGGCTGGATTCCTGAATGGACCTATCTCATGCCAGAACCTGCCAAGCTGGCCTGTCCTCACCACTGTCTCCTAATAGCATATCCAGGAATCCTACCAGCCATAGCAAGGCAGAGGAACTCCTACAGGACAAGACTGAGAAGTAACTAACGGAACACCTTAAGTGATGCTCTACAGGAAGGAGCATGGTACCACAAGAGCACGGAATGGATGTCACCTGTCTCACATGTGAGGATCCCAAGCTCTGAGAGGCAACTCTAGTTAACCAAGAAAAGCCAAACGAGGGATACCGAGACCAGGGGAAAGGCAGAAGCCTGGGGTACAGCTGAGGAGGCAGGGCCCTTAAAGGAGCTTCACTGTGGAAGCTGCAGTAGGTTTGAAGCCAAGGCTGGTGGCCAGGGTCTTAATGCTGCTTTATCCATGTCCCTGACTGCCAGATCCTTGCTGGATGAAAGATGTGGCCAGAAAAGCATCCCTGCAGGCAAGAGTGCAGATCTGGCCTCCAGGCATTGTCTTTTCTGTGGTTCTCCCTAGTGGCCTCAGCAGAGTCCTGGATGCCTTGGGGCTAGCACCTGAACCCAGCAGGCTCCAGAATGTGCTACCAGTGTCTGTTCCACATGGGCCCTGGGCCTCCTTGGGGAGGTTTGTTACCCACACTGTGGTTTCAGTGTCTCCTTCGAGAGGGAACCAGTGTGTGAGGAATGATCCCTGTCTCAGCCCCCCCAAACCAACAGTAATAACAAACCCCCACAACTAAGGCATGAGCGGCAACAGCATGCCTGCAGTGGACAAGCCTTGGGATCCACAGAACAACAAAGGAAAAACCTACATCACCAAACCCCATCACCGTCTGTGTGTTGTGTGTTGTGTGCATGTATTGGCCAGAGGACAACCTCGGGTGTGCTTCCTCAGGTTCTAGTTTAATATTTTTTTAAAGACAATGTGTCTCAGTGATCTGGAACTTGCTGAGGCATTGCTGGCTGGCCAATAAGCCCCAGCGATCCATCTGTCTCTACTTCCCTAGTACCGAAAGCTCAACCTCTCCTGGCTTTTTAAAAACCAACCTCACTTGGCTTTTTAAAAATAAGGGTTCTGGGGATTGAACTCAGGTCTTCTTAAAAACTTTACTATGAGCTAGCTCACCAGCCCCTTGCTTTGTTTTTGAGACAAGATCTTACCGTGTAGCCCAGATTGGCCTGGAAATTGTGCTCTTCCTACCACTGCACCTGGCCCCATTAATGTCTTAAAGATGCTAAAAACCTCAGCCAGCTCCTCTGCAGGGGAGCGTTTTATTATTATTATTATTATTATTATCCTTCTCCTCTTCTTCCTTCCCTCCTCTTCTTTCTTTTCTTCCTCTTCTTCCTCCTCCTTCCTCTTCCTCTTTCTTCTTCCTCCTCCTCCTCTTTTTTTTTTGGTTTTTTGAGACAGGCTTTCTCTGTGTGTAGCCCTAGCTGTCCTGGAACTTGTTTTGTAGACCAGGCTGGCCTTGATATTTATAGACAGAGACCCACCTGCCTCTGCCTCCCTAATGCTGGGATCAAAGGTGTGTGCCACCATGCCTGGCTAAGGGGAGCATTCTTAATCTGATGTCCCAGGATGTTTACTGTTCAGCACTGAGTTAACTTTTTTTTCACCTTTTTTTTTTTCTTTCAAGACAGTTTCTTTACATAGCTTTGGCACCTTTCCTGGAACTCACTTGGTAGCCCAGGTTGGTCTCGAACTCACAGAGACCCGCCTGCCTCTGCCTCCCGAGTGCTGGAATTAAAGGGGTGCACCACCACTAACCAGCCTGAGTTAACTTTTGACACAAGGTCCTCAGCTAAGCCTTGCACTTGCTGTGATCCTCCTGCTTTAGCTTCCTAAGTGTGGGGACAGGCCTAGACCTAGACCTGGCCTTGAGGTTGGTTGTTTTTAGACAGGGTCTTCATTATGTAGCTTGAACTCAGAGATCCCCCTGCCCTTTGCCTTTCAAGTGTTGGGGTTATTATTTTTATTTTATTCTTTTGAAATACTGGTGATTGAACCCAAGGCCTCATACATTACATGGGTGCTGTTCTACAGAGCTACAGCCTCAGCCTTTTCATTTTTTCTTAGTTTGGATAGTGTGAAACTTGGGTGCTCCTGTCTCACCGTGCTCTGCCATGTCTGACTTCTGTTGTAACTTTCAGTTAGGTGATAGGATCTCAGCAAGTTTCCAATGCAAGCCTTGAACTTTTGATGCCCCTGCCTCAGCCTCCTGAGATGCTGGGATTAGAGGCCTTTGTTACCAGGCCCAACTAACTCTTATTTCATAAGCCACCTATATCCTTGCTCCCCTGCTGAGGGTCAGAGCTGTTAGGGGACACTGCAGGTGGAGGGAATCAGTCCTGCTTTGGAGTCCTCTAGGAGAGAGTAACTTGGCTTGAGTTTGCCAAGCAGGGGATCTTAGTGGATGGAGAGGTGGGGGGGGGGGGCGAGGGGGGGAGCAGAAGAGCTGCTCAAAGGGGCAAAAGGGTCAGAGTGAAGAGGGAGTATCAGAGAAGGCCAGGCCCAGGCAGCTGCAATGCTGTCTTGGAGGGACAAGGGGCAAAAGGTGAAGCTGTGAGTCTGGAGTCTCAGCAATAGGAGGCTGAGGCTGGGGCAGGGGGCACACTGTGTCTCTGATGACGTGGACTCCCACAGGAGGCTGAGGCTGGGGCAGGGGGCACACTGTGTCTCTGATGACGTGGACTCCCACAGCCCACCTCATCTCTGTCTTGCATCTTCACCATAACACACCACTCAGGACAGTGACACAAAGCTTCATCAGGCTGCACAATGTACCAGAAGGGGCCCTCACCATGTTCATTCCTGTGGTCACCACATCCCTTTACTCAAGACCCTTCAATGGCTCCTATTTTCTTCTCTATTGATACAATTTCTTGTCTGATAGCTGAGGCCTTTCCCATTCCCAATTCATGCAGTCCCTTCCCCTAAGTCACATGCAGGCTGCTGGGCCATCGCCAGCCTCAGTCACCCCTCCTTGACCTCGCACTGATGTCTACTCCAGAGAAAGACCACCTCAGCCTTTCAGCAGCAGGCCAAAGCCATCACCTCCACTCACCCTTGCCCTCAGAGCCTGCTGTGACTGGATCTGCGGTCCTCCCAACAGCTACTGGAGCCATGCTCTGTGATAGGCACTAGGGATAATGAAATGTTAGCAACCAGGTCATGGCAGGCTGAGTGAGTCCTGAAGCCAGCATTCTGGCTCCATACCTAGCTGCCACTCCACCTTCCTGAACTGCCTACACCTGTGACTGGGGCTTGGCTTAGGGCCAGGCCAGGTGCAGTAACCTACACAGTGCCCATTGCTTCTATCACCTTAGCTCCTTGTACACCAGCTCCTGTTGATACAGCCTTTGAAAGACAAAATGAGGGAACTGCAAAGCAGGGTGGCCAAGAAGGCATTCTTAACAGGGTCTCCTGTGTCGCCCTGGCTGGCCGGAAACTCACAGGATCCACCTGCCTTTACCTCCCAAGTGCTGGGAAAGTCATTCTTGAAACAGATGTTACTTGAGTAAATCCTGAAGGTTCCATGTAGAGGGCTAAGGCTAGGTGAATCTTCGAGGAATCTGACTGGCTGGAAGAAAGCAAGAACAGCCATGCTAACTAACAGCCGCTCCTTGGACAGAGCTAGAGTGGACACTCACCATCACACTTTTCTTGGTAGTGGTGGGGGTTGAGACAGACTCTTACTATGGAGACCTGACTGGCCTGAAACCTGCTATGTAAAACACACTGACTTCAAACTTGGGGCAATCCTGCCTCTGCCTCATAACCACCATGGCTGGCTTAAAACTGTTCAAGATTTTCTTTCTATTCACGTGTGTAAGTGTATGTCATGTGTGTCAGGTGTTGGAGGAGGTCATTAGACCCCCGGAGCTGGAGTTAGAGGTGACTGTGAGCCACCTGACCAGGGTGCAGGGAAATCAACTTAGGTCCTCTGGGACAGAAAGTGCTCCTAACCAGCTCTCAAGCCCCAAAGATTTTACTTACTTCTTTAAAAATGAACATTTAGCTGCGCGATGGTGGCACACGCCTTTAATCCCAGCACTCGGGAGGCAGAGGCAGGAGGATCTCTGTGAGTTCGAGGCCATAGCGAGATCCAGAACAGGCACCAAAAACTATACAGAGAAACCCTGTCTTGAAAAACAAAACAAAACAAACAAAAAACCAAAACCAAAAAAGGCAGCAGGGTGGTGATCACTTGGGAGGCAGAGGCAGGTGGATCTCTGTGAGTTCGAGGCCAGCCTGGGCTACAGAGTGAGTTCCAGGAAAGGCACCAAAGCTACACAGAGAAACCCCGTCTCAAAAAACAAAACAAAACAAAAGCTGCTAAGGAATAATAAGATAAAAACAAAACTAATACATCAGAGTTGGACAAACGAATCAGAGAACTACTCATTCGCACACTCAGGAATCTCATAAAAACTCTAAACTGGAAGCTGCAATGGATCTACAGAGGACCTGGCGCAGACCCCTGCAGGCCCTGTGTATACTGCCTCAGTCTCTATAAGTCCGTATGAGCTTTTTTTGATCATGTTGACTCAGAAGGCCTTGATTTCTTGGTGTCCTCCATCCCTTCTGGTCTCTGCACTCTTTCTGCCTCTTCAAGGAATTCCCTGAGCCTTGAGGGGAGACATCCTTTTAGGGCTAAGTATTCCAAGGTGTCTTGCTTTCTGCATGTCTGCCTGTGGGTCTCTATTTGATCCCCTCTGCTGTAAGAAGCAACTTCTCTGATGATGGCCGAGCAAGGCACTGATCTATGAGTATAGCAGGTCATTAGGAATCATTTTGTTGCTTTTTTTTTTTTTTTTTTTTTTTTTTTGGTTTTTCGAGACAGGGTTTCTCTGTGTAGCTTTGCGCCTCTCCTGGAACTCACTTGGTAGCCCAGACTGGCCTCGAACTCACAGAGATCCGCCTGGCTCTGCCTCCCGAGTGCTGGGATTAAAGGCGTGCGCCACCACCGCCCGGCTTGTTGCTTTTTTTTGGAAGGTTATATTTGGTTTTCCCCTAGGTCCCTGTGTTATCTAGTCTCAGATTCTTGGTCACCCAAGCAGTGCTGGGTAAGAGTTCCATCTTGTGGATGGGCCTTAAGTCAAGTCAGGTATTAGTTGGTTCCTGCCACAAGTTCTGTCCACCATTGCCCTAGCCTATCTCTAAGACAAGACACCAATGTAGATCAAAGGGCTGTTGGCTGAGTTGCTGTTTGTTAGCATGCAGAGTACCTTCTTATACCGAAGACTCTAGCGCTGCCAGGAGGGTGGAGGCTCTGTGTAGCCATCAGCTCCACTCCTCCCTGCTCAATGAGTTGTGTAGATGGTTGTCTTCAGCAATTCGGCCTTGCCATCAGTTTATGGAGAGCAACCTGTAGTCTTGGCAACAGCCTGGGTTTTTTGGGGATTCCCATGGGACTTCTTTGGCCAACAGCTCAATTAGATGCAACATGATCCTAGTACTATAGGTTTCATTTGGTGACGAGATAGCCAGTTGGGGCTCGATCTCCCATTATTTGGTGATTTCATTTTGATCACTTTTGTGTGTATGTGTGTATATATGTGATATATATATAAAATCAGGAAGCTCCTACTGTATGTACTAGGTTCATACTACCCCTCAAATGGCTCTTAATTTTACCTGCTTCTCCCTGTATTCCCTCCCTCGTCCCTCTCCCCTTGATCCTTCTGTTCCAGCCCCGCCCCCATCCATCTATATCTATTCTAAGAGATCTGCCCTCCCGCCCCATCCCTTGCTGTATACCTAACTGCTGTGGTTCTATGAATTGTAGCTTGGTTATCTTTGACTCAACAGCTAATATCCACATACACCACTTGGCTCTCTTATGACCACATTTCACCCGTACAACCCAGGGGCTAAACACTGCTAGCATCCCAACTTACAGGATAGACAGATACATGCTTTGCTCTGGTACCTCTGTTACCAATTGCTACTTGCTGTCAAGTGTGGAAGGAATTGAAAATGGGCATCCTTGGGTGGCAGTATCCTAGCTAAAGAAGCAGGGACAGTGATGAAAGGCTCTACTCAGTCCCACAATGTGCCAAGGCCAACCAAGCCTTGAGGTCTAGGGGATGTCAAGCAAGGTAGAGTCCAGCACAAGAAGAAGGCTGAATCCTGAGTTCTTCTGGAACTTCCTAATGTACCCAGAAAACATCATCTGAACTCATAGGATAGAGACAGCCTCAGAAATACCAGGTAGTGGTGGTGCACACCTTTAATCCCAGCACCTGGGAGGCAGAGGGAGCAGGTCGGTCTCCAAGAGTTCAAGGCCAGCCTGGTCTACAAAGTGAGTTCCAGGGGAGCTGGAACTGCACAGGGAAACCCTGTCTTGGAAAAAAGTGAGGGGTGGGGGGCAGATGGACAGAGACAGACTCAGAAAAGGCTGAAGCCCAGAAAAAGACAAAAGCAGCTAGAGAATCACCCTGGATAGGAACTAGTTCTGATGGAAGCAGAAGCAGCAGGCACCATTTTGTCCTCCAGAGGGCACCTGATACCAAACAATGAAGCCAAATGAGACTTGGAGGTAAAGTACTGCCTCAAATTATAGCATCAGTGAAATTAAGAATTAATGCTAGTACAGAAAGGACATAAAAATTTCATAAGCCCAGGTATATTAATATTGAAACTTTGTAAGTAAGTAACGAAAGTTACTAGGAAAAAATGCACCCTAAGCCCATTCTGTGGCTGAATGTTCTTACTAAAATCACTCGGTGGAGAAGAGCATTAAGAACCAGAGATACCTGTACATTCTTGCTGGTACTCAACTGCAACCAGTATGGTCACTGAGGGCCTCCCTGGGAGAGAAGATGGCTGCAACTGGCCTCATGGAAGGTCTAACTGCAAGCCCTTCTCCTTACAAGTCCACCTCCTTCCTGATTTGCCCAATCCCATGCTCTTTTGGCCATAGCCCAACTGCCCCTTCACCAAAGACCTGGGGGTGGGAGAGGGAAGAGAGAATGTGTGTGTGTGTTTGACGATACCAAGGCCTGCAGCAGGCTACTTGGCGCACACACTGTTACCACTAGACTATCTTGCCCAGGCCCAGTCCAGCTTGAGTCAGAAAAGGAATATAGCATTTTTATTAACTACTTTAAGTAGAACAAACTAAATACGTATTTAACAGTTTTGGTTCATTTATACAGTACATTAAATAAGTTATACACAGAGTTAAGTAACAAAAGTTCCTATTGAGTCAAATGACAAAGCACAGAAAAACCAGACTCAAATGTGTCCTGCAGGTGGCTTCACATTCATCACCCACCTCTGCAAACCATGCTTGAAGGCTTGGCTTTCTATTTACATTATTGGTTTTCTGTAGGGATGGAGCCTTTGTAGCCTCATCAGGAACTTGGAAAGCCACAGGAATGGAATGAAGGCCTTATATCAAACAGCCCTTTCAACCATTCACCGAACAACTGTTGCAGCTTCTCCCTGGCAACTACACGGCAGGGACTGGGCTGTCCCTGACAGACACCAGCTGCACATGCCCTATTTGGTATAAGCACTGACAGTTTACACTGGGCATCTGGAGGCCTGATAAGATGTGGTCTGAGTGGGAAGCATCACCTCCTGGGCTGTGGAAGGAGAGATGGGAGGGGCGAATCATCACCCACCACCTCAACCTCCTCCTCGTTCACACTTACTCCATCATCTTTGGAAATGGGTGTCAACACATAAGACAGAAGCAGGTAGTTCAGCATTTTGGCTTTACAAGGAATATACTTGAGTGGGCAGGCTCTGCTCAGCAGCTGCCGGGTCAAGGATCTTCCACAGCTGGCCACCTGGCCCACAATGGCCAGCTCAGTTCCTTCTGGTTTTTCTCACATTTGGTTCAAACATGCCACCACCCAGTTCTCTGCAAACAGCTAACATTAATCAAAGCACACTGGCTTGGTCTCCTGTGCCAGGAGCCTGGAAACCTTGGTTCTAGTACAGTTCTGAAGAAAGCCTCAAGATGTGTCCTATTTGTAATGGGTTATTCAACTCACAATCCCGGCTGCAGTTTCCAGGACGATGGCCATCTGCTCATTCCTTATGCTCCAGAGAGAACCCACTACCATACACTTGCAGTTCTGTGAGTCCTCACATACTTGCTGAGATAGCTTCCAGAATCACTCAGAAAAATGTCTTCGCACTCTATAAGCAGGTACGGGCCACTTCATCTTTTAGGACAGGGATATACAAACTAAAATGCACTTCCCGGGGATCAAATGGGTAAGAGTCCACACTGCAGAACAGCCAACGCCCTGAGCAGACCTGGGGGTGGGGGTGCAATGTTGTTTCCACACAGATAGATGGCAGCATGTGACTTAGAGACTCAGGGAAAAACCACTCAGCCTGTGCCCTTACCACCACCTGTTGGCATGAGTCAATCTGATGGAGCTGCTGCAGGGACCCTTCTTCAATGGGTCTTTTTGTTGAGATAGGTCTTATGTAACTCAGGCTGGCCTTGGAATTGCTATGTAGCTAAGGATGACCTTAAACTTCTGGTCCTCCTGTTTCCACCTCCCAAATGCTGAGATTACAGATATGCACCACCATGGCTGGTTTATGTCATACAGGGAATCAGATCCAGGACTTCTGCGTGCTAGCCACACTACCAAATATGCCACATCTCAACCTAGCTTCCACAGTGTCCTACCTACCAAGTCTTCACCATTTGCTGGAGTGAGAAATGACTGTGTAACTCCAGTCTGGCTACCTTTTGGTGTTGTCTGGTTCCTGCGATTTTATCTCACTTGGAAAAGGATGATAAAGGCCTGATCTTTCTTGTTCCCCAAATAGTTATTGCAGAAGCCAGACCTCTGAGTAGGCTGACTCAGCTGTTTCTTCTTTTCTGTCTTAGTGTGATGAATGGAAGCTTTACGTTCACTTGCAGCCTAGTAACGGGTCATATTAGCAGACTAGAAATGAAGTGGGGAGCCAGGACTCACTCATGTAACTCCAGCTCCTACCCCAGATGCTGCTGCTGCTCCTCCTGACTAGGAAGGAGCTGGAGAACTGCAGAAAGGAACTCCTTGACTCTGAAAAGCAAGTCCTAAGCAGATGCCACTTAAGAGTGATACTGACCAGAGTCAAGACAGTGACAGGTCTGAGAACTGAACTATATAGTGTCAAGTATTGTCTAGGTCAATAGACAAACCTATGCAGGGCACAGAAGCCACACAGTCCCCAAATAGGACTATAGAAACTGAGAATCTGTTAGGGCAACCATGTAGCCCACAAAAGTATGCCAGGCTCTCACCCCAAACCTCTGTTGTAGAAACTGATCTCCAACCTGGTAAGAAGTAGTGTGCTGGTTCCAGATCTTTATTCTAACTATCTGGAGTAGTCCTGTGGCCGCAAGATTTTAACTTGGGTGTTCATCCAATTTACTAATGAATAATGGACCCAGGGCACACCAGGAGACATTCTCAGACTCCCAGAAGCCTGGGATCTTCTCATGACACAGCCCTGACTCTACCTAGAAAATCAAAGTTGTCCCCAGTGGCTAGGACACTACAACAGCAGGCTGATGGGGATGTGGCCTGGGAGGCCAGGCTGCACTAGGCTGTCTGACAAGCAGTGGGTCTTGGGTATTCTATGCAGAAACATGATTTTAAAGGTCTAACTTTCTAAGACTGAAAATTCTTGTTCAAATAAGGTAGGGACTCAAAAATCTTTTTTCTTTTTCTTTTTTGGTTTTTTTTCCGAGACGAGGTTTCTCTGTGTAGCCCTAGCTGTCCTGGAATTAGCTCTGTAGACCAGGCTGGCCTCAAACATAGAGATCCACCTGCCTCTGCCTCCCAAGTGTTGGGATTGAAGGTGTGTGTCACCACCGCCCTGCAGGGACTCAAAAATCTTAAAATCAGTTTTAACTGTATGCAAGGACAATGCCATCCATGCCTTTATGGGGCAAGGGCTAGTACTCAGGCTTGGTCATTGTACAGAAGGTGACCACAGCTTCCAAAAGCCAACAGGATCAAGTCAATGACTCATCCCAATTGACTGTATAGGGCAAGAGGATACTGGAGGATAATGAGTGGTAGGGGCAAGGTTCTCAGGCTTCTAACAAAACTCAAATGGCAGTACTTAGCCTGATAAATAGGGTACAGATGATGTTCTATTTGGAGAATCAGGATATTGAAAAAAATCCCTGAAGATGGGAAGAAAAACCAGTCAGGCTTTTCAAAATGGTTCCCACACTTCACAAACTCTTTCTGAGCTGTGAGGGATGCTATCAAACACATAACACAGAAAAAGGAGGCTGAGAATGTTCACCTGATAATGAACCCATGAAGGGGTGTAATGCCACAAAACCAGGTGTGATAATCCCACCAGGGTCAGGAGCACTGCTCAAACTGTAGCCTGACAGGTGCCAAACAGAATCCATGGGCAAGAGATATCTGCAGTGATCCAGACATGCACCATCTGAGAGAGCAAAGGACACAAAGAACAAGACGACTGTTCGAACAGTCAAGCAGCAGCAGAGGGTTTTGCATTTCCAAGAGGTGATGCACTCAATGGTTTAGTTTGGCCAACATGCTCAGAGAAAAGACTAACACAATGGTTTCATCCTCTTTCAGACCAATCCATGCGATGGAGATTATTTTTTGCACAAGCAAAATCAAGTGAAACACTGGCGTTGGAGGATGGGCTCCAAACTGATGGAGCTGGCCAGGTTGGAAAATCTTGTCCAAAACTATCTACGATGCTTGGGGAAGACTGCTTTAATTTATTACCATTGCTAGAGACTTTACTGAAGTGGTGGCTTCTTTGTGGCATGTCTGAGCATTTAGCAGGTCTGAGTGGCTCAGGAAGGAGTCCTGAGTACTGCTTTTTGGCTACTCGAGTCTGTTAGACCAATCAGTGTCTTTTGAGGGTGGAGATGAGGCCTCTACTGTGGATGGTATGGGGCACAGGTGCCTGGTGGGACACTAGAGACAATCTGCTGATGCAAGGAGTCGGAGGAAGCTAGTGGTCTACACTAGGAAGGGCTGGTTATACCAGTTTTAGCTGGAAGAGAAACATCAGGAAAGCCATGGAGGAGGCAGCTCAAGCTACTTCCTATGTGCAGAGACTGACACACTAGTTCTCCCAAGGACACGTGGCCAATCCTAGAGAAGCTGTGGAGTGCCTCCGGATGCTTCTTGCCAATTCGTTTCTTGCTGATGACTCAACGGCTACTTGTTCTAATTGCCAGCTCCCTGGTGTGAGCATTCTGCCATGTGGAGTGGTCATCAGGGCGGGCAGAGTCCGTGGCTCAGAGTCCATTGGCATCGATGGCTGTCACAGAGGCAGGTGTTGAGGAACGTGAGGTGGTGGCTGAGGTCTTGTCCAGGGCTGGGCTGGGCACACTGCAGTCAGCAGACCTGGCTGAGCCCCGCCCTCCGGGGAGCAGTGGCCGGTTCTGGCTGTGGGGACTGTGGCCGTGTAGACTCTGGCCACAGAGGCGGTGGTGCCGCTCCCAGTCTTTGTGCTGGCAGAAGGACCCACAGTAGCGCGCAATATTGCAGCCACTGCAGGTCTCACTGGCTTTTCGGCCACAGTTCCAGCAGTTCTGCAAGACACAGGCATGAGTTAGTGGCTGCTGACATCTTGAGGGGCAGGCTGGCCACTGTCACTTGTCATCTGTATGGTAGAGCAAGGGCCGTGGAGCTACACACCTGTGGCTGAGTCCTCTGAGGATGACCTTGAACTCCTGATCCTCCTGCTTCTCCCTCCCAAATGCCAGGATCATGGGCACATGTCCCCTGTCCCAGGTCTCACAACTATCTTCTGAAGACCATACATCCACATATGAAGCTTGAACAACAATTTTCTATAGCAACCAATGGAGGAACCATCTTCACCGTTTTTACTGACAATTTTTGATCCCCCCCCCCCCGCAAAGCAGGGCTTCTCTGTGTAGCCCTGGCTATCCTGGAACTCTGTAGACCAGGCTGGCCTCGAACTCAGAGATCCATGTACATCTGCCTCTTGAGTGCTGGGATTAAAGGTGTGCGCCACCACCCCTGGCTAACATGTGATCTTTTAACAAAGACTTTGAAAGGACTCTAGGAACACTGAGACTTTTCCCAAAGTTACCTGCCAGGGAACAGGATGGATGAAGAGGGAGGTGGCTGTGCTACTGTTTCCTTTGTCCTCTGCCTATTTCCTCCGCTGTCCTGTCACACTGCAGATGGGTTGAGGGAAACTGGAGTCTGGTGTCAAGGCCACTCAACACTGAGGTACCTCAAGTGGAGCTCAGGGAGCTTTCTTACTGCTTGCTACCTTCAGTTAGAGCGGGACAAATACTCCTGAGGCTCAGCAGAAAGCGAAGAAGAGTAACTCTATCAAAGAACGTAATAGCTAGCTAACGGTGAGGTCAGGACAGTCACTGAGTCACTAAACACATAGCTCAGCACCACCTCTAGATGGCTGGGAGCAAAGACAGCATTAAAAACAAAACAAACAAACAAACAAAACCTACCCCTGGTAGCCCCACCACTGACTCCTAAGTCCTTTGCTACCTCTGGAAGGAATCCATTAGTCACATGTGAATATTCTACACCCAAAGACTCCCAGGACACACTGGTAAAAGAAAGGTGTTGTTTGTTTGTTTGTTTAAAGATTCTAGTCTGGGGTTTGGGGATTTAGCTCAGTGGTAGAGCGCTTTCCTAGCAAGTGCAAGGCCCTGAGTTCGGTCCTCAGGCCCGGGGTGGGGGGCTGGGGGATGGGGGTGGGTGTGATTCTAGTCTGGTGAAGCTATCAAGGACTTAGCAACTAGCTAGCCTTCTTGCCTATAAGGACATCAAAATGGCAGAAGCCCATCTCAAAGCATGGCTACAATACTGGCTAGGGAAGAAAGACAGCCTTCTTCCTAAAATCAGGATGCTTGACCAGAATACAGAACAGGCCTACTGGTTCCTTCCCAGCATTGTAAGATGGGAAAACTGAGACCCAGATGTACTAAGGCGAACGTCATCAAAGGGCTGGCTATTCAAAGCCTAGAACCTGCGTTTCCTGAGGCTGAGGTACTCCATATACAGACTTACTTCAAAGTACATCAGAAAAGACTACAGATCCCTTCTAACTCAGGCTTCTTGTGAAATGTACTATACTGGCTGATGCTACCAGCATCAGAGGACAGAAGTAGAGAATGGACATAACTGTTACGTTACATTTACACATTTTCAGGCACAGTGTCTGACAGGCTGCCGAGGAGTGATACCTCAACAGATTAATGGCACTTGTGAGGAAAAAGTCAGGAGCTGCCTATACAGGTTGCTACTATAGGCTGCCTCTCCCTCCAGGTGTTTTCAAGGACATCTAAGAACCAGGTCAGAGCACCAAGCCACCAACATTTCCATCTTGGCCGCCATTACTTAACAGTATCTTCATGCTGCATAAAATATAGTAGAATAAAGTAAGTAGCCTCCAGAGACAGGTTCCTAGTATGCAGGTATAATATAGTTAGTGTCAGGAAAACTTGGGCAAAGGAGTGGCACAGGCCTGTAGTTCCAGCTACTTCGGAGGCTAAGATTTAATTTGAGACCAGCCTTGGCAATATGGTGAGGCAACTTGTTGAAAGAAAACAAACAAAGGGTTTAAGCTAGGCTTAGTGGTGCCTGCCTATAATCCCTGCATTTGGGAGGCAGAGCAGGTGAGATAGGAGCTCCAAGTAAGCCTTGGCTATGCAGTGAATTCAAGGCCAGTCAACTATGAGACCCTATCTCAAGAACAACCCTCGGCCCCAAATAAAAAACAAATTGCTTACTGTTTAGTCACTCTTCAAATTAGCGTTCCTAAAACCTGAGCCGTAGGCCTGGCTCTTCGGTGGTTATTGTGGGAAGGTCATCCCCCTGAGTTACTGGTTACACAAGTCAGGACTGTGATTTGGATCTCGTTTGTTAAGCAGAGGCCAATGGTTATGTCAGCATCTCAGGTAAGCTCTATCGGAATTACCTGGGGCTCATCGAAAGCCTTGGATCCCAACTTAGAACTCCTGGCAGCCCTGGCCCACAGGAGAAACGATTCTCTACTTCATGGTCAATTGCTAATTTATTGTATTTGCCAGAAAAATTGGAGTTGGGGATGGAACATGTTTTGTTAGAGAGATAAGATGATACTCTTTTTGTCCCTCCATCTCAAGCAGGTGCTGGGCAGTGGTGGCGCACGCCTTTGATCCCAGCACTCAGGAGGCAGAGGCAGGCGGATCTCTGTGAGTTAAAAGCCAACCTGGTCTAGAGAGCAAGTTCCAGGACAGCCAAGCTACACAAAGAAACCCTTTCTCAGGAAAAACAAACAAACAAACAGAGCCATCTGAGGCAGAAAGCAGTGCAGGCCTAGGGAACGCTGACGAGAGCAGGACCTGCCTGCTACAGTCTACACACCACTGAAGAGTATCACACTGTAAACTTAGGTTACGGTCCTAACAGCTACCAGGCCAAAAGGACGGGGCACTTGTGCCCTCTGTACAGAAAACTGGTCCTAAATGATGACAAGTCAGTGAGAAGAGAAGGTGGGAGTAGCATGCCTCTCCTGTGCGGCACAGCATCTCATGAGATGGAGAAACCACTATTTATCCTACTGGGTTGATTTTCTTAATGAAATGCAAGAGAATCAGCATTTTTGTTCCATTGCAAACTCAAAGGCTTAAGATGTCTGTTCTTCCTTTTGAAATGCAAATCTACCAGGATCCAAGCCGGCATGCATCTCACCTGTAGGCTACTTTCAGTTTGCTGCTTAAAATTATAGCCACTACAGTCTTATTCCTTATGTTTTAAGCCTAAAAAAATGACTAAAATGAGAAGGTTGGCATGATGGTGCACACCTGTCAATCTCTGCACTTATGAGGCTTGGGGCAGAAGGATTGCTTTTAGTTCAAGAACAACCTGGATTACATAGTACCAGGCCAGACTGGGCTATATAGAAAGATCCTGTCTCAAAAATCTACGACCCGGGGCTGGAGAGATGGCTCAGCGGTTAAGAGCACTGGCTGCTTTTCCAGAGGTCCTGAGTTCAATTCCCAGCAACCACATGGTGGCTCACAACCATCTGTAATGAGATATGGCACCCTCTTCTGGCATGCAGGCAGAACACTGTATACATAATAAATAAATAAAGGAATGAATGAATAAATAAATACATAAATCTTTAAAAAAAAAAAAAAAGCTGAAGACTAAAATGAAAGTTACGACCTGGGAGTGGTGTACATCCTTGATCCCAACACTTGGAAGGCAGGCAGATCTCTGAGTTTGAGGCCAGCCTAATCTACATAGCAAGTTCCAAAACAGTCAGGGCTACATAGAGAGAGACCTTGTCTCAAAAAAACAAACAAACAAACAAACAAACAAACAAAAAACAAAACACCAAAAAACCACAGAAAAATTTCATTGAATTCAAATATACTGGTGCTAGGGCTGAATGTATGCATCCACAGTCCCATCTCCTCGAGAGGCTGAGGCAGGTGGATACTGGCTTCAGAGGCAGCTTTATCAACTCAGTGAGACCATGTCTCAAAATAAAAGCAATAAAAGACCGGGATGCAATTAAGAGGTAGCACACTTGCCGAACATGCCCACGCCCATCAATTTAATACCCAGTACTAGGGGATGGGCGGCAGGTGGGGTACGATTGGGACTGTCACAATGTTTCTGCCTTTCCATTTTTTTTTTTCTTCTTTGTGACCCATCTTCCCCTATGTGTACCAGGCTAACCTTGAACTCTAAATTCTCTGGCCTCAGTCTCCCAAACACTAGGATTACAGGTGTGTGACATCATGCCCAGTTACAAATTTTCATTGTATTGAAGCATCACTGAGTCTTGAGCCCTGGATAGGGTATTTGGGCGATCTACATTCTCTGCCACTTCTGTAACTGAGAATCAACATCTCCCTAATGAGATTACTGTGAGGATTAAAAGGTGTATACATGCCGGGAGGTGGTGGCGCTCGCCTTTAATCCCAGCACTCGGGAGGCAGAGGCAGGAGGATCTCTGTGAGTTCGAGGCCAGCCTGGGCTACCAAGTGAGTTCCAGGAAAGGCGCAAAGCTACACAGAGAAACCCTGTCTCGAAAACCCCCCCCCCCCCAAAAAAAAAAAAAAAGGTGTATACATACATAGCTAGGTCTCCTTCCACACACAGTGAAACTACCACAGCTATAATTGGGACAAATCTGCCTTCATGGAAGCTAAAGCAATATACTGTGTGTATGTGATAGTCTATAATGAATCCAAAAGAGTGATTTATTATTTTGGTATATCTTAAAGCAAGGGAAAAAGTCTCCTGGTATTGGCTAAACATCCCATCATCTAGTGGACTCTTCCTACCCAGCACCTCGGTGGCAAGCAGTGGGCTTGCTCCCCTTCAGCCTCCCAGCCCAGCCTATAGCCCAGCACAGCTCTGACCTCTGTGGACTCTTCTTGCTCATTGATGACCAGGAAAGCATCTTCTGCAGCCTGCCTTTTGACATCCGCTATGGTTTGCTCCATTCGAGCCCTCTCTGTTGCAATCACTTCAAAAGCTTTTTGCTCCGCCTCAGCTACAGCCTTCTGCACCTCTGACATGGCCTGAATTTTCACCTTATTCACAGCTTCTTCTGGAAGAAAGCAACAGTAAAATCAACTGGCAGAGAAATCTTTTTCCCTCCCAACCTACAACATTGAGGGTAGAGGGGGTTTCAAGGAAGTAGGGTTTAATAAGTTCTCACTATATATCCTAGGCTAGCCTCAAACTTGTGGCAATCCTCCTGCTTCTGCTTCCTGAGCAGTGAGATTATAGGCACGTGCCAACACACTTAGCTAACCACAGTATTTCTAAGGAAAAACAGTGAAAATAAGATGTGCAGGAGTGAACATGAAACATACATTTATATTGTGTTCTTACAAGAGCTCACCCAGTGATGCAACTGTTAGGTACACATACAAGTAGATGCTGTGTTAAGGCTGGGAATACACAAGTGAGTAGACATCATCCATTTTCCTGTATGTGATCAAGTACCCCAGTGGCTTAGGTGCCATCTCACATGTCAAAAGAGACTAGACTTTCAAGGAGAAAGGTGGTCAACTCTACAAGGGGCAAGAGAGGATCCAAATATATTTTGAATATCGTATTTTCTAAAGGAAATGTGTACTTCTATACGAGTTCTATACGAGGAAATAAAGCAACTGGGAAGCTGGGTGTGGCTCAGCTGAGACAAGAGGCTCTTAATTTGTAAAGGGTACCTAGGAGGTGAGGAGTCAGGGTAGTCTGGGTGTGTGGTAAAGGAAAACAGAGGCTTCACGCAATGAAATGCGCATACAAAAAGAGTGGGTAGGTGCCTGAAGGCATCCAGGCAAAAACAAGGGGACATTTGGACTGCCTGGTCAAGATCCCTCCCTCCTCTGACTCACCTTGCTTGGTTTGTTTAAGGCAAGACACTCCCAAATGACATGAGATTTAGCTCAGAGAATGTGAGTGTAAAACATCTCTTTGGAGTCCACAAGGAAACACAACCCAGACCCTAAGGGGATCCCTAACAGCTTGGCTCTTTCATAGAGTACAGGCTCAAAGGAGCATTAAACTGTTCTAGATGCTGTTACAACTTCCTATAGAACTAATCCATCCTTAAGAAAGTCCTCACCCACAGGTCAAAGATTCCAGAATTCCCTATTTCAAATATCTACACATGCCCACTGCATAGCCTGGGTTATACAGAGAAACCCTGTTTCGAAAAACCAAACCAAAACCCAAACCTTGTCTTGAAAAGCCAAAACCAAACCAAAACAAACAAAAAAGATTTATTTTTCTCATTTCTAAAAGTATTTCCAAACTGTTTTACATGGTAAAAATAACTATCTGTTTTGGCATCAAATTATGAATTAACATGCCTATAATTTAGCTACTTTTGGAGCTAAGGAAGGATGATGTTCACACTTCAAAGCCAGCCTTGTTAACTTAGTGAAACCACGCCTTTAAAAAAAAAAAAAAGAAAAAGAACTGGTATGTACTAGAATGTAGTTCAGAGGTAGAAGATCTGCCACTATACTCAAGAACCTGCATGTACTCACTGTTGGTAACTATGTGTGGTGCTAGTGAAACCTAACACATAGTAAACACACGTTTAACCACAGAGTGAAATCTCTTAGCCCTTGAATAGTCTTGGGTAAGCTAGAGACAGGAAAGGGAGAAGGAGCTTGGAAGATGGTTCAGTGGTTATGAGCACTCACTGCTCTTGCAGAGATCTATGGAGATGCTCAGTGGAGCCTGAGCTGTAAGTGTTAGACATGAATTTTGATCTGTAGAACCCATGTAAAGCCAGATGTGAAAGCATGCATCTAACAATCCCAGTATTCTCACAGAGAGATTGTAAGCAAAAAACAATTCCCAGAAGCATCCTGGCCAGCTAGACTGGTGTTCTGAACAGGAAACAAGAGCCAGGTTCAAAACAAGGTAGATGAAGGACTGATACTGAAGTTGCCCTTTGGCCTCCAAAATGTGCTACCCCAAACACAAGAAAACTTAAAAAGAAAATCAGAATCCAGCAAATGTAGTGCTAGTATGAACACAGTATACTAGCAAAGAGACCAAGCAGAAATAAATTGAACTTCATGCTTCAATGGAAACCAGTAGAAGGGCATGAAAAAGCCTAGAGGGACCCATTCCAAACTTCTGACCAGCCAAGGATCAGGCAGGCAGTTCAGTCCAGGAGCTGTGCAGATGAGCCAGAGGGAGAACAGGAGAAGCCAACATTCCACAAGGGGGACATTATGGACAGTCCTAAGGCTGGTTACCAACCTTTCCCTAGTACATGGGTTCCCAGCTTGCATAAACTAGTGAGTACAGACAGCCTACCAGCAGACAGATACACACCTGTTTTCTTCCAAAACTCCACAGGTACATATCCTGTTCCTGGCCTACTGGTGAATTCCCGCTGAGAATCTACACAAGAGAGATAAAGAGCAAGGGGTCAGAAGCTGTCTTTAACGAGTATTCAAAACTTAAATTCTTATGTAGAATAGGCAAATGTTCTAACAATAATCCCTAACCCTAACACAAAATTTCTTTTTATCAGACTTCTCATTTACCACCTAGATCCAACATGTATGCTTGTTTAATGCGAAACATATTCAGAGTAAGAGCTAGGAGCTTCAAGAAGCCGGGTGGTGGTGGCGCTAGCCTTCAATCACAGCACTGAGAGACAGAGCCAGGTGAATCTCTGTGAGTTCGAGGCCAGCCAGGTGTACAGAGTGAGTTTTAGAGCAGGCTCCAAAGCTACACAGAGAAACCCTGTCTCGAAAAACAAAACAAAAGAGCTAGCTTCAGATTATTAAACAGTATACTCAACTAAGAGGTAAGCATGAATTTTTTTGTGGTGTTGGGGATTAAACCTAGGCTCTTGTTCATGATAAATAAGTGCTCTACCAGTAGGTCACACAAAACCTGGGATATTATATACATGAATTCAGTGTATCTTGGCTAGGGATCAAGCCCCATGCTAACCTTTGTTAATTTTAGACAAAATGTCCCTATGTTATTCAGGCTGCCCTTGAGTTTTGTAGCTCTGTATTATATGATCTGGGCTTTTTTGGGGTGGGGGATAAAGTTTCAGAATGTCACAACTCAGGAGGACCTTAAATTTAAAACCCTCCTGCCTCAGCTTCCAGAGTGCTGTTGCATATGACCTTTACATAGTGCAATTACTTGTAAAACAGCATTTAACAGCGCATGGTAGTGCACACTTTTAATTCCAGCATGAAGGAGGGAGAGGCAGGCAGATCAATTTGAGTTTGAAGCCAGCCTGGGCTATATAACAAGTTCCAGACTAGCTAGAGCTACACAGTGAGACCTGTCTCAAAATCAAAACAAACAAAAATAGCACTTAAAAAAAAAAATCACTTGGTCTACATAACAAGTTCTAGGCCAACCAGTGCTATACAACGAGGCCCTGTCACATGCATAAAAATGGTGATAAGAGAGATGGTTCAATGAATAACTGCCTGCCATGAAAGCTTGATGAACCAAGTTAGATCACTGGAGCCCAAATAAAGGAGGAGAAAATCAACTCTCAAAAATTGTCCTTTGGGCCGGGCAGTGGTGGCGCAAGCCTTTAATCCCAGCACTCGGAAGGCAGAGGCAGGTGGATCTCTGTGAGTTCAAGGCCAGCCTGGACTACAGAGTGAGTTCCAGGAAAGGTGCAAAGCTACACAGAGAAACCCTGTCTCGAAGAAAAAAAAATGTTCTTTGACCTCCACAGGCTATGGCACATGCACCCCCCTCCCACCACACACACCAGACAGGCACATAAGCATGAACACATTATGATTTTTAAAATAATGAGAAACAAAATTTAAAAAAAGAAAAGTTTTTGAAACAAGGTCTATGTAACTCTGAGTGTCCTAGAACTCTCTACATAGACTAGGCTGTCCTCTGCTGCCTCCAGAGTGCTGGGATTAAAGTTGTACACCATGTCAGCAAAAGACTTTCTTGAAGCAAACAATGCCCAATACACTCCAATGCAACCGTTTAGTCCACATTATGAATTCTGCTTTTCTTCTAAAACTGACACACACTGAAAGAAAAATAAACCCTATTTATCTAGAAACACATTATTTAGTATGTTTAAATACTGTATGAGTATATATGCCCAATTCTTTCATTTAGGAGAGGTACTGCCACACATAACCTAGCCTGCCATTTTTATTTTTCTTTAAAAGACTTATATTTAGCCTGGTAGTGGTGACACACACCTTTAATCCTAGTGCTCAGGAGGCAGAGGCAAGTGGATCTCTGCTGAGTTCTAGGACAGCCAAGGCCATACAGAGAAACCTTGTTTACAAAAACAAAACAAACAAAGATTTAGATTAGATTTTCATTATGTATCTGTTGTGGAATATTCTATTCCTTTACACCATGTGAAGATGTATCACTGTGACTGGTTTAATAAAAAGCTAATTGGTCAATAGTTAGGCAGGAGGTATACCAGGGACTTCTGGACAGAGAGTGCACTGGGAAGAAGAAAGGTGCCGTCACCAGCCTGGCAGAGAGGGTGCAAGACATGCAGTGGGACAGGTAAAAGCCACAAATCATGTGGCAACACGCAGATGAACAGAAATGGGTTAATTTAAGTTGTAAGAGCTGGTGGGACAAGCCTAAGCTATAGCCAAGTTTTTATAATTAATAATAAGTCTTCATGTCATTACTGGGGAGTCAATGGTCCCAACCAGAAATTCCAACTACATGTCTATGAGTGTTGAGTCTGTATGAGTGCAGGTGCCTGCTTAAGTGAAATTCCCTGAGGCTGAAGTTACAAGTGGTTGTGAGTCATCTAAATTCCTGCCCTCTAGAAGGTCATTTAGTGTTTTTAACTGCTGAGCTATCTCTCTAGCCCCTACCCTACCATTTTTTCCCTTCTCTCCCTCCCCTTCCTTTCAGACAGGGTTTTATGAAGTTCATAATAGCAATTAACTTCGGCAACTCTTGTCTCTACTTACTAAATGTTGTAATTACAGGTGTGCACTAAGACCACACCTATTTTTTTGTGGTGCTAGGGACTAAACCCAGGACTTAGTACATGTTAAGTAAACATTGTCAACTAAGCTGTATCCCAGACAAATGATACAACTGCAATCAGACAAGTTGGCAATGTTCTCAGAATCTTAATAATAGGAGACACTAGAATCCATGCAGCGCTAAATGTACAGTGACTAGGATTTATCAAATTATCTTCATTTTGAAAGGGAGGTGTTAGTCATGACTCTGACAGGTCATAAAAATAATAAGAACTGTCCCAGGCACATCAGACAATATGGTCATCCCCTGCTAGATCCCCAAGTTAGGGTGGTTTGTACAGAGCAGTGACAGTTCACAGCAGTGTTTTAGTGAGTGCTTTCAGCCTGCACTCTGCCACCCCAGCTGCACACATGCACTCAAGGAAGGAATGTATGTGATGGCGGATGTCGATCCTCAGTCAAGGATCTCTAAGTTGCTTTAGGAAATATTTGTTAAGGGCTCATATTTGTAAGGGGGACCTGAGAATTAGCCTCACTTGTTTTTTCAAAGGTATGTGCGCAAGTGTAAGTTGTTTGTTTCCTGATATACCAGTTATCCCATATAAAATGGTGCCAATTGATAGCTGGCTCAAGAGCCATGCCTGTCAATGAAGAGAAAAAGTGTCAGCCCTTAGCTATTTAGATTTAGGATAGGACACACATTATTAATGCTGGCATCTCCTCAAAATTTTCTTCCAGTCCTTTTGAGACTAACAGCTGTCTTCTATGAAAAATGTTAGCACTGTCATAAGAAAAAATTCATTCTCTTTGATGAACATTTGGGAACTTTAAGTGGGTGGGTGGAGAAAGAGTGTGATCACAGATGGCCTGTCATTCAGCTATGCCTTTGGATAGGGCACCTTTTCAGCTTCGGGGAGAAAGTGATGGAACATTCCGGGGGATAACTCTAACTTCCTGGATGTATCCTTGGGAGAAGAGCTACTCACCTCTGCTGCATCAAGATGAACAACCCAGCTTTGCCTAAGCTAATCTTTTGAAGGCAGCCACCAGGAAGGGGAGGGTAATTGAGGAAAGAAAGCAAAGCGGGGTGAATACCATCAAGAAGGAATATGGTGAGTGCAACCATCAAAGTACCTAGCTGGTTATAATAGTGACATACCAAACTGGGACTCTTTTTGTCCTCTCTTACTGATCTCTTGTACCGCTGGGCTGAACCCAGGTCACTGCTCAAGCTAGGCAAGTACTCATCATTAAGCTACACCCTAGTCACCAAAGTTAAGATGTCACCATTGTTTCTGGCTAATAACTCCTTCTCCACTGGAGGCCATACAAGCCTGAATTTCTCCTGCTCTTGCTCTTGTCTTACCTCCTACCAACCTTTCTACATAGGGACCAGCCATAACAAAATCACAGGATTTGCTGGGGCTGGTTGTTCATGCTGTAATCTCAGTAGAGGCAGAGCTGAAGCAAGTTTGGGATCAGTTGAACTGTGATCCTAACTAGTCTTAATCAATAAAAACCCGGAGTCAGATATCGAGGGTGAAAACTGAAAGATCAGAAAAAGCAGAGGAACAGCCCCTAGAAACTTCTTACCTCTACGAGTCCTCAGACTGAATGGGGGTGATCTTATCTCTACCCACCTTATATTCCTATCTCCACCTCCCTAGTGCTGGGATCAAAGGTGTGAGCCACCACTGCCCAGCTCTACTTCTCTTTTAGACTGGTTCAATCACATGTAGCCCACGGTGGCCTTGAACTCCTGATCTTCCTGCTTTCTCTTCCCAAGTGCTGGAATTAAAGGTACAAACCACCACTGCCTGGCCTCTATGGTCTAGTTCCACCCTCTGATCTCCAGGCAAGCTTTATTTGTCAAAACACAAAGTATCAGATAACAGTCAGCCTAGGCTATAGAGTGAGAACACATCTCAAAAACCAAACCCAGGAAATAAACAACAAAACCAAACCCAACAATAACAAAACTGTTTGGTTGTATCCTTGTCTGATAATATTATACTGATGGGCCTTGCTCTATGACCTAGAGAGGGAATACTGCAGAACAGCAAAAAACACTGATGAACACAGGCCCTCCCTGATTTCCCCATCCAGTCTACTGTAATTCAACTGCAATGATATAGCCATAAGGCACGGGACTCAGAAAGCAGTTTCCAAGTGTGGCAGGTCCAGAGAAGTCCTGTGTTCCTTCCTCTGGACCTTTTGCTTTGCATCTTTTCATGTGTCCCCTTTGTAAACAGATAAACTTGCTTCCCTGAGTCTGTGAGCAGATGAGCAAATCAGTCAAAGCTAAAGAAGGAAATATGGAAAGCATGGTTGATAGTCAGCAGGTCAGAACAAGAGTAAAGAACCTGGGGCTTGCAACTTGCATCTAAAGTGGAGGGCAGGAGTCAGGAGAATGGTTCGATAGGTAAAGGCCTTTGCAGCAGAGGCTAACCACCAGAATTTAATCCCTGGAAACCACATGGTGTATAAAGAATACTGAATATTGTAACTTGTCCTCTGACATTCCCCCAATGCACCAATTTTTTAAAAAAGTAATAAAAAGGATAGCAAGATAGCTCAGCGGGTTAAGAGTGCTTGCTACCAAGCATGGAGAACTAAGTTCACTTCCTAGAACTAATATGGTGGGAGGAAATAACCAACACCCTCCACACACATGACACCCAAACACACACACACACAACTAAAAAATGTAGTTAGGCATGGTGGTGCACATCTTTAATCCCAGCACTTGGGAAATTGAGGCAAGAGGACTGAGGCCAGCCTAAGCTACATAGTAAATTTTTAAAAATCAAATCAAACAATGCTACAGAACAAATAAAAATAATAAACTCAGATTTGATGTTTTAAGTGGAGTGAAAGTCTACCTCTCTATATCCTTACCATTGCTGAGCGAATCTGTGCTCCCAGGGCTGTGCTGTCTGGAGACCAGCTCAGTCCCAGTTTTCCTCATCTCTGTGTTTTCATTAAATCGCCTTTTCCAATAGTTGAGTTCTTCACGATCAGATTCCTGACAGCGCCTCAGAACCGCCATGGAGCGCCTTGTTTTCTCTACCATTTCCATAATGCAGTTCAGGGCCTGAGCCAGAGAGAAAGTGAGGCACAGGTAAGAAATTTAAATAAGGAACAATGAAGATCAAGGATGGACAAACATCACAGGACTCACAGATTTTTTTTTTTCAGGGCTGAGGACCGCCGAACCCAGGGCTTTGCACTTGCTAAGCAAGCGCTCTACCACTGAGCTAAATCCCCAACCCCATGAACTCACAGATTTTACAACCTTAGGAATAAAGTTTACGTCTCAAAGTCATCCTTTTAAAAAAAATTTACCAACACTTTTATTTATTTGTTTGTTTGTTTGTTTATTATGTATATAGTATTCTGTCTGCCTGTATGTCTGCCTGCAGGCCAGAAGAGGGCACCAGATCTCATTACAGATGGTTGTGAGCCACCATATGGTTGCTGGGAATTGAACTCAGGGCCTCTGGAAGAGCAGCCAGTGCACTTAACTGCTGAGCCATCTCTCCAGACCTCAAAGTCATTCTTATACCTTGTTTTTCCTTACTTTATTTATTTTATGTGTATGAGTGTTTTGTCCACCTATGTGTTGTCCTCAGAGATCACAGGAGAGAACAGGATCTCCTATTGTTACTGATGGTTGTGTCTGCCATGTGGATGCCGAGAAGCAGATCTGGGTCCTCTGTAAGAGCAGCAAGGGCTCTTAACCACTGAGTCATCTCTATAATCCCTCTTACACCTTGTTATTTTATATAAACAGCTATTTTTTCCTATCCATGGAGGTACTGGTTCTAGAACCCTCCGGGAACACTAAAAAAGTCACGAGTACTACAATTCCCTTATATAAAATGTGTGGAATTTGCATATAACCTGTGCACATCTACACACATACTTATGTCACTTCTAGATTAAAGTACCTAATGATTAAAAAAAAAAAAAAAAAAGACCTTTATACAGGCTAGCAAGATGGCTCAGGAGATAAGGAGTACTTGCTGCCCTTTGGAATTCTAGGGTGGAAGGAGAGAATTGACTCCTGAAGGTAATTCTCTGCCACATTCTCATTGTGGCACAACATACCACCACAACATACATACACAAAAGAAGTATGTTTTACAAAAGAAAAACTACTGGTCTGTAAGCTTACAGCTCAGTGAGTAAAGGAACTTTTCACCAAGCCTGAGTACCTAGTATCATAAGATAAATCTAGATGTTTTTATAATAATACAATCTGGGGCTGTCTCTGTGACAGACGCATGCATGTATGCATGCATGCATGCACAAATGCACTACCCCCCTAGGTAAGGGACCAGGGTCAATGATGACGGTGAGGACAGTAACAATGATATTCACATCTGAGGTAAGCCACAATGTGCTATTTTAAAGTAGGCAGTACCTATTTTTAGAGAGAAGGGATGCTCTCCTCTGATGGGAAAGAGAACCTGAGTCTGTATCAGCAAACTAATTCTAATTTGGATTTGTCTGACTTTCCATGCGACATACTCTATGTATTATTACAAATAATGCCAGTCTTTCTTTCTTTTCTTTTCTTTTTTTTGGAGACAGGGTTTCTCCTTGAACTCACAGAGATCTGCCTGGCTCTGCCTCCCAAGTGCTGTGATTAAAGGGGTGTGCCACTGTCGCCCCTTTCTTTCTTTCTTTCTTTTTTTTTTTTTAAGGAGAAAGATTACATAATTTTAGTGTGTGATTGTGTTTGTGTGCACATTCCATGGCCCATGAGTAAAGTCCGAGGACAACTTGTGAGAGTTGGTTCTTCCCCTCTATCCTGTGGGTCTTGGGAATCAAACTCAGTTTCTCAAGCTCGGCAGCAAGTGCCTTTGCCCACAGTCCTTCCACTGAACCTTATTTTTAAGGAGAGAAAAAATCAAGGCTAAATTTAGATGTAGGTAGCTTACTCAGCTCACAAAGGCACTAAGTAGCAAAGCTGGAACCTTTGCTTTAACTATCTATTACGTGACTACTTGGTTTACGAACTGGAGAGATCAAAATCAGCCTATCACCAAGATTTAGGAGTGACTACAGCAAGTGGTGAATAAGCCAACTTCTGTTAAAAAGTAAGGTCCACTTCAGGCGGGCGGCGGTGGCACAAGCCTTTAATCCCAGCACTCGGGAGGCAGAGCCAGGTGGATCTCTGTGAGTTTGAGGCCAGCTCCTAGTCTAAAGAGGGAGATCCAGGACAGGCACCAAAACTACACAGAGAAACCCTGTCTCAGGGAGGGAAAAAAAAAATTAAGTCCACTTCAAGCACACATGGACTACTAGTAGCATTAAGAATTAAATGAGCTGGATGCAGTGGTGCATGCCTGAATAGGAAAGTGAGAAACAAAAGTGGGTGGGCAAAATGATTAAGAATGTAAATGACAATTGCTGCCAAGCCAGAAGACAAAATAGTTCCTCTGAATCTCCACATTCAAGTTATGGCATGTACACAAAGTGCATGCATGCAAGCATTAATGTGCACACAAATATACATCAAACCCACAAATGGACAAATAACAAAAAGCAAAACAAACTCTAAAGATTTATAAGTAATAAGGACTTAGGGAAATTAAACATGCTGAGATTCTTACATGGTCAAGATGTTTCCATTCATCAGCCCATTCCCTTTCTGTCAAACGGTGGTCTACCAACTCATCTTGATAGCCTCCATTCAGACCTATTAGAAACAAGGGATTACATTTAAAGAATACAGAGCAACTGAATTCTAACGAGTGTACACATAGTTGTGTTAACTTAGAGCACACTACTAAGGGAGTAAGTTAACATATCTGGTATGAGACCCACAAAATGACACAACCATTAATGTTAAGCAATAAAGAGTTAGTATTCAGATCAAATAACTCCAGGGACTGAAGTATAGCTCAGTGATAGAATGCTTAACTACCATACACTAGGCCCTGAGTTCCATTGGCAGCATTTTTGGGGCACGACTCCTAAACTCTGAACAACTCAATTGTAAAGACAAGAAAAACAATCACACCAGGTTCTATCAGAAGGAAGTACATATCATTCATAAACATCTTCTAAGTTGTCAGGGGCTATGTCCCTTTCCTTTGTTCACATTAGCATTTCATAGCCAACATTCTGGAAAATAAAATGTCAGAAATACTCTGTTGAGTTGGGTATCTATGGTGGCTTGAGTAAGAATGGCCCCACAGGCTCACATAATTGAATGCTTAGTCACCAGAGTGGCACTGTTTGAAAGGATTAGGAGGTATGTCGCTGGAGGTGGGCTTTTTTTTTTTTTAAAGATTTATTTATTTATTATATATACAGTGTTTTTGCCTCCATGCCAGAAGAGGGCATCAGATCTCATTATAGACAGGTGTGAGCCACCATGTGGTTGCTGGGAACTGAACTCAGGACCTCTGGAAGAGCAACCCTCTGAGCCATCTCTCCAGCCCTGGGGGGTGGGATTTGAGGTTTTAAAGACTCATGACAGGCCCAGTGGCTCTCTCTTCCTGCTGCCTTCAGATCCAGACCTCTCCAGCACCATGTTTGCCTGTGTGCTGCCATGTTCTGCCATGATGCTAATGGACTAAACCTCTGAAATTGTAAGCCAGCCCCAATTAAATGCTTTCTTTTATAAGAGTTGCTATGGTAATGGTCCCATATATTGCACTGACTATAGATCCTAAAATTACAGATCTAAGGTAGGCTATAGTGTCCATAGATTTCATTCTAGGAGAGTAAAGGGGAGTGGACGTATTGATTCAGTTACGGGGAGGGGCATGTGGTGGTTTGATGAATGCAGACCAGTATAAGAGTACAGGTCTAAGGAAACTTTGATGAATCTGGTGGATTCATCATGGTAGGTGACCAATACTTCCAGATGTAAATATACATTTTCTAAAATCATGAGAAATACAAGTAAATCGAACAAAATATAGTTATACCTAGTGTCTTAGGGTTTTTATTGCTGTGAAGAGACACCTTGACCACAGCAACTCTTATAAAGAAAACATTTACCTGGGGGCTGGCTTATAGTTTCAGAAGTTCAGTGCATTATCATCATGGTGGGGAGCATGGCGGCATGCAAGTAGACTGGGTGTTGTCTACATCTTGATATGCAGGCCACAGGAAGTCAACTGACAGTCATGCTGAGGGAATTTTGAGCAAGAGACATCAATGCCCACCCCCACAGTGACACACTTTCTCCAACAAGACCACACCTCCTAACAGTGCCATCCCTTTGGGGGTCATTTTCTTTCAAACCACCACACCTAGCTTTCACCATTCTTCTCTTTTAAATGGGCAGAAACTGTGTATGAATGTGGTGATATTTTGTTCCCCAATATATTGTAAACACTAATAAACTTATCTGGGGTCAGAGAACAGAACAGCCACTAGATATAGAGGTCAGAAAATGGTGGCACACCCGCCTTTAATCCTAGTATTCTGAAGGCAGAGATCTGTCTGAATCTCTGTGAGTTAAAAGCCACACCGAAAACAGCCAGGTACGGTGACACATGCTTTTAATCCCAGGAAGTGATGGCAGGAAGCAGAAAGGTATGTAAGGCGTGAGGACCAGGAACTAGAGCCTGGTTAAGCGTTTAGGACTCTAACAGCAGTTCAGCTGAGATCCATTCAGGTGAGGCTTCCAGTATGAGGAAATGAGATCAGCTGAGAAGTTGTTGAGGTAAGGTTAGCTGTGGCCTGTTCTGTCTCTCTGATCTTCCAGCATTCACCCCAATAACTGGCCCCAGGTTTGTTTTTATTAATAAGACCTTTTAAGATTCATGTTACATATGAAGAGAAAAAAAATCAATAGCAAGCTTAGTTCTTAAAATGAATTTAATATTATTGTTTATGTCTGTGTGCGCGCATGATGATGATTATGATGACACTTGGAGGTCAGAGAACAACTTTCTGGAGTTAACTGTCTCCAGGAATCAAACTCCAGTCCCCAGGCTTACATGGCACGTACCTTTATTCACTAAGCCATCTTGCTGACCCCCAGCCTAGGTTTTAACAAACAAAAAGGCATGGGAGAGTAAGAACTGGAAACCAAGGATGGTGTGTCTCAGCACCTGCTGCCGACATGGCCAACCTCAACATCAGGTGGTTCAGGACTGAATCTGGTCAAGGCCACTTACTAGCTATGTTACAGTGGGTACAGTTGCTCTGACCTTCTGGAAAGACAGAATCAAATGATGCAGACAATGCTCTCATGGCTGTCACCCTCAGTGAGAACTGCAGGAAGCATGAGACCCTAGTGAGGGTATGCCTAGGTCAGAGTGGGAAAGTCAATGTGTTCTCCACAAGGTACCCCTGCAAATGGAGTGCAAAAGAAACCCTACAAGATGGCAGCCTTTTGTTTTGTTTTTCTGCCTGATAGATGCTGAGGAATTAAAATCCAAAGATTCATCTACAAAAGAGAATGTGACAAAAAGCTATTTTCAAAACTTATCTCAAATTAGGACTCTGTGGTGTTTTTTGCTTTTTGTTTTTAAAGACAGGGTTCCTCTGTGTAGTTTGTGCCTGTCCTGGATCTCGATGGGTTTTTTTTTTTGAGTCTTTATTCCTAAATTTAATAGTTACATAGGTCTATGCTTCAGGCATTTCAAACCTAACAAAAGAGCAGAGAATAATGTTATCTTCATTCATTTCAGAAGTTATTACTCTTAGGCTCAAGAGCCCAAGCAATATCTATGGTGATATTTTATTTGTGCTGAAATGTGATTTTATTTGTATGTTAATAAATAAAGTTGCCTGGGGATCAGAGCTAAGAGCAAGCCATTTAGCAGAAGTCCGGAGGTGGTGGCACATGGCAGGCAGAGTCTCTGTGTGTTCAAGGACACAGCCAAGCAAGCGGTGATCTGAATCTTTAATCTCAGTACGAACCATAGAGACCTGGAGGTCTGTATAGACAGGCAGTGACAAGGAAATCATGTGGTTGGGTTTAAAGCCAATGAGAAGGTAGAACAGAAAGGCAATAAAAAGACAGGACACAGGAAGAAGGTCTCTCTCTCAGGGGAAGGACAGCATCGAGTGGGAAGCTAAAGGCTTTGCTACTGCTCTGACCTCTTGGGCTTTTAACTCTGCATTTGGCTCTGTGTTTCTTATTTAATAAGACCGTTTAGAATTGCATCTACAAATATCCATCAGGTTACACATGTGGCACCAAAGCCCCTCTAACTGGCCTAACCCTAACCCTAACCCTAACCTAACCCTAACCCTCATGGTAAATCACGAGAGCCTCAAACTTGGGGTGATTCTTCTGACTGCTAAGATTACAGATGTGTGCTACCATGCCCAGCCCTTTATTTTTTGTCTATAGCACAGGCTAGCCTTAAACTCCTTATGTAGCTGAGGATGACCCTGAGCTGATCACCCTACCTCAGCCTCTATAGTATTAGAATTATAGGCACGTGCCACTAAGTCTAGCTGCATAACATCATCTTATCAACAGAAAAAAGGCAATGATGATATTATTTGGCTTTATCACTGAATAGGAAAGCAAGCCACAGATTTCCTCCAGATTAAAGCAATGTTGTGCAGCTGAGATCACTTACTAAGATTGTGGTGCCTCTCACGAACTTCTCGGTGTTCTAGCATCTTGTTGGGTTCCCGATAAAGGTGAGAAGTTGCAATGTCTTCTAAAGTATAGTGCTGAAGAGGTGGTGGGGTAGGATGGAACTGGCCCCCAGGATTCATGAGGGGCACAGTGAGGGCAGGACTGTGCCGGGGAGCAGGGCTGATAGTACATACTCTCTTGGCAGGTGGTTCAGGAGGAACTGTATCTCTTTCAAAACTATTCTCTTCCCTCCTGTAGAAGAATCAGAAGTGCTTATAGGAGCCTGTCAAGAAGAGCTCATGTTAACATCCCTACCAAGTCTCAGGACAGCTGCTTCTTTCCAGCAACTCACCTCACAGAAAGCCCAACCTTCAGATACTATGCACTTTCCAAAGCAGGAATGGTTATTTGGTGCTGCAGCCCATGTGCTAAGCACATGTTTCATACTGCTACACTCCCAGCCCAGCAGTCCATATCTCAGTATGTTTCCCAGACTGTTCTTCAGCCAAACTCCAGAGATCGGACTTCAGGGCCTCTGCAGTAGCTGTGACTTCTGGTGTGTGTGCCCGTACCCAGCTCAGGAACGGTTTAACAAGAGGCATGAACTGAACTGTCTTCAGGGGTCAGACACAACGTGTAAATGTTTGTTTATTCCAGTGTGAAGAAGAGAGGTCCAGTAAGCAAAACCATCTAATTATGACACAGGACAGGAGAAACTGACAAGGTTTGACAAAGTTTAGGAATGCTGAAGGTCAAATTTGACATTATAGAGGTGAGCAGCTGGGAAGAAAACTGCCTCTGTGACTTGGCAGGGTTTTAGTCACTCAGCTTCAACTGTAGCAAACTATTGTTCACAATACTGCTTCGTCAACAACTCCTGCATTATTGTGGCATGATTATATTATTCACAGTCACGACCTGAGACCTGTCATGAGCGGAGTCTTCTTCATTCAACTTGTGGAGCCGGCTACATCTCGAGGTAGAGGACGACAGTAAAGGACAGACTAACACTGGCTGTAGTGCTGCTGCTTACCAGATGTGAAGGCCCCACACATCTGATAAAAGACATCTTTTTTGCTCTTGGCTGAATGAGAAAGAGCGAGGGACTAGGTGTTCCATTTCTGGAGCAGTGACCCTGTCTAAACTCTAGGCAAAGCTCCTCAACAGGAATGTGCAGTGAGGCACCCAGAGAGGTGTTGCGACAAAGGAAAACTAATCTTGGAAAGTCTAAGACATTATCTGTCTACAAATCAACCACCAAACCCTCAGTCTTTTAAAGCAAAGAGCAACTCCAGGAAAACAGAACAGATCTCTTCTCTGCTCACCTTTCTGGACTGGGCCTCTTCCCATTTCCATGAACCTCCATAAGCAGTTCAGAAGAGTCAGCAGGAGATGCGATACTGGTGTTGAGCAGAAGGTGCTCGTGCTGAGCCAAGTACTGGGATGGGGTCTGCTTGGCAGCCCTGGCACAGTGCAGCAGTTCTCGCTGCAGCAGGGGCAGGTTGGCCTTGAAAAGAAAGAGGCAGTTTTCCCATCTGCGGAGCCCTACCTACAGAGATTAGCATCTCAATGAGATCTCACAGACCAAAGGCCCTCTTTGCTCTCTCCTTCTAACACTAACTAGTAAAGCGACATCATCAAAGCAGTAAAGGGGCATTTTTATTTGAGTCACAGTTGGTCTGTTTCTTCCCCCAGGAAGAGGTCAATCCTCTTAAAGGAACTGTATCTTAGTTACTTCTGTGCCCTGATACAGAGCACAATAAAGGTTTGTCGAACACAGAATTTAAAAACATACATTTTTCTTTTTTTCTTTTAAGATGTCTTTTATTTTGAATTGTGTGTTTGTGTTTGGGTATGTGAGCGCAGATGCTGGAGCTGGACGTACAAGGGGTTGTGAATCACGGCACTATTGGCGCTGAGCATCAGGCCCAGGCCCTCTACAAGAGCAACAAGCACTCTACCACGGGGCTGTCTCTCCATCCTGACACATACATTTCCAGCAAGGGTTTTTCAGTCTGGGAAGTAGGACCAAGGCCAAATGCAGACACAGCAAACACTCTATTGCTAAACTGCATCTCCAGCACCCAGAATACATATTTTCTTGAAGACTAGCCAGTTAGAGAATTACTATTGCCTAAAAAGGAGAATTACAGGCCCTGTTTTCTCTCTTCTGAATCACAACCCTACTCTGACGGTGGCACTCAACCTTCTCTTAGGGGAGAAGATTCTACAATCTGGAGAGATTTTGGAATCCTAGAAACCAGGATTACTCCAGAAATGCAGTTCTAAAGAGGAGTGCTGGGAGTAACATCATCTGGAAAAGGAAAAGGATGTTCTGCTATTTTTCCTTCTCATATTGAGAAAACTTTTGGTAGATAAAAAACAAAACAAACTGGGCTGAAGAGATGGCTCAGTGGTTAAGAGCACTGACTGATCTTCTAAAGATCCAGGTTCAATCCCCAGCACCCACAAGGCAGCTCACAACTGTCTGTAACTCCAAGATTTGACATGCAGGCGAAACACCAATGTACATAAAATAAAAATAAATACATTGTAATAAACAAACCCACAAAAATTCTCTATACTTTTAAACTTCAGAATTCAAATTCTTTTTCTATAATCAAAAAGGTTTTTCCCCTAAATTTAAACAATTCAGGGAGAGCCTATAACAAATACCTTTACCTCAAGGGACAAATGAACAAATGAGAAGTTTTAATACATGCAAGCAGTCACCCCCTCACTGAGGGTTAATTTAGCAGGCACCATAATTAGTGGCTGTTTAAAGCAGAAATAAATTGACGAAACCTCAAATGCTAGCCAAAAAGCTGCCGTAACAACCTACCTCATGCTGTTTTCCAAATAACATAGTTAAGACTAGAGAATCTGACAATATGAAACACTTCTGAAGTCTGCTCTAGAATCTCAATCTTATAACTGTAAAAACTTAATTAAAAAGGAACACATGTCAGATCTTTACATTTGTGACATGTGTCCTTTGGAGAATACAGGAAAAGCATAGCTAATTATGTTCTCTTAACACAAATCTCATGAATTGTTTTCTGATTCAGGAGTCTCGGTGAATAACTGTCTATAGATTCAGCTATAAAGAAAAGACAAGATGGGCAGTAGTGGTGCATGTCTTTAATCCCAGCACTCGGGAGGCAGAGGCAGGTGGATCTCTGTAAGTTCGAGGCTAGCCTGGGCTACAGAATGAGTTCTAGGAAAGGCGCAAAGCTACACAGAGAAACCTTGTCTCAAACAACCAAAAAAAGAAAAAAAGAAAAAAGAAGGTAACAGTATATGTTTTTTTAGGGAGAAGGGGTAATATTTAATTTAATTGGATTTCAAGTGGGTATTCCTCAGCATTAAATCAACTGCAAATGTTCATCTGTATACAGCATTCTTAGCGTTACAAAACCACATGTGCTAGATTTGTTCACACTAGTTGTTCAAAGTAATCTTTCATTTCCTTTGAGCTATTACCTATGTAACTTAAAAGTAGCTGATATAAGTAAAATTAACTGTTATATTTGACATGAATTGTTTCTGGGAGAAAGCCACCTTAGAATGAGTTTTGTGTTTATAGCAGCACCCAGCTCAATTCTTAACTTAAAAACATCAAATGAATTTAAGCTTCGAGGAGAGAAAGTTCCAAAACAAAACAAGCAGAGCTTCTTTACAATCAATGAAGCCGTCTAAACCATGAAGCTCTTGGGGCTGGAAAGATGCTCACACTTAAAAAGCACTTCTCGCTGGGCGGTGGTGGCGCACGCCTTTAATCCCAGCACTAGGGAGGCAGAGCCAGGCGGATCTCTGTGAGTTCGAGGCCAGCCTGGTCTCCAAAGCGAGTTCCAGGAAAGGCGCAAAGCTACACAGAGAAACCCTGTCTCGAAAAAAAAAAAAGCACTTCTCTTGATCAAGTTAAATTCACAGCACCCATTATCAGGAGGCTCAACACCAGCAGTAAAGCCACCTCCAAAGGATCTAACACCCTCCTCTGACCGCAGCAGGCACCCAACAATCGCATGTAGTTATACACACAGACACTCATATACGTGGTTAAAAATAAAATTATTCCAAGTTGTAACACTCATTAAAATGAGAAATTGATTCAGATTAATACTATACAATTATAGTGGAACCATGATTAAATATAGACCCAGGACCATGCTCCCCACATTAAACAAAAAACATGGTTCTTCACCAGAGCAGCAGAGCCAAAGTGGAGCACACCTTTGATCCCAACACTCCGGAGGCAGAGGCGTGTGGATCTCTGAGTTAGAGGCCAGCCTAGACTACACAGAGCGAGATCCAGGACAGCCAGGGCTACACAGAAGAAATCCTGTCCCCAAAACATTGACAAAACAAAAAGTCTTTTAGAATGCATCTCTCCATTTCTGAGATGGCAAAAGCATCATTAATGGTGGCAAGTACTTCACACAAAAGCTCTAGTCTTTTAAGGGCATCAAGAGCAGGAACTAGCTATTGCTATAGGATTTGTGTTCTGGGCAGACAAGAATTCTGAATTTGTGTGTTTTGGTGCCACGCCACATTTTTTCCTTATGCTCCTTATTAGGGACTACTTGTCCCTCAAGCCCTTTTCAGATACTACATATATTAGCAGAGTAGAAAAAGTAAGAGCAAAGGTACAAAGACTAACTAGACCACTGGGATGCACCAGGAAGGTATTTCCTCCCCATATCTACCTCAGTTGTATGAGAGAAGGCCAGTAGAAAGGAGGAAAACAGCCTTCAAATAGCATCCGTGGCAGAAACTGGTGAGCCAAATAACAAACTCTTTTCTCCTAGCATTCCAGCCTAGATTTTCTATCCTTTGCTGTACCTGGGTGATACCATGTGACTAAGTCCTGAACAATGAAGAGATAGAGACACAGGGAGTCACAGACAGACAGACACAGGTGCCAATCTCAGACCTGACTCCTTCAAAATCCTTTATATGCAAGCATTCTCTCTAGCTCGCTCTCTCTATCTCACCCCTCAGTCGTCAGCTGACTGAATTTGTGTTCAATCATCTAGTAAGCCACAGGTTGAAGATTTTAGAATTTTCCTCAGTCTCTAGTCTTGAATGATGTTGGGGAGAAAGGCCCTCACTCCCAACTCCCTTTACTAGACTGTTTTGTATGACTAAGGAATACATCAATTTATTAAAGCACACACACACATAAAGGCTTAATTTTGCTGTGAAGAGCATTAGTGGGACACTGCTAAAACATACGTAAGGTCTGTACACCAGACATCCAGTGTTGTCTGAATGCTAACGGGCGCTGGACACCATTCCTTGAGAAAGCCCTTGTTTGGCATGCTTGGAGCCCAAAGTTGGGTCCCTAGTATTAAGAAAAAAGAAAATTCTTGATTTGGAAATTTAGATGTATCACATTTACAGCTCTCTTTAATTTCAGAAGAAAAATAGGAAACGATTATGAAATGATACTGTTCGGAAAACTGGTTTTTTTTTTTTTGGCTTTTCCGCCCGGCGGAAAACTGGTTTTGAGACTGTATCCTTTTACAGCTTATCTGTGAGCATGAAATTACTTCAAAATGAAAACACTTTTAAGAAAGTAAGCATGGTAATTTAGAACCGCGTGCCCAAAAGGTGTGTTCCAGGAAACAATAACTCTAGAGGACATGAATTAGACTGTATTATCTGGGGTTTGAGGAAACACAGCCACTGCCTTCTCACATCCTCCTGAAACAACTGCACAAGCCTCTCTTTGTAGAGTCTCCGCGCAGATAACACATACTTTTCATCTTCAGACCACACCCAAAAGATCTAGTGGTATTTCCTCCATTTTAGTCCTTTCTTCTCTCCTTATTCCTTTACTTGCTCCTGGATGCTACCTATAGTGTTTGCGAACAGAATTCATTCAAAACACTGCAGTTCTCATCATGTAAGAGGCTAATTTACATACTGTTTACTACCAGCCCCAGATAAAACAAAGATATGAAACTGCAGCAAGCTGTTCTGAGAGCATGGAGCAGGGATCAGCAGATCTTGAGGAAATGCTGATGATAAATTATAATGAATGCCTCTGAATTACCTTGAGAAACGGAATCACAAATGGACGAAGAGGAAAGTTTGTAGCCTCTTGGAGCTTGCAATGGAATTCTTCAATTGTCACTGTTGAGTTCTGAAAAGACAAATAATGTTCAACATACAAAACTGGGCACAGCAGCAAGAAGAAGTAGATTAAATGTATGGAAAGACCAAAGGAATGATCTAAAGTTTTGCTATGGATGGACAAAGTGATAGTACAGATTAGCAGCAGACAATAAAGGACTCAGGCCAGAAGCACAGACTCAAGGCCGCATGTTTGGACAAAATAGGGCAGACTAGATCTCAGAGGAATGAGCTGTCGTACCAGACTGCCTTCAGTCAACCGTTAATTCACAAAAAGCCTAACTATTTCCTTTTTGTTTAGTTTAGCTGTCTTTCCCGTCTCTAGAGAATACAGTCCAGCAGGAAAGCAGACTACAAAGTTTCTTGTATTGTAATAGTACTATGACTAAGTGGGTGAAGGTGCTTACTACCAGACGAAAGTTCAATCTGGTTGTCTTCTGGCTTCCATGCATTTACAGCGGCACAAGTGTACACTCACATTAGATAAACATCATTTTTTTAATCTATCTGTTTTGATTTTTGAGACAGGGCCTCATTATGTAGTCTTGGCTGGCTTGAACTCAAGAGATTCTCCTGACTGCCTCCAGAGTGTAAGAATTAAAGGCTGGCACTACTACATCTAGCACTACATGTAGTAATTCTTTTTAAAGGCTCAGAAATGGTTATTTTTGGGAGACAGAAAATTCAAAGGGTAGGATGTTAGGAGATTTAGTCTCAAGGGAACATCTACAATGGACTTAGAAGATAAAGCGCAGGAACAGAGATAGTCCCCCATACTTTGTTTGGTGGGAACAGGATCTCTATGGCACTGAGGCTGGCCTGGAACAGCTTACTGAGTGCTAGAATTATAGACATACAAAATTATGTATAGCTTTACAATTTTTTGAGATAAATTATAGTCTAACAAAGTTGCAAAAAGAAACTAGAGGGGATGGAGAGAAGGCTAAGCAATTAGACACAAGGTTCCATTCCCAGTACCTACGTGATGGCTCACAACCAGCTGTAACTCCAGTCTTAAGGGGATCTAATGCCCTCCTCTGGCCTCTGAAGTTACCAGACATGTATGTGGTACATAGGCCTACAAGGAGGCAAAGCACTTATTTACATAAAATTATAATTTTAATTAGAACTTTGGGGCGGTGGTGGCGCACGCCTTTAATCCCAGCACTCGGGAGGCAGAGCCAGGCGGATCTCTGTGAGTTCGAGGCCAGCCTGGTCTCCAAAGCGAGTTCCAGGAAAGGCGCAAAGCTACACAGAGAAACCCTGTCTCGAAAAAACCAAAAAAAAAAAAAGAACTTTGTAACTTTTTTAAGCTACAAAAAAAATTTAGAAAGGTTACACACAATGGGCCGTTTCTAACATCTCATGAAACTCACACTGATACAGTGTAAACCAAAAAAGATTTATTTTTGTTTACTGTGTATGAGTTTTGACTGCATGTATGCACATGTAACATGTGTTTGGTGCCTGTGGAGGCCAGAAGATGGTGTCATAACCCTGGAACACATCCATACCATGCATACACTAAATAAATAAAACTAAAAATAAATAAAAATATATGGAAAAAAAGGGGGGAAAGCCAGGCCTTCATGGAAGAGCAGACTATTAGCTAATTTGAGAATGTGGATGGCAAAACTTGTACAATGATATAAAACTTTCCCTAATTGAAAAGGTAGAAGCAATAACCTAGTGTTCCTCATACAGGACAAATGGATAAGCAAAATGTTGTATACACAGATAACAGAATATGCCTTAACCTTTAGAAAAACATTTTCAGCCTGCCATGGTGCCTTTAATCCCGGCACTTGGGAGGTAGAGGGAGGTGATCTCTGTGAGTTCTAGGCCAGCCTGGTCTACAAAGTTCCAGGCCTGCCAGGACTGTTACACAGAGAAACCTTGACTCTAAAAACAAAACAAAACAAAACAAAACAAAAAAATCACATTTATTACATCACTGTAGAACCATGAAAAGGTTTGGGGTGTAGCTCTGTTGGTACAGTGTTTGTCTGGTGTATATGAAGACCTGAATATGATCCCTAGTACTTCCTAAACTGAGCATGGTAGTACATGATTATAATTCCAGCACTAGAAAGGTGGAAGCAGAAAAGTAAGTAGTTGAAAGTCATCCTCAGCTACACAGTGAGTTAGCTGGGGCTACATGAAACATAATCTAGAAAAACCAAACAGATGAAAAATAGTTAGTTCTCCAGATGAATGATGGTGGTGGTAGTGGTGACAGAGATGCCACAACCATGGCAATGCACTGCACTAGAAACCTAAAGGGGATAAAACAGGCTCTCATACCACTAAGCGCCACAGACACAGCACCAGAGCAAGTGAGGGCTGGGAAGGCTCTGGGCTGAGGAACGCCAACCCAACACAAGCAAAGGAGATCCTGAGGATGCAACACACTCTTCTGGTTCTTTGAGAACTACATAATTGTGGTGCACAGACATACATGTGAAACACCCACACATATAAAATAAAAATAAATAAATCTTGGAGCTGAAGAGATGGCTCAATGTTATGAGTATGGCTGCTCTTCCAGGAGACCTGAATTCAATTCCTAGCACCCACATGGCAGCTTATAATGGTCTGTAACTCCTGTTCCAGGGAACCCAACACACATGCTTTCTGGCATCCTCTGACACTGCACACACGGTGCACATACATATATACAAGCAAAACACTCATACACATACAACAAAAATAAACTTTAATAAAAAGGTTAGTCTCAGTTTAATAATGCTAATTATTCTATCATAGTTTAAATTCTGACTAATAAGTTGGTTTTTGCTAAATAAATAAATAAATGCACAGAATAAAACCTCACACTTTCTCTAAGTGATAGAAATGGCTCGCTGTTACTGTTTCTGGTTATGCTAAAACATGGGATTCTATAGAAGAGGAGCTAGGCATACGTGGTCCACAAGACCCAGCCACAATCAGAGTCTTTACAGGATTCTTTGGGCAGAAGCACTGCATACATTTTCTTTGCTTTGGGGATAGTGTGTTCTGTGTAATCATGAAATGGGGAGAGCATTAAGGAAGCTGGCACATGGATTCCTCCAGAGTCTGCCCATGTACATCTCCTTTACGATCTGCCTGTCTATTTTTATTATGTCTCTGGAATAAATGTTAGCTGTGAGCACCACCATATGTCAATCTGGAAAAGGAACCAATCTACAAACACAGGGCAGTATTAGGGACCCCCGACACGCTGCCACAAATGCAAACAATTCAAATGTTTACCAAAAGCAAAAATGTATAAACTGTGCTATAATAAAACAGTACAACAAAATGATGGTAACTCATGCCTGAAATCTTCGCACTAAGGAGGTAGAGGCAGGAGATCAAGAGTTCGAGGTCCTAGACTACACAGAGTTCAAGACCAGTCGTCCTACATGAGACCGTTTGTTTTTGTTGGAGATAGGGTCTTATACAACGCCTTGCTGGACAGAAAATATGTAACTTAGGATAATTTTGAACTTCTGATCTTTATGCATAAATATCCAGAGTACTGGGATTGTACCCAGGACTGTGGACACTAGACAAGTAATCTACCAACTGTTTCCATGTACTGCCCTCCAGAACCCAAGGGGTTTTCCCTAAGTTATATTTTGAGAGGAAATACAACTTTAAGGACTAGTACAATAATTCAGCTTTTCATCATAAAGAGAAGTTAACATGTGGGAAAGAAAACAGAATGCTTTTATGAGGAGTGAATATTAAGAGTATTTCATTTGGAAACACTGAGAACTGGTAGCATTTCCCTTATAAATTGAGAATATTCAATCTTCCCCAGATGGCAACACAGAAAGTTAATCCTTTATAAGCAGGCTCACTCAGTATAGAAAGAAAAACTAAAGAAACTACGCACATGGAGCTGAACAACATAACTGCATAGGAACTATTTATTTAGCTCATTAAACTTCTAATTTTACAAAATATTGTTTTGAAAATTAAAACTGGTTTGCAAATAATGTACCAGCTACTGAATATGCTGACATACAAACAATCTTCTATTAACTTGGTTGGACTTCAGCAGGCCTGCTGAAAGCTGTTTAAGACAAATCCAAAGCTGCTTACTAGAATTAAATCCGCACCTTAGATAATAAGACATATTATAGATTCTTTGGCAAATAAAAACTGCTATGAAATCGATAATTCAACAGTTTTTAAAAATTTGCTGAACAGCTAAAATAGTCCATACTAGCTACATGGTTTGGGAATGAGCAGGAATATCGTAACTTCTTAGGCAGCTGGTAAAGGTGAAGCCATACTTACCACCAATGCTAGAACCAGAGTTCGAACCTTCTCGCCAATCTCAGGTGAGATGTCATTGCCAAACTGTTGCAGAGTAGTGAGAAAGCGTTTCAACTTGCTGAGCTGCCGAGCACCACAAGTAGCTGGCAACTGTTGATTTGTTAATGCAGATGATGTGGAAGAGGCAGGACCATTGCTGAATCTCTGTGGTGGTGATGGGGCACCATTCAGGGTAGGAGGGGAATGGTTGATGCCATTGCTTACTAAAAGAAAGCCAGAATAAGAAGACTCAGTTGAAGTACAGTAAGAGTCTTTGCTGACTTCTTCACCTTTATGGTCTCTTTCACTACTCATTTGAATTCTGTAAAGCATTTTAGTATTTAAAAAAAAAAAAAAAAACCAAAAAACTGGCTCCCATCATCAATGAGATTGCTGTGTACCAAGACAGACTATCAAGAAAAAATGGCAACAGAATATTGTACAAGTGTTAACATCTAAGTATGATGATATGTGCTTGTGCTGTAGTCATGGCTACTAGAGGGCTGCAATGGGAAAACTGTGTATGCCCAGGAATAGGAGGCTAGCCTTAGTAAAATAGCAACATTCCATTTAAAGCAAGCAAGCAAGCAAACAAATAAACAGATGGAGTGGGAGATGGGAAGGCAGGGTAGAGAAGGGAACATGGGAAAGATAACATTAAAGGCCTTTTAAAAAAGGCCATATAAAAACAATATTGTAAAGCTGGGCGGTGGTGGCGCATGCCTATAATCCCAGCACTTGGGAGGCAGAGGCAGGCAGATCTCTCTGTGAGTTCGAGGCCAGCCTGGTCTACAGAGTGAGTTCCAGGACAGGCTCCAAAGCTACACAGAGAAACTCTGTCTTGAAAAAAAAAAATAAAAAACAACTTAATATTATAGAAGCTTCATTCATATATATGTATACACACACACACACACACACACACACACACACACACACACACACACACACACAAACATGCACATACACACACATTTCAAATGGAGATGCTCTATGATGAAGGAACAAGACCCCAACTACATAGCTGATACTACCAAAGAAAATCCTGGATAACCTCTTTTTGAGCTACTGGAGTCCAGAGACCATCCCAACCCCAAACATTACAGGCTTTTGCCAATGCTATTTGTTACCCTCCAGAACTTGTTTTTAAAACCCTACTGCTGGAGACACCAATCGGTCATCAAACATGGAGAAATCTAGCTGTACTTAACTAGAAGCTTCACCCCTACTGGCTAGTGTTCAGAGTGTTAAAAAGGTGCTATGCATGCTACCGGAGGACAAAACAGAAAATAAGTCACTCTTGAATCCAGCTATGAACTATGTGAGATACAATAAAGACCCACTTGGCAAGACATGCTCACTGGCATAAATATTATAGGAGTAAACCACTTTTTGAATGGATTTAAGGCCTGCTCCACAAGACAGAACCTGTATCTGATAACTGTCAACGAGGCCAAGAACCTATGGCTAGATGAGTCATAAGACCTAAGGGAAAACCTACTATTGTTATTTGTTAAATGTACATAGCAATAAAACTACTTCTAATGATTTATTTCTACATGCATAGATAAATGCATCACTAAACTCTCACCAGAGAAGCTTCTTCATGCAGCAGATGGCTGCTAACACAAAAACTCACAACTGGTCAACATGTATAGAAAAAGAGACTTCAGAATACTCAACTCTAAACAGGATGTCTATTATTATATTCCTCCCCTCTCCCCTCATGGCTTAGGGATCTATGAGAAAGACTATAAGATCCAGAGATGGTGGACATCTTCATGGAAACAGTGTTTTCCACATACAATAAGGTAGATGCACATATTAACTTATAGAGATTGACTGTGAATGCATGCACAAGTTCAAGCCAAACAAAATTTCAGCATAGAAGAGGAGATGGGGCCGGGCGGTGGTGGCGCACACCTTTAATCTCAGCACTTGGGAGGCAGAGGGAGGCGGATCTCTGTGAGTTCGAGGCCAGCCTGGTCTACAAAGCGAGTTCCAGGAAAGGTGCAAAGCTACACAGAGAAATCCTGTCTCAAAAAAAAAAAGAAGAGGAGGAGGAGGAGGAGATGGGCACAAAGTTGTCATGTGTCTCCCGCCCCCCGCCCCATGAGAAGCTAATGGCATTTGATTCTTTTTGTTATTGTAGCTGTTGGTGGTTGTTTTTCGAGATAGAATTTCTCTGTGTTAACAGCCTTAGCTGTCCTGGAACTCGATTTGTAGACCAGGCTAGCCTAGAACTCACAGAGATCCCGATCCTCTGCCTCCTGAGTGCTGGGATTAAAGGCATAAGCCACCAGGCCTGTCGACATTTGATTGATTCTTGCTGGGAAAACTGGAGTCAGTTTTCCTCAATGTAGTGATATGTAGTATATCCAAACCACACTCCAGGGCAGGTCCCACACCCAGAAGTAGTCAGCCAATACAAACTAGACTGGAAAAGGGAAGCGGAAGAGGAGGACAGGGTGAAAACAAGAGAGAAAGAGAGGGAGAGAGAGAAGATAAAGTTGAATAGGTGGGGGAAAATCTGAGGTATTGGGGAGGGGGATGAATAACATCAAATATATTGTATGAAATTCTTAAAGAATAAATAAAAACATTATTTACAAAGCAAACAGGCAGATACAACACACACAATCACTGTAGAGTACTATGAATAGGAAAAAGGAGAATATTGGGTTCAAGGACACCTGGCTATTGTGAGCTCCTTTCGCAAAAAAAAAAAAACATAGACACAAAGGAACATTTAACTTTAACACCACAGTGCTTACAATAAGTTGGAGACCAACTGGAAACTCCTATTTTTACATTTTCCCCCTTAAGATCTATTTTGTATGTGTATGAATGTCTTGCCTGCATGTATGTTTGTGTACCACATGTGTGCCTGGTACCCAAGGAGGACAGAAGAGGGGTTGGATCTCTTGGAACTGGAGTTACAGACAGTTGTTAGCTGCCATGTGGGTGCTGGGAAATAAACCCCTGTCCTCTGCAAGACGAAAAAGTGCTCTTAACCCCCAAATCATCTCCCTCAGAGCCCTTTTCTTTTTTTCTTTCTCTTTTGATTTTTAAACAGGGTCTTGCACAGTAGATTTGAACTTGCTTGAACATGATTCTCCTGCACTGGCCTCCAGAATACCATTATTATAGGTGTGACCCACCACATGCAGCTTTGTGTTCATTTTACAGATCTCCTTTCGAGAATCTCAAAGAAGCCAAGCAATCAATCACAAGTTAGCATATGAGAAATACCATCAGAGAAACAGAATTCTACTAATGTCAGAGATATTTTCAGGTTCTATCTTTATGATCTAAATTGGCATCAAATTTGTATCTCTTTGGCCATTCAAAATACTAATATCCTTTAGAGTAGTTTTCCCCTTGTCTTGACACAGATGGAAAAATAATGCAGAATTCTTGGTCATTCAGAAAAATATCTTCTAAAATTAGAGTGCTTCTAGCTACTCTAGAGGTTGAGGCAGAAGAATCACTTGGGCCCAAGAGGTTGAAACCAGCATACCAAGACCCCACATACCCAAAAAAGAAGAAAGGGAAAGGGGAAAGCGCACTATTTACTTAAACCCCATAAAGAATCTCCCATTCTTTATTTTTGGTCAAATTATGATAAACACAATCAGTACTCCTGTTTTCTGAGGGAGGGAAGAGGAGGGAGGGAAGGATAAATTGGTATCACAAAAACAAAGACAGCAGGTATAGTGTGGGCTCACACCAGCACTCAGGAGACAAGAGTTATGAGGATTCCAGCTTGAAAGCCAGCCAGAACTACAGGGTGAGACCCTATCTTAGAAAAACAACAGAACAAAAGTGGGGCATGGATGTACATTCCTATGATCTCCATTTGGAAGGTGGAGGCAGAAACATCAAGAGTTCAAGATCATACTGGGCTGTAAAGAATTCAAGACCAGTCTTAGCTACATACATGAGACCACACATCAAAACAAACAAAAATCAAACAAGCAAGCAACAAAGTACATAAAATAAGTGAAGATTTCAGCTGTGTTTTAAAAGGCCAATCCTTTAACCTCTTACTCAGCTAATAAAACTACCAATCGTGAGTATGAAGACCACCACAAACTTGGTTATACATCCCTTCTCCTAAAGTAGTCACAGTCACTTCTCCATCTCTGCTCCTTCTTTCTGGACAGACCACTTTTTTGGGGGGGGGAGGGGGTGGAGCTGAGGATCGAACCCAGGGCCTTATGCTTGCTAGGCAAGTGCTCTACCACTGAGCTAAATCCCCAACCCTCACTATTCAGATTTGAACCAGTAAACTCTTCTGTATCTTATATAGCTCAGCTCGGCTATCACTGGAAGTAAGAACTTTTCTTTGGTGTAGGATAGTGCTGCTTTACTTCAAGGTAAACTCTAATAGATTTAATAAATCTGAGCTGGGTGTAGTGTCGCACGCCTTTAATCCCAACACTTGGAGGCAGGGGAAGGTAGATCTCTGTGTTAGAGGCCAGCCTAGTCTACAGAGTGAGTTCCAGAAATATGTATGCACACAACCACTATTTTGCTTCTTTGTTTATTTGCAATTACTTAGTAGACGGGTCTTCCTTTTGTTTGGTTTGTGCTTTCTGATACAGGCCTTGAACTAGTGTTTTCTGCTTCAGCCTTCTACTTCCCTTCTCCCTCAAACGTTATAAGCATATGTCACCACACACATCAGGTGAGGCTGCTTGATGACTATTACCTTACTGTATACATAAGCATACACACTACTAGATTCTTGTAAACCATCAATATTTATTTTGTGTGCATGTACGTGCAATGCAAGTATATGTGTATGTCATAGTCAATGTGGAGGACAGAGGACAACTTGCAGGAGTTGGACCCCAGAACATGGGTCCTGGGGGTCAAACTCAGGTTGTCCGTCTTGGTAACGGGCACCTTTTTACCTGCTGTAGATTCTTTTGCTTTGTTCATCATCCCCTAACAAGTGGTAGGTTTTCAGGAAAATGGTGTTGAATTCATAAAAAAACTAATGGGCTGAGAAAAAAAGGGGGGGGTAATTCTATCTTCCATTCAAAGAGATTACTAAAACTCCTAGAAAGGAGAGCTCTACACTTAACCTCACCGATCTAGAAAATCAGCTGCAATCATCTTTTATTTCTTTGTCTCCACAGAAAGATCCATCCTGAAGAGAGCTCCCCTCTTTGAAGCACCCCCAAACAATGGAACACTACTCTCTCTCTGCTTGTAACCACCCTGACAATGTAGATAAGCTCTTCACAGCCTTTTAAATCAAATTGTGTGATCACATTCTCACATTTTTCAAATTACAATATATCCAGCTACGTAATGAGTGAGACTCTGTTACAAATAAATAAAATTCATGCCTATCTTTATATATTTCTGGAAGTCACATTCAAAAAGCCCCCTCCCTCACTTCTTTTTAGAGATAGGGTCTTACTAAGTAGCTCAACTGGCCTGGAACTCACTGAGAGCCCTTGTTTCTGACTCCCACATGTCAAGATTAAAGAGGCATGTGCCACTCCAAGGGGTGGGTGACCTAGAGCTCTTGATCCTCTGAGTGTGGCAATTACAGGCTGAGATTATAGGAAGAAGCATCACTATATCCTGCCCTTATTTACATTTTAGTCATGTTGAATGATGTATATGAAGGTTTAATGTAAGTCAGTTACTCAGATCTTAATTACGACTCTGAATCATGAATTCAACTTAATTAAGAGGTCTCACATGCTGTAGGAGTAAAGGACACTGGCCTCGGTCCTCCAGGATTTATTGGTGGGAGGGGTGGCATGACAGGAGGTGAGGATCTTGACTGTATCTTCACTTCCACAGGCGATCCAGGCATTGCTGGCACCCTTTTCTCACAACCAACTGCAAAGAATAAAAGAAAGGGAGGTCAAAGCTCTCTGTAAATAATAAATAGCAACAACAATTGGAAATGAACCTATTTCCCTAGAAGACTCAGAAGTTAAGATGATGCTTATAAAAAAAAAAAAAAGGGTAAAACATTGACTCCCTGAAGATATGTTCATGTCCTAACATCTAGCTCTGCAAATGCTACTTTATTTGGGGAAAGGAAAGGACCTTTTAAAAATCTAATTACATATTTATTTATTTGTGTGTGTGTACGTGTGTGTGAATGTGCGGCGTGTACACGTGCCATGATATGTGTCTGGCAGCCAGAAGACAACTTGCCAAAGTCAATTCTCTCCTTCTACCATGTAGGTCCAGGGGATCAAATTCAGGTTGCTAAGTTTGGTAGAAAACACCTTACTAGCAGAGGATCTTTTAATATGGGGGAGAGGGAGGCTGGAAGGATGGCTTAGCAGTTAAAAGCACTGGCTGCTCTTCCAGAGGGCCGGGGTTCAATTCCCAGCACCCACGTGGCAGTTCACAGCTGTCTATAACTTCAGCTCCAGAGGATCCGACACCCCCAAAGACATAAATGTAGGCAAAATACCGATGCACATGACAAAAAAATGTTTAAGAGGGGCCTAGAGAGACGGCTCAGAGGTCACTGGGGACAGAGGTGTGTTCCTAGCTCACAACCATGTCTAACACCAGTTCCAGGCAATCTCATAGCCCCTTCTGGCCTCTCATATGTGGAGGCAAAACATACATACACCTAAGAAAAAATCTAAAAAATTATAAATAAGTTAAACCTGGCAGGGTGGCACACTGCCTGTAACCCCAGGATTGGGGAGGTAAAGACAGGAGGATCAGAAGCTCAAAGCCAGACTCTACAAAACATTCTGGATTAGATGAGGCAAAACCCTTGACTCAAAAAAACATTTAAAATAAACTATTTCTCACAAAAGAGAACCTATTAATACCTGGAAAACAGGCTCACCTTTAAATTGAACTATATGTCTCTCACTAATTTCTTGTGGTTTTTTTTTTTTTTTTGGTTTTGTTTACTTAAATACCATAGTAGCAACTGACTTCAATTACAAGTGCAAAGGCCACGGGGTGGTGGCGCACGCCTTTAATCCCAGCACTAGGGAGGCAGAGCCAGGCGGATCTCTGTGAGTTCAAGGTCAGCCTGGTCTACAGAGCGAGATCTAGGACAGGCACCAAAACTATGCAGAGAAACCCTGTCTCGAAAAACCAACAACAAAAAAACAAAAACAAAACAAAAAAACAAATGCAAAGGCCACAGGAAAGGTTTAAATGAGAAGGTAAAAATCAAAGCATGTTCAGAAAACACAAGGCACATCTTAGCTTATTCACCACAATTTCTGATGGGAAAGATGTCCCCAAATGCTGTATTATGTTCCAGCTTGCAGTAGCTATTTTTTGGAAAGGAATATATGAATTAAAAGTATCAAGGAAGCCAAGCACCCATGTTACAAACCCCTAACAAAACCTATAGTATTCTGAGAACCAGGTGGGAATTTTAGAGTGGCCGTCCCTGGTCAGGATGCTTTCTTTGTGAAACTGATGCTCGTCCTATCTGATTAGTGGACTAATGAGCTGTTGCGCTTGCCTTTTCCTTCCTGCCAGTGTTTGCTCAATGCCCTTCAGAGAACAGTTGACGCGTTTCCAACTCTTCCATCTGGGGCTCAGCTTTCTGAGGGGTGGGGGAGAAGGGAAGGAAGGAACTGACAGTTGTCTCGCACTGTCGTGTTACGTACAGTGTGCATCAACCTGGAGGGTGTCTTTCTCAGACCACCTGTCTTTACAGCAAGGTGCCAAAGGCTAGGTCGAGGAGGGCTTAGCAGTCAAATGCACACAGCACTAGGCCAGGGTAACAAAGATGGGTCAGCCCAACTCCAGAACAGTGGGCTGCATGCTTCACCTCCTGAAAACTTAGCTAGTGGATAAAATCCAGCCTCAAGAACACAGTTCACAGGCCACATTACTTACTTCTTGTTTACTCCACTGCCCACAAACCAGCACCATTACTGTTATTCCTAGTTTCAAACAGTAATAAAGATACAGAGAATGAAAGGGCTGATTTGATGCCTCCTTCTGTTACTCACGATCTACATAAAATTTAGCAAATAATTTCAGCTTTCTAGGCCTTGTTTTTCAATACAAGTAAATGAATGAAAATAAAAAACCACCTAGAAGGAAAGCTATGAAAAGCAAAGACAGGGGCTGGAGAGGTGGCTCAGAAGTTAAGAACACAGTTGTTGTTCTTCCAGAGGACCTGGGCTTGAATTCCCAGCACCCACATGGTGATTTACAACTAACTGTCTTTAACTCCAGTTCCAGAGGATCCAATGCACTCTTCTGGCCTCCACAGGCATCAGGCACACATGTAGTACACAAATGTACATACAAGCAAAACCTAACAAATACAATAAAAATAAATAAGAACTGGAAAGCTGTCTCTGCAGTTAAGAGCACAGCACTTGTTACTTTTGCAGAGGACCAGGGTTTGGTTCCAGCATCCACATGATGGTTCACAACCATCCAAAACTCCACTTCCAGGGGATCTAACACTCTCTTCTGAATTCTGTTGACACCAAGCATGCAATGCAAATACATACATGCAAGCAAAAATAATACACATAAAATAATAAATTGCTCCACATAAAATAAATTACTCTAAGCCGGGCAGTGGTGGTGCATGCCTTTAATCCCAGCATTCGGGAGGCAGAGCCAGGCAAATCTCTGTGAGTTCGAGGCCAGCCTGGGCTACAGAGTGAGTTCTAGGAAAAGCTCCAAAGCTACACAGAGAAACCCTGTCTTGAAACCCCCCACCAAGCAAAAAAAAACAAAAACAAAAATACATGGAGATCCTGTCTAAGGAAGGAAGGAGGGAGGGAGGGAGGGAGGGAGGAAAAACATAGAAAAGAAAGGAAAAGAAGAGATCAGTGTTTGTGGTGGGGAAAAATGAGTCTGTGGTGCAAAACGGCTATGTGTGTGAGTTTTCGTGTTGTGACATACAGTAATTCCTGAGAAAGCAGCAACAACAGGAATGGGATGGGGGTGGGGGTGGATTTAAAAGACACTTAAAATTAGAACACAAGAGGATTTGGTCATTGATAAGATGATAGGGAGAGATGCACACCAACGTGGAATTACTGACCAAGATAGAGAACACTAGTGGTAGAGTATATTTGAGCAGAGAAATTCAAATATACTGTATTCAGTATGGGACATTAAGGTTTTGGTTTTGAGACAGGGTCTCACTATGTAGCTCTGGCTGTCTGGGACTCGCTCTGTAGACCAGGCTGGCCTTGAACTCACAGGGATCCACCTGCCTCTGCCTCCTGAGTGCTGGGACTAAAGGAGTGTGTCACCACCACCGACAGGACGTTAAGTTTTTATTCTGATTCTGAACTAATATACGTTCCCAGCAGGTAGTTCAATTCAGAAGTTTGGAAATAAAAGAACACCAGCTTAGAACTAGAAGTTACTTGCATAAGAATGAAGAAATAGAGGATATAAAAGAAGTAACTTATATTTTTATTTTTATTTCAAAGATTTATTTATTATGTATACAATGTTCTGCCTCCATGTACACATGCAGGCCAGAAGAGGACACCAGCTCTCATTACAAATGGCTGTGAGCCACCATGTGGTTGCTGGGAAGTTAACTCAGAACCTCTGGAAGAGCAGCCAGTGTTTTTAACCTCTGAGCCATCTCCCTAGCCCAATTTATTTTTTGAAATAATTTATTTTTATTTTTTATTTTTACATTTATGTGTGTGTGGGTATGTGTCCTCTGCCCATAGAGGCCATAGGTATCAGAGGCCCTGGAACTGGAATTACAGGCAGTTGTGAGCTGTCTGATGTGGGTGCTGGGAACTCACCTGTGATGTCTGCAAGAGTAGTATGCACTCTTCACCTTATTGAGCCACATCTCCAGGCCCAACTGAATTGTAATTTTGAGAGAAAGCCTCCTGTGAGTCCCAGGCTGGCTGGGAACACACTTCTAACAGAGCGGAAGCCTTCCACTTTGGATCCTCCTGTACACGGCCCCACTTCTCAGTGTTTTTAACCAGGCTGGCCTGAGTGCTGCTGTAACAGGGTGTGTACCATCACACCCAGCTTCTTCTGTTTTTCCTTGTTTGGTTTTTTCCTGCTTTTACTTTAATGCTCACTGAAAAATAGCTGGCACTATTACATACTCAGTACCTTTCCCTTTAGAAAGCCTTAACTATTTACAGAGTTTTTCTTTCTCAAGCTACTAACCTGTTCCTTTGCATAAGTCACAAAGATAAGGATGAAAAAATAACATGTTCACAAATGCCCAGATTTCATCATTTTGCAAGTTCTGCAATCTGTCCATAACTGTCCCATGGAATACTTGGCTTTACATTTCTTTGCTGTCATTTCTAGTTCCTAATTCTGGAAACTCACATTTAACTACCTCTAGTCATGTCTTAAATCTAAACCAGCAGCTCTTCTCAACCTGTGAGTCCTGACCCATTTGGGGGTTGTATATCAGATGCCCTGCATATCAGTAGTAAAAGTACAGTTATGAAGTAGTAATGAATTTTATGGTTGGGGGGTCACCACAACATGAGGAACTGTATTAAAGGGTCTCAGCTTTAGGAAGGTTGAGAACCACTGATCTAAACCAAAGCCCCTTTAAGACAACCAATTCACAAGGAAAGGATGAGCAAGACAGGAAAGGGAGATGGGGAAAAGGGATGTGGAGGCTGGGAGATGGCTCAGCAGTTAAGATGCTTGCTGTTCTTTTAGAGGTCCCAGGTTCAATTCCCAGCACCCACATGGCAGCTCACAATCCTCTCTAACTCCAGGTTTCAGGGGATCTGATACCCTCTTTTAGCGTCCTCAGGCACCAGGCACATTCAAAGTGCCCACACAGACATGTAGGCAAAACATTCATACACAGAAAATAAAAATAAATCTTTAGAAAAGGAAAGGCAGGTCAGGTGTGGTGGTGCACAACTTTAATCTCAGCACTTGAGAGGCAGAGACAGGTAGATTCCTGAGTTCAAGGCTAGCCTGGTCTATAGAGTGACTTCCAGGACAGCCAGAACTGTTACACAGAAAAACCCTGTCTAGAAAAAAATAGATAAACAAATAAATAAATAAAATAAAAAATCAAGGAAAAAAAGAAAAAAGGAAAGGAATAAGTTAAGACGTCACTTTCCTGGACTGGTTTTATGGCACTGCTCTCTCTGCTAGATTAGCTTGCTCATAACCAAGTGTCACACAACCTGGAGCCTTTCAATAACAGAAACTTTTTCTCACAACTCTGGAAGCTGGAAGTTTGAGGTGGTGGGGCTCGGGGGTGTCTTCTGGGACCTCTCTGTGGATTATAGCCAGCCAGTGTTTTCCTGAGCCTTTACATGGTTTTCTCAGATACCTAAATATGTTGATTTCCACTTGCAGTGTAGCCAGACGGGCCTGGGATAGGAAGTTTGAGCTTTGGATCAAAGGCTATCAACTGACAGAAGGTACACAGAGAATTTTTAAAGCTTGAGAGCAGGTATTTTGGATGAAGTGAGTAAAAAAATGGGTCTGAGGACTGAGCTCCAGGACTCTAAATTTATGATGGCAGAGAAGATGCTGAAGAAGTGCAGGAAGAACAGCAGCAAGCACTCTTGTCCACTGAGACATTTCTTCAGATGTGGTGACTGAGGCCTACACTCCCAGCACTTGTTAGGTAAACAAGAGAAAGAGGAGTGAGTTCAGAGCATCCTTGACTAAGTTAAGAGTTCAAGGTCATCATGGCCTACAATGAGACCATGTCTCAAACTACCCCACATGTGCCAAAGCATTAAAAGAGAGCACAGGAACAAGGAAAAGGATAAATATACTCTTTTATAAAAGACTAAAAACATGAAAGACTACACACAAATCTTACTCTACACCTTGACACGGGCAAGCACAAGAGCAATGGTATTTTTAGGCCAGATAAAAGAGTTCATTTAGGTCTTAGGATATAGCTCAGTAGAAACCTCATCTAACATACATGAAAGTACACATGTACTGCCCCCTGCCTCAGGACTTAGAAGGAGGAGGCAAGCGAATTAGAAGTTCAAGGTCCTCAACTACAATGGGTGTTTGAGCGAATAATCTGGACAATATGAGATCAAAACCATAAAATTTTCCTTTCTTCCTTAATTTAAAAGTATACCTTAATATACTCTGGTTTCTCTTCAGATTGTATAAATCTTTCGCCTTTTACCAAAAGTATACCTTAACTAAAACAGAATAATAACATAAGTAAAAAGGTTAGTTTGCTGCTAAGATGAAAAGGACATTGTTGCCTGGGCATAGTGGGGCAAACCTATAATCCTACTAAGGGTGCTGAGGACTCCAGGTTTGAGGCCATTCTTCCACAGCAGGCAAGGCTCCTGTGGAAAACACCTGATCTTGAATCTGGAAGATGTGCCTGAAGCCTGATTCCAACACTGATTAGAACCTGAGACACGCCGTTCCAGTGAGGTATTAAAAAGCTCTTAGACCATTCACACCTGGGTACTGTTAGCGAGCGCTCAGGTAAGAATGCATTAACAGATATTATGCCACTGAGTGTGGAGAGTAGGTAACTAAAAGATTTCTTCCAGTGCTAATCATTTTAATATTGTAAAGACATGTTGTAATCAGCCTGTCAACATCAAAGCCTGCTGATAACCTTAATGCAAATAAAAGCAGCAGCAACACAGCTGACCTGATAATGTAAATAGGGAAAAGTGAAATATGGATTGCTGTACCCCAGTTCCAGCAAATGTTTATTTGGAATAACAGAGTCTACTCCAACTGTACACCATCTGTTTCAAGTATCCATCAAGGTAATATTTTTCACATGAAGAGAAATGACAACTCCCCAGCCTTCTCAAGGAGGCTACCTCTGCCACAGTCTAACTGATCTCAAGCTGTTAACATTATGTAGTATTAACATCCTAGCCGAACATTATTACCACAGTCACAGTCGAAAGAAGCCCGAGACTGTCAAGAAATCAGTTAGCTCTAGGCTTCTTAGTCATATATCATCCTCCTCCCTTCGTGTGTGTGTGTGTGTGTGTGTGTGTGTGTGTGTGTGTGTGTCTGTCTGTCTGTCTGAAACAGAGCACTGTTGACTCAGGTCTCTCTGGAATGAACACATAACCTTCTGAAACAAAATACATCAGAGTAAATGCTGACAGTACAACTCCAAAATAGTTTACAAGGTATCCCACATCCCTCTGCCACTGGTAAGGCAGTGTCATTGTCATGAACAATAACAATTAGTTCTTAACTATCCTTCCTGCTTCAGATCTGACCACTTGCAATCTAGCTGATTTAAACCCTAAAATGGATCCTCTCAGAAATGAATTTAAAACTCTTCTTAATGACTTCTTCCTCTTCTTACAATAAAACATCAACTCTTTAAAAAAAAAAGATTTATTTATTTATTATGTATACAGTATTTTGTCCCTGCAGGCCAAAAGAGAGCACCAGATCTCATTACAAGTGGTTGTGAGCCACCGTGTGGTTGCTGGGAATTGAACTCAGGACCTCTGGAAGAGCAGTTGGTGCTCTTAACCACTGAGCCATCTCTCCAGCCCCAAAACATCAACTCTTTATGTTGGCTTATTGAGGGGAGACTGGACAAGGTTTCACTATGTATCCCAGGATAGTCTTGAACTTATTATGCAGCCCAGACTGACCTGGAGCTTGCAGCAATCTTCCTTCCTCAGTCTCCAGAATGCTGGGATGAGAGTACTATCCACGGTCTTTTAAACAGTTCTCATCAAGTTTGGTCTAGAATTGCTAAGCACTCTGAAGACTCTTTGTGGCAGAGGATGGGCAAGTGGGGAGAAGGAGAAAGAGATTTTCAAAATCACATTAGGGGCTCAACTGCCTTATTATTTATTTATTTGGAGACAAGGTCTCACATAAAACAAGCTGACCCCTGAACTACTGTCTCCATCCACTTGCTGAGTCCTGGGAATACAGGTGTGCTACCATGTCCAGCTACAGCCTGTTTTTCTATCATTAACCAGCTACATAACACCTGGGACAAATGACTATTTTCTCACTTTTAAAATTATCTGTCACCTGACTGAAAGGCAGCCTCTTGAAAAGATATTTATATTACTATAGTCATTCCCATTAACAGCATTATTCACAATAGCTAAAACATAGAAGCAGAGACAGGCAATGGTGAATATCAGTAAGTGCTTGTAAGGTAGTAAGTAGGGAGATCAAGGGGTTCAAGGCCAGGTGGGCAGTGACAGCACAGCCTTTAATCTCAGCACTCAGGAGGCAGGGGCAGGTGGATCTCTGTGAGGTCAAGGCCAGCCTGGTCTACACAGGGGGTTCCAGGACAGCCAGGACTACTCAGAGAAACCCTCTGGAAACAAACAAACAAACAAAAAAAGAGTTCAAGGCCAGCCTCAGTTATATACCATGTTTAGTTATATACCAGGTTGCCCATGCCAGCCTGGGCAGTATACAGCAAGACCCTGTCTGAAGGCAGGGGTGCGGGTGGGTTTCAGTGGTAGAATGCTTGTGCAGTATATGTAAGGACCTGGGACTGATCCACAGGGAGGGAGGGAGGAAAAAAAAAAATCGATCCAAACTCAGGTTTTCTGAAAAACCATTATGTGCTCTTAGCCACTGAGCCACCTTTGTAGGTTTTTTAATTTTTATTCTTCTCTAATACAATACATTGAGACTGCAGCGTTCCTTTCCTTCCCTCTCCCAGATCCATTACCACCACACAACCCTCTTACCCCAGAAAAGAGCAGGCCTCTCAACAACATCAACCAAACACAGCACAAGATACAGTAAGACGAGGTACAAACCCTTACATCAAGGCTGGGCGTGGCAAGCCAGTAGGAGGAAAAGGGTCCCAAAAGCAGGCAGAAGAGTCAGAGACACCCCCAATCCCAATGTCAGGAGTTCCCTTCGAACACACACACAGAGAACACCAAGCCAACAACCATAATATATATGCACAGGACCTAGACCAGACCAGTGCAGGCCCTGTGATTGCTGCTTCAGTGTCTGGGAGCCTTTGTGAGCCCTGCTTAATTGATTCTACAGTGCTCTCCTGGTGTCCTCGACCCCTCTGACTCCCACAATTCCTCCTCTCCCTCTTCCTTGAGGCTTCCCTGAGCTCCAAGTGGAGGAGGGACCTGATGGAAACCTCCAACCAGGGCTCCCTCTCTGCCTAATGCTCCTTCTTTCATTATCTTTTAGGTTCTCTGAGAGTGTCTCACCAGGTAGCTCTGGCTGGCCTGGAACTTGCTACTACATAAACCAGGTTGGCCTTGAAGTCATAGGGATCTGCCAGTACCTGATTCCCACTCCCGGTTCCATTTTTAAAATAATGACATGTCTGAGTGTTTTGCCTGGATGTGCACCATGTGTGCTTGGTGCCTGTGGATGCCAGAAGAGGGTGGTGGACTCCCTGGAACTGGCATTACAGGAAGTTATAAGCTGCCATGTGAGTGCTGGGATTTGAACCCAAGTACTCTGTGATAACAAGTGCTATCAACTACTGAGCCATCTCTCCAGCTCCTGAAATTTTTTAAACTAACATCTATTTTAGTGTGTGCATGCACACACGCATGAATGTGCACATGAGCATATGTACAGGTTAGTTCTCTCCTCCCACTGCCTCTGCCTCTAGAGTGCTGGGATTAAAGGCATATGCCACCACGGCTGGTGAGAACCAGGATTTCAAGGGCAGCCTTGCTTACATAATGAGTTCTAGACCAGCCTGGCTATGTGACACCCTGTTCCTTCAAAAATGTGGGCTGGAGAGATGGCTCAGTGGTTAAGAGCACTTGCTACTCTGGTAGAGGACCTGAGTTCAGTTCATAGCACCCACATTGAGCAGCTCATGATTGCCCATAACTCCAGCGTCAAAGGATCTTAATACCCTCTTTTGTCTCCTAGGATGTACAGAGGCGACTGGGGAGGGCACCATAAATAAACTACATGGCTTGTGACACACACACATCTGGCCCCAAAACTCTAGTCCATGTGACCATGTGATTACTTTTTATTTTGGTTTGGTTTAAGTATACAGGAAAATGGGCTGTGTGTATGCTAGGTATTCTGAGCTATATTCTTGGCTCCAAGAAAAAGTTTTAACTCACATTACCATATTCAGTCGGCTTGTATGACCAAATATTCTTTTCTTTTTATACAAATTTGTCAAACTCTGAAAGAGCTTACCGATGCTAGAGTTGCACCTACTTATATGTACCTTAATGTTTGAAAAACTAAGCCCCTGTGCCCCCAAGAACACACAGCTTTTATTTTGGGGTGGAGAAAAACAAACAAAAAAAGGGAACTTCAGGTTCAGGGGTGGTGGAGACTAAAGATCAAGCTTTCCATGATGAGAAGCTTCTGGACAATCTAACTGCCAACAACATCATCTCAGGAACTTCTGACATCCAGCATTTTCCAATAATGTAAAGACAGCACTGTCAGTTAATGGGAAGAAGACCATGGCAATCATCACCACATCTAAGAAGAACAAACCAGGAACCTTCGCTGTCCCTGCTTACATGCCTTCAAGCTCTAGCAAGCCAGGGGAACAAACAAAACCAACGATGCTTTATGTATCTGACTCCGTCTGATTTCCAGAACAGTTAATAACAGACCAGTAGAAGGTTACATACCTATACTCTCGGCCCAGTGTACATGTGGAGGTCAGAGGGGAACTTGGGGGAGTGTGTTCTTTCTTTCCACTGGTTGAGACCCACCAGACAGGGCAGCATCTTTACACACTGAGCTATCATGAGCTCCTAAAAAAATTTGTTTTAAACTATCTGAATGAAACAATGTTTGTGACAAAAGATCATGAAATCTGACTCTCGCTTGAGGACAGAAATCCTGTGAGTTAGAATTAACGGCTTTAAATACCAAAACAGCTCAGCCACAGAGTTTAAATAAATTGCATGTGACGTGATTCAAATTTTGTCTTGGAAATATCTAAGACATTTTCCATCAAGGTCCACTTAAGGAAACAGATGTCAACAAACAAAAGCAGAGAGTACTACATTTAAGTAGGAAAGCATAAATTTGAAGAGAGAGAACATCTTTTCTGAGATGGGAGCTTCCTACTCTTAAGACTTAAGGAAATCCTCCCACCTTAGACTCCAGAGTCACCCTTCTGGTCATCCTTCCTCCACCTCCCCGTGTACGGCCACTCCCACTTTTCTGTGTTACTGGGGACAGAACCAAGCCCTTTCGCAAGCTGGGCAAGCACTTTATCAACTGAGCTGCGACTCAAGGCCCCTGATTGGGTGTTATCACAGGCCTTTCTCCTGCTCTGGAGCTGCTTTTCTATCAGCATTTCCCCTCTGAGTCCTCCTGGCCCTTTACATTCCTGTTACAGAGTACTTGTGTCTGGGAGTATAGTCTAGGGGATCAAACCTAAGGACGTGAGAACACTAAGCAAGTGCTCTACCACCCAACACAGACCCCAAGCCTTGAAACTAAACTTTGGGGTCCTTGAGATGGCCTAGCAGATGAAGGTGCTTGCCACACAAGCCTGACTACCTTAGTTTGATTCCCTGGAACCCAAGGTTAAAGGAGAAAAGACTCCTGAAAGTTATTCTTTGACTTAGCAAGACTCATTCTCAAAATAAATTTTTAAAAAATAAGGGTGAGGCTACTGGTGTAGCTTACTGATAGAATGCTCGACCAGATAAATCAAGTCCAGGATATAGTCTCCAACTTTGTGGAACTTTGAGGAAAATCTCAAGGGATAGATAGGAAGAGAATAGATCAAATTCTGTTGTGGGGAGGGGTAGCAACTAATTATCAACAACAATCCCGGTTTTCTTCATTTCAATAATAACAGAGACAACAATAATTAATCACGATGTTGACAGGACTGCAGGCACACACTGGTGGTTCTTCTGTACCTGTCAACGACCATATTATTAAATAGCTAGCTTCTTAGAGACACATGCAAAGGACAAAGGATTCCACTTGGGTTAGGAAGCAGGTTAAGGAGACTGCCACCAAACCCGACAACCTGAGTTTGATGGCTGGGACCCACATGGTAGAAGAGAAAACTGACCCCTGCATGCTGTCATTTGACCTACAAACACACACAATGCAAAAAACCAAAATTTTTTTTTTTTTTTTTTTTTTTTTTTTTTTTTTTTTTTTTTGGTTTTTCGAGACAGGGTTTCTCTGTGTAGCTTTGCGCCTTTCCTGGATCTCACTCTGTAGACCAGGCTGGCCTCGAACTCACAGAGATCCGCCTGGCTCTGCCTCCCGAGTGCTGGGATTAAAGGCGTGTGCCACCACCGCCCGGCACAAAAAACCAAAATTTTTAAAAGAAAATATTAGAGAGCACTCAGGAGGCAGAGGCAGGTTCTGAGTTCAAGGCCAGCCTGATCTACAGAGCAAGTTCTATGACAGCCAAGGATATATAGAGAAACCTGTCTGGGGCGGGGGCGGGGGAGAGGATTAAACCTATAATGCATCACTCATTCATAAATAGTAATTATGCTTTTTTTCTATATTCTTTTTTTTTTTCTAAAATAAACTTTCTATTTATCATAGCCAGTTTTAGTACCAATTCCCTCACATGTCCTATGCAAATCCCCACAGCTCTGTCAAAACACAATAAAACTGGGGTGGTGACTTTTGAGGAAAACAGTCACCCATTTCCAGTTTGGGCTGTTAAGGCCTTTTATAAACTATCTATACTCTCATTTGTTCCATTAGTGCCAATATCTAATTACTGATACAGTCAGAAGAAAAAGCAAAAATAAATGTATTTCAAAGTATCAACATTAAATCAGTAGTTTAAAAATTTTTTTTTCCTTTGCCAGCAAAATAATTCATTCTCTCTGACTGTTTGACCTCGCTCCTTGGGAATTTGTCCTTAAGAAAATAGCTCAAGGGAAAATGCAACTTATTTCTCTGAGGAGTGGTTAATTAAATGGTAGAACAGCATATCAATGCTAACTGTGAAGGCAATGAAAATTATAATTACAAAGAATATCAATAATTGAGGACTACACATAATGCAGAGCAATGTAATTATTATTTCTGAAAATTATTTAAAAATATTTACTAAATATGATTCACTACAAAGAGAAAAAACTTAAGCCAGGTGTAATGGTGTACACCTTGAACTTGGGAGGCAGACGCATGGGGAATCTCTGTGAGTTCAAAGCTAGCCTGGTCTACAGAGTGAGTTCCAAGACAGCCAAGGGTACACAGAGAAACCCTGAATCGAAAAGCCAAAAACAACAACAAAAACCAAAAAAACAAAAAAACAAAACCTGTGTTATAATTTCTCCATAGTCCTCATTCCATCAAAGCATTTTCTGTGTTGAGGCCATATTTACCTCATGGGGAAATACGTCCAGAATGTGCATGTTCATCAACACAATTAATATACCATTATTTTCATTAGGTTATATGTTTCTATCTAGCTATCTTTATTCTAGGATATAACTACTCTACTAGTTTGAGAAATCAGGTTTTTGTTTGTTCGTCTGTTTTTGAGACAAGGTTTCTCCGTGTAATAGTCCTGACTGTCCTGGAACTCCCTCCGTAGACTAGGATGTCATTAAACTCAGAGACCCCGCCTGCCTCTGCCTCCTGAATGCTGGGATTAAAGGTGTGCCACCACCGCCAGACTAGAGAAATAAGTTGTTTTAATGTAGTCATTAGTACAAAGTTGTTCTTCCTGTATGGTAATTGGTCCTTCTTCGGGACTGTAGCCTGTGTCCCAATCTATAACCTTATCTAGGTTTGTTTTTGTTGTATACATGACTTTCTGGCTTCCAAGCTCTTCAATCAATTTCTTTTATAAAAATATTTACTTATTAGGAGATAGGGTTTCACTGTGTAGCCCTGGCCGGCCTGAAATTCAGTATGTAGACTAAGCCTCAAACTCAAGAGATCCACCTACTTCTGCTTCCTGAGTACTGAGAGGCATGAGCCACCACACCTTTTCAACTAAATTTTGTGGTGATATTTTATTTGTGCTGAAATGTGATATTTTATTTGTATGTTAATAAATAAAGTTTGCCTGGAGATCATAGGTCACAGTCAGCCATAAACAGAAGTCAGGCGTTCTTCCTTAATCTGATCACATGGCAGGCAGAGTCTGTGTGTTCAAGGCCACAGCCAAGTGTGATGACACACATCTTTAATCCCAATACCAACCATAGAGTCCTGGAGGGCTGTATAGACAGGCAGCGACAAGGAAGTGATGTGGCTGGGCTTAGAGCCAATGAGAAGGCAGAACAGCAAGGCAATAAAGGCGCAGGTTAGACAGTTAGAAGCGGTTGGTTTGGCTCTCTTGGGAAACTAAGGTTAGTTGGCTATTGCTCTGGTCTCTACGGCTTGCACCTCTGTATTTGGCTCTGTGTTTCTTATTTAATAAGACTGTTTAGAAATTTGTCTACAATTGGCACCCAACATGGCAAGAATTCTTTAAAAAAACAGTGGTGGCCTTACAGGCCAGGGGTTATAGACCCCGGCTCAGCCACAGGCCCCCAGGCCCCAGACAGAGCTACAAGCAGTCAGGCTACACTCAGCTGGAGTTACTTGTGGCCAGATCTCCAACTCACGTGGCCAAAGCTTAAAGGGGCCAGAGCTGCACGTGGCTACACTGCTTGTGGGTTTACAAACCCCTGGCTTAGGCCTGAGCACATGGCTGGCTGATGACCCCAACAGTTGTTATCCTCTGATATTTGGGATCTGGTTTGGCGGCGGCAGTTCGTCCCGCCTGGCGGGGTGAGACTACCGCCGAGGAGCTAGATCAACAACGTGGAGCTTAGACACTGGCAGCAAGATGGACATCCTGAAGTCAGAGATTCTGCAGAAGCGGCAGCTGGTGGAGGACAGGAACCTGCTGTGGAAAATAGAAAATATTTCAAGCGGAGTAAACTTGCAAAAAAAGAAAAGGAAAAAGCATATTTTGAAAGATGTGGCTACAAGATACAGCCAAAAGAGGATGACCAGAAGCCACTAACTTCATCAAATCCCGTGTTGGAACTTGAACTGGCAGAGGAAAAACTTCCCATGACTCTTTCTAGGCAAGAGGTCATCAGGAGACTGAAAGAGGAGAGCCAATTAGACTCTTTGGAGAAAAGGATTATGATGCTTTCAGCGTTTAAGAAAAACAAAGATTCTTACACCAGAAGCTAACAAGGGCTTAAGGAATGATCTGAAAGCAGCTTTGGACAAGATTGACCAGCAGTACTTGAGTGAAATTGTGGGTGGTCAGGAACCTGGAGAGGAGGACACACAGAATGACTTGAAAGTTCATGAGGAAAACATCACCATTGAAGGATTAGAGGCACTGGGGGAATCCTTAGGGAAAGGTAATGATCATAAGGACATGGACATCACCACTAAGTTCCTGAAGTTTCTTCTTGGCTTTTGGGCTAAAGAATTGAATGCCAGAGAGGATTATGTGAAATGCAGCATGCAGGGCAAACTGAACAGTGCTACCCAGAAGCAGACTGAGTCCTACCTCAGACCACTTTTCAGAAAGCTCCAGAAAAGGAATCTTCCTGCTGATATTAAAGAATCAATAACAGGTATCATTAAATTCACGTTACAGAGAGAGTATGTGAAGGCGAATGATGCGGACCTTCAGACGGCCATTGGAAATACTCCCTAGTCTATTGGTGTCACTATGACTGGTATCCATGCCCGAACTGGCAGGGAAAAGAGTTTCCCAAGCATGTTGCACATGTTTTAAATGATGAAACCCAGAGGAAACACATTCAGGGACTGAAGAAGTTAATGACAATTTGCCAAAAGCACTTTCCTACGGATCAATCAAAATGTGTGGAGTACAATGCGCTGTGAGGTCTGTACACAGTGTATATATAACAAGAAGCCTCAGCAAGCAGCATGTGGACTTCTTGCCTGAGCACAGCAGTGAAGAAGAGTTCCACCACAGAGTTCCACCAGATGCACTTCTTGTTGGGTTTAAGAACTGGGTTGGCTTTCATATGGTACTGGATTGCAAACAAACTTTTGTGCTGCTCTCATCTTAATCAGTTGAAAAATTAAGTCCTAAAGCTGTTATCCATAGTGTAGACAACAGCAAGAAGGGGGTTTGAGGTGACCTTTCTCCCCAAGACCCAAATTGTGTCATTAGATAACTAGAAACATTTGAGGGCAGGTTTATACTTTCTGTAAATTATCATGGCTTGTACATTTTTGTCTTATGTGGTATTTATAGAAATATTTCTTGTATTTCAAAAAAGTGTGGGACCATTAAATGTTCCTTTACAGTTCTTAAAAGGTTTTTGAAATTTTGCCATCTTGCAGTAGGATGTAAATGTTACTGTTAAGTGTTATTTTTCTTGTGTTTCAGACTTGCTTTGGTTCTAAGTGGAGTACATCTTAGTATTTGTTGTCTTTCTGGACAGCTAGAATTAATAGACAGAGGGTTGAAAAGCGTAAGTTCACATTAGCACATCCAGGTTAGGGTGAGGAAATGGGCACTGGAGCCAGCTGAGTGGCAGCCTCATGATGGGGATACTGAAGAGGGTGGAGTTCCTGGCTTCACTGTGCCACACTCAGTCCTCACTCTGGTCTCACAAAATGAGGACTTGCTCTAGGTCTCACAGTGTTGCTCTTTGATCATTGGGACCACTCACTGCTGCAGTGCTGAGAGGATCAGGTTGTTCCACAACAAGCTGAATGGTAGTGTCAGAGAAGCAAGAGTGGGCGGGCCCCATCAGGACTGGCAGCTTCTCGGCTCCATGCACTAACAGAACAGCGGTGGACAAGTGGTTTCATCTTGCTCGGCTCTGGCTTCCTTAGCTGACACTGATAAGAATACACGCCTTGTGTTGTTACTGTGTAAGTAAAATGCTGGCAGAGGACAAGAGATCATTATTATTGCTTTGCACGTATGCTTATTACAGTGTAGACCATGGGCCTTTATGGGCCCTGCCCTGTGGCTACAATGGGATAGTATGTACTTGTGCAATAACAACCATAATGATTGCATTATCAGCAATAGTAGTAAATGATGGAATCATTAAGTTTTTCCTGTCTTTACTTGCAGCCAGGTCCAAATTTAGAAGTGCAAAGAATGGGAGCCTTAGGCTGCTGGAGGTGGCCTGGTGTCACAGTTGCTTATTCTGGTCCCTCTTGAGAAAGAGTGAAGGTCATTTTTGGCTACTTGAGATCCAAGGCTGTGCAGAGACAGGACAGCCTCTGACAGTTACTTGCAGGGAGACGTTTCTCTCACTGCAGAAGTCTCTTCGTATGATTAAATTAGGTAGAGCTTTGGGGTGATAAGCTAAGGTTAGCTGGCGGCTATTGCTCTGGTCTCTACAGCTTGCACCTCTGTATTTATCTGTTTCTTATTTAATAAGACTGTTTAGAAATTCGTCTACAAAATTTTAATTTTATTTATGGAGACAAAGTTAGCTTATGAGCCAGTAATTTGAATACAGTAGTGATGAGAAGATTTTCTCTAAAGTACTACTGTGACTGCTAGCACAGAGTCACTGAAAGGCTAGGGAGACCTAAGCACTGTAGTAAGTACTAAGGATACAATCCCAGCTCAAGGAGTTGATGATACAGCTAGCTGATTGGAATTAAATGAACTGATGAGCTGGCACTGTGGTTCATGCCTGTGATCCCAACAGTCAGGAAGCTGACAGAGAACAGCTAGCTGCCCAGAGTTCAAGGCCAGCCCAGGCCACACAATAAAATCCTACCTCAACCTCTAGTCCTCCTGTCGAGTTATACTGAAGCAGATCGGGTATGGGGACAATAAAAAGGGGAAGGCTCGATGGAGCTGAATCTAAGTGCAACCAAAGCACAGATTTCTGGCCTGTTTGTTTCTTTATTTTTGCAATAGGGTCTTACTCCACAGCTGAGCCTGGCTTCAAACTCCCCAGGTCTAGCCACAGGTGTCTGTTTTATCATGCCAATACTGTTTTAGGTTACAACTACCCTTGAAAACTAAGATTCTTTTCCATTAAATGAAGAGAATATTTTATACTTCCACACACTGCCTAGACACAGAGTCAAAGTTACCTCTTAAGACTTCACTCAGCTCACCTTCCTATACACATCTTAATTAATGGACTTGCAAATGCTATGGCTAACTTTTCCTTTTGGACTTGGGAATGAAGAGCAAGCAGATGGCCTACTCAGCACAAACTCTTTCAAGAACTAATCTTCCCCAATCACATGTAGTTAAAATCCAGATTTATACCTACAGATTAGTGAGCAACAGTGACTCTCATAATGATGTGACAATTATGCAGTGTGACAGCTGTTTGTACTACTACCAAATGTAAGTTTTTAAACATAGGTTAACACCTCTAGTTCCCTGAGATTAAAGCAAAACAAAAGGAAACAACATAAAGAATCTATCCAACAGGTTTATAATACCAATCACAAGTGTAAAACATCAATGGAAAGAATTATTTTGAATTGATTTTGTGATGCTAAGGATTAAAAACAGGACCTCCCTCCTGTTATGCAAGCATTACCACAAAACTAACATCATCAGCACTTTTTGTTTGTTTTTGTTTTTCAAGACAGGGTTTCTCTATGTAACAGCTCTTGCTGCACCACAACCACCTGGCCATCAGCCCATTTGAATTTATTTGAAACCAGGTCTTGCTAGATTACCTATACTGACCTAGAAATTGCAATCCTCCTGCCTCAACTTCCTAAGTACCTAGGATTACTGTCTACCAACTGGGCACAAAAATTTTTATTTGGTGGGAGGAAGCAAGAGGGGTCCTCACTATATCATCTTGGATGGCCTCAAATTCATAGAGGTCCATCAGCCTCTGTTTCCTGAGTGCTGGGAAATCTTGCACAACTATGCCTGGACCCGAAAAGAAATTTTTTTTGGTTCTAGACAGGGTTTCTCTGTGTAGCCCTGGCTGTCCTGAAACTCACGCTGTAGACCAGGCTGGCCTCGAACTCAGAAATCCGACTGCCTCTGCCTGAGTGCTGGATTAAAGGCATGCAACAACACCATGCCCGGCTTCTCCCCCGCCCCCCAAGTGAATCTAGGACTTACTAGATAATCCTAAACCCTCTTTTATTTTAATGTTTTTGGAGACAAGGTTTTATGTAGCCCAGGCTGGCCTCAAGGTTCATCACAGTTCTGCCTCAGACACCAGAATGTTGAATTAAAGGGCTGTGTGCCACCATAACTTGTGGAATGTTATTTTAAGATGTGTTACATTCTTTATGCTGTGAAATATTTAATGATGCAAAGATGTGTTGCATTCTTTTGTTACATTTGTTTAACTCTGTGAAGCTGTGTTGCTTTGCCTGCCTAAAACACCTGATTGATTTAATAAAGAGCTGAACAGACAATAACGAGGCAGGAGAGGGCCAGGCAGAGAGAATAAATAGAAGGAGAGAGAAAAGGAGGAGAGAGGAGGATGCCAGGGGACACCCACCCAGCCACACAACCAGCCACGGAGTAAGAAGGAAAGAAAGGTATATAGAATAAAGATAAAAGCCCAAAGGCAAAGGGTAAATGGGATAATTTAAGAAAAGCTGGCTAGAAACAAGCCAAGCTGCTGTGGGATGTCAAATGTCTGTATGTCAAATGCTCTGACTGGTCAATAAATTAAACACTGATTGGCCAGTGGCCAGGCAGGAAGTATAGGTGGGACTAACAGAGAGGAGAACTGAGAGAACAGGAAGGTGGGAGGAGTCACTGCCAGCCGCTGCCATGACAAGCAGCATGTGAAGATGCCGGTAAGCCACGAGCCACGTGGCAAGGTATAGATTTATAGAAATGGATTAATTTAAGATATAAGAACAGTTAGCAAGAAGCCTACCACGGCCATACAGTTTGTAAGCAATATAAGTCTCTGTGTTTACTTGGTTGGGTCTGAGTGGCTGTGGGGCTGGTGGATGACAGAGATTTGTCCTGACTGCGGGCCAGGCAGGAAAACTCTAGCTACACCAAGCTAAGACTGAGCATTCCTAAGAATAAGTCTCTATGTATTTATTTGGGAGCTGGGTGGCAAACCCCAAAGAAGTAAAGAGTGAAAAAATTCAAGAACAGTAACTGACCTCTTAGACACCTGACTTTAAACAAACAAGAAAATGTAATGCTTTGTAACATTTCACTATAACTACCTAAAATATATAACCCCAGTTTTGTAAAAAGAAAAAATTTAAAATTCAAGAACATCTCTGTATTTTAGGGAGGGAGGTGATAGAGAGCAATATATTTATATTAAAGTGAAGAATACTCACTCTATAAACACACACAAAATGACTCATGATGAATCACTGGCTAACATCCAGAACCACAAAAGCTTTTAAAAAATTAAACAGGAAAGTTGGGAATGGTGGTTCATGCCTATGATCCTTGTATTAAAGGGGCTGAGGCAGGAGAATCCCAAGTTCAAAGCCCAGCTGGGCTACAGAGTAATAGTCTGTCCTTAAAAAGAAACAATTAGCCGGGAAGTGGTGGAGTGGGAAGTGGTGGAGTGGGAAGTGGTGGAGTACGCCTTTAATCCCAGCACTTGGGAGGCAGGGGCAGGTGGATCTCTGAGTTCGAGGCTAGCCTGGTCTACAAAGCGAGTTCCAAAGCTACATAGAGAAACCCTGTCTTTAAAAAAAAAAAAAAAAAAAAAAGCCGGGTGGTGGTGGCGCACGCCTTTAATCCCAGCACTCGGGAGGCAGAGCCAGGCGGATCTCTGTGAGTTCAAGGCCAGCCTGGGCTACCAAGTGAGTTCCAGGAAAGGCGCAAAACTACACAGAGAAACCCTGTCTTGAAAAACCAAAAAAAAAAAAAAAAAAAAAAAAAAAAAGAAAAGAAAAGAAAACAAATCAGCCAGGCAGTGATGCACATGCCATTAATTCCAGCACTCAGGAGGCAGAGGCAGACAGATACCTGTGAGTTTGAGGCCAGCCTGGTCAGAATTCCAGAACAGCCAAGGTTACACAGAAAAACCCTGTCTCGAAAAAACAAAACAAGAAACAAGTGGTGCTGGAGGGATGGCTCACCTGGGTTCAGTTCCTGTTACCCACATGGCAGCTCACAACAGTCTGTAACTCCAGTTCCAGGACATTCAATGCCCCTTTCGAGCACACACTGGCCCTAGACACATGGTGCACTAACATACATGCAAGCCAAACACATACAGGAAGGGAGGGAGGGAGGGAGGAAGGAAGGAACTATCTCATAAAAACAAAAAGAAAAAAAGAAACCCATATTTGGACATATGATGTCTATGCATTTTAATGATGTATTTCTAAAAAGCACTACAGAAGGGTTCTACTGCACATCCCTCTGCCTTCCTTTCTAAGGGCAGTTTTTAAATGTAGACACTTGGATTAGTATCTGGAAAGCACTCAGACTATCTGTACCACCCTATGAAAGGGTCTTCTTCCAGATTCTCTGCAGAGCTAGTTAAGTTACTCTTTAGCTTTCCTGCCCTATTTCATCTTGAAGGCTGGGCCTGATAATCCGACCAGCACTCTGACATCCTGACTGACCAGCATTCACGTCTGATCAACAGCAGATGTGGGAATGGTGCCAGGGTGGCCTTATGCCAAAGGAACATGTTTTTTCTCCTATTCAAGAGCACCCTTCTCTTAGCTCCAAGTCACCCATACAGAGGGAAGGACATCTGGAAATGCAGTGTAGTAGCATGTGTTTGGCCTCCTTGGATGACAGCTCCAGGCATTACAAGCAGGGAGTTGTTACACCAGCCTGTGGAACACTGCACACTACAGCAACTCTGAAAGCTTGCAGTAAGATGACTGAACGTGCTGGGGGAGGGCAGTACAATGAATACAGTGCTTTAAGAAACTCCTACTGTCAGCAATGGTTCTTTCAACAAATATGTGGAAACAGTTTATAGCATTTCCACATTAAACTTTAGGCTCAAATTGTCTTTTTCCATAGATTCAATGTGACTACTGGGGGGAGGGTTATTAAAAAAATTAAAGTGAAAATACTACAAAAAAACAAAAATCTGACTCATTTACTCAATGAAAAATGGCTCAATCATACAGATTGCCCTAGAAAATATTTTTTGGTGGTGCACACTTTTTTAATCCCAATACTCAGGAAGCAGAGGCAAGCAGATCTCTGAGTTCCAAGGCCAGCCTGGTCTATAGATTGAGTTCCAGGACAGCCAGGACTACACAGAGAAACTCTGTCTCAAAAACAAAACAATAAAGAGAAAATTACTGTAAGACTCAATGAAGTTTGTCCATTTTGAGTAAGAATTGAAGAGAAAGGCACTGATGACAGCTCCCAGGGACAAACACGACAGCAAAGGCAGGCCACAGCCCTAACCCTAACCCTAGGAAGCCAGGACAGAAGCAGAAGTAAGGAATGGTACAAGAGCCCAGTTATGTCCTCACTGACAATCAAAAAGGCTTCTCACCCTTAACAAATTAATGGGCTGGCTTTAGAATTAGCAACAGATGTGCCTTCAGGTATAGGGAACAAATACAGTACCTGGAATATGGCTCAGTTGGTAGAGCACTTGCTTAGTATAACTTAGCACAAAGTTCTGGGTTCAATCCCCAGGGCTGCATAAAACCCAATGTAGTAGCACATGCCTGTAATGCCAATCATCAGAAAGAAACCGGAGGCCTGCCTAGAGCTCAGTATGAGTACACAGTTGCTTGGTTACCAAGCAACCAGAAGTACACAAGGCACAATCCTTGTCTCTAAAGCATAAATAAACAAACCACACAGCCTGGAAATGATGCTTCACACCTTTAATCACGGCACATGGGAGAATGAGGCAGGAAGAATGTCATCATGAATAGGCGGCCTGAAGGACCCAGGATGGGTTAGTTACTGATAGTCTAACTTAAGTGGGAAGGCAGAGAGGTCAATAAGCAACCCTGCTCAGTAATACCCTAAAATGTAGCCAGGTAACATATGTTTATCAAAACAGGCTAAAGAATAACTGAAGAACAAAATTTATCAGATAGAGAAAATTGTCTTTGGCAGACACTTCAGTGGCACAATTAGCACCCACTCAATTCATCTATCATGAGAGCTCAATCTTATTTTGGCATTAAACTAAAACTGGCATAGGAATGATGAACTAAAGATGTCAATAAATAAACTGAGAGAACAGTACCAACTATGAGATTACATGGACAGCTCTCCAAAGTACAGACTACTCCCACACACAGCAAACTTCCAAGTTTGGAATGGTTAACTTACAGTCTTCCAGATTCTGTGATTCACAAATGCAAGCAGAAATTAGATAGACTGCAGCAAAAGAGTACAGCTTGCAGCTTGCAGATGCCAGGCTGTTAGCTCCATGATCAGCAGCCATGCTGCCTGCCTTGTCAGGCACTCCCAGTAAGGCTGCTTCAGGCAGCAGCACTCGGGGCTATCCAAAACTGAAGGATCTTCTTCCTATTGGAGAGTACTTTTTGCAGTCAAACTACAGAAAAAGACCTTATCTAAGAACTAAAATGATAGGATGATGATGTCTCGGTTTTCTCCTCTATAAAAATATTACACCTGGCTTTTACTTCCTGCCCCTGAGAGGCCTTTATGGAGATAAAAAGACTTTCCAGATTAAAAGCACAATGTAAATATGAGACTATAATATAGCAGGGACTGAATCCAAATAACATAAATGGAAGGTAGATGGGCACTTTGACAGAGCAAATAGCCACCTATACCATCAGAGTAAACACCTAAGTACCGATTACCTACTATTATTTTAAAAGGAGATCTTTGGGAGCTTGAGAGGTGGTTCACTGATTAAGAACACTTGTTTCTGCAGAGGGTCCAAGTTTGGTTCCCAGCACCCACATAGTGACTCAGTTGTCTGTAAGGTCAGTTCCAGGGAATCAAACACTCTCTTCTGTCCTCTGTGGGCACCAAGCATGCACATCCTGCAGACATAAAAGCAGGCAAAACACCCATACAAACAAAATTAAGAAACAAAAACTTTGCCATATAAAAAAAGCTGTGCTCTCTATGCCTTGCCTTCCCTGTCTCAGCACTTCAGGAATCCCTCGCTTTAAGGTCCAATCCAAAAGGCACCTCTTTCATTCATCCTGTATATTCCAACTGCACCTTAAGTTAAACCTGTCCACACCTGCACTTCCAGCACCTCTTAAGAAGCCCTGCCATGTCTCGAGTTGGACTTTCCACGGGTCATCCATTTCTCCACCTGGTTCTGAGTTCTTTGAGCTTCATTTCAGTAGTTACAGCTCCAGTGGAATATCTAGCTCAAGTATTAACCCTAAACCTCTTTCCTAATTCTAGCTAACCAATTACAATATAAAAAGTTTCTATACTGTTTCTATTGAGGCAGAACTCCCCAAGCAGATGACAAATTACAATGGGAAATATATGAATGGTTGGATTTACTCAGATGTTATTTATTCAGCCTCAGACAGTAAGTCAGAACTTCTTTCTTTCTGATGTCTGAGAATGATGTGAAGAAAAACACACCATATAAGTGAGAAATTTCAGTTTCTTTACAGGGTTTCTCTGTGTATCCTTGGCCGTCCTGGAACTCCTTCTGTATAGCTGGCGTGGAACTCAGAGATCCTCCTGCCTCTGCCTCCTGAGTGGCATGCACCACCACTATCCCACTCAGTCTGGCTCAGTTTCCTTTTCTAAGTGGTGTATACACATCTTTTTGGGTGTGTATACTGATGTGTGGGAGTGTGTGTGGAAGAAAGATGATGACATCCAGTATCTTCCTTATTTGCTTTCTATCTTATTTTTTGAGATAGTCTCCCATCAATTTAGCTAGAATGACTGGCCACTGAGCTCCAAAGATGCACCTGTCTCCCCGAAACAACCCAATTGCTGGAATTACAGGTGTGTGCCACTATACCAATTTTTACAAGGGTGCTAGAAATGTGAATCTCATTCCTGTACTTATTCAACAGGCACTTGACTGAGCTAGTTCCTCAGTCCCAAAATTAATTTTTTAAATACTATGCAGCTATGTATGATGTCCTATACCAATAATCCAGCACTCAAGAAACTGAGGTAGGCCCAGCGGTGGTGGCCCATGCCTTTTATTCCATCGCTCAGGAGTTGGAGGCCAGCCTTTTCTACAGATTGAAGGAGTTCCAGGACAGCCAGGGCTACACAGAGAAACCCTGTCTCGAATCCCCCCACCCCCAAAAAGAATAAGCTGAGGTAGTAGAGCTGTCTCAAATGTAAGGTTTACCTGGGCTAGAGATCCCATCTCTATCAAAAATTAATAAAGGAAGAAAAACTTTAAAGCTCATATAAAATTATGGTTAAGCGCTACACAAACTGTTGCATTAACTGAAGAATCCAGGAGGAAAAAAAAATACAGGCTAAGGGTCAAATGGCATGTCTTGTCTTTAATCACACTTGGTCTACATAGTGAGTTCCAGGTCGGTCAGGGACACACAGTAAGACTGTCTCCAAAACAGGAACAGTCAAGAGCTTTGGGGGGCAAGATGGGGGGGAGGGGGGGCATTGTTTATCTGGTAGAGTGCTAGGCCTAAAATGCACGAAGCCCTGGTTAGACCCTTAGTAACTCATAAAATTGTCTGTGTGGCACATAACTATAATCCCAGCACTCAAAATGTAGAAAGAGAAAGATCAGAAGTTCAAGTTCCTCCTAAGCTTAAGAAAGTTTTAGACTAGCCTAGAATACATGACACCCTAAGGAGGTGTGGGGGAAGCAAGGAAAAAATAGAGTGATTAGAATAATTGCTGCACATACTGATGACTAGAAAATAAATGTTTCAGAACATTGGCATCAGGTAAAGCATTTTATACTGAAAGAAAAATAACAGCTACCTCACATAAGCAGTCTGTGCAAACACCATATGGTCTGCTGAAAGAAAAAAAAAGTTTACTTTTTTTGTCCTACAAATAAAAATTAAGTTACCAGAAATATTTCAGAAATAATTTTGCCATCCCAGGTGTCTAATAAAATATGTACAGTATCCAAGTTTATCTGTCTAACTTCATTTTCAAAGCTCAAAATGCCCACCACACTTTAAATCATGGGCAAGGCTTAGTGGTATCTTTAATACCAGCTCTCAGGAGGCAGAGGCAGCAGAGTTCTGTGAATTCCAGGCCAGCCAAGGTTATATATAATGAAAACCTCAAAAAATGAAATAAGACAAATAAAAGCCAGCAGTGGTGACATACATCTTTAATCACAGCCCTTGGGAGGCAGAGGCAAACGGGTCTCCATGAGTTCCATGCTAGCCTGGTCTACAGAGCTAGTTCCAGGACAGCCATGGCTAATCTCAAAAAACCAAAGATTAATTAACTGATTAATTGATTGGGGGCTGGAGAGAGAGTTCAGTAGTTAAGGCTGCTCTTCCAGAGGTCTAGAGTTAAATTCCTAGCACCCACATGGTGGCTCACAACTGTTTTTAACTGTAATCCCATGAGATCTGATGCCCTTTTCTGGGATTCATAAATGCAGACAAAACACCTGTATATATAAAATACATAAATAAATTATGCTTTAAAAATTCATAAGGGGCTGGAGAGATGACTCAGCAGTTAAGAGCACTGGCTGCTCTTCCAGAGGACCCTGGTTCAATTCCCAGTTCGAGGATTAAAGGCATGTGCCCCTATCCCTGGCTTCTGACAGTTTTTAAGGTTGTCTTTTTAGGCCACCGATATGGCTCAAGTGGGTAAGGGCAACTGCCATACCTGACAACCTCAGTTTAATCCTTGGGATCTACACGGTGCAAAGAGAGAACAATTCCAAGAACTGTCCTCTGACCTCCAAATGCAAGTGGTAACAAGCTCGCACCCACACAAATACAACAAAATAATGTTTCACTAATGTAAAGAAAAAACTTTTAAAAAGAGAAATGTCTTCTTAATTTGTCTATTTTATGTTCCTAAAAACCCTTGAATATAGGAAAGCATTAGAAGCAGAAAGACCTTGTAAATTCTTTGTATGAAGAACCAGTTTTTGTTATTAAATCAGTCCACCTACTAAGAAAGTGCGGTACTGCCCACATGTAATTTTAGTACACAGAATGCTGATGTTAGTTTGAGGCCAGCCTGGGCTATATAGTGAGACAAATATACCCCAATTTAGTATCATACTTTATATAAATGTTTTACAGGCTTCTTTCCACCGACTTAACCCAGATCTTTAAACCTCAGTCCAAATTCTTAGTCCATTTGCTGGTGACTGCCTGGTTAAGCTCTAACAGATGAATTGTAGCACAATAGGTAGCCATATGACACTATCATCCTCAATCTGCACAATGCTCTCAAAGGTAAGAAGCACAAGTGCCACATTGTACTCACCATCCTGTGACCTCAGAGTCAACAGTTCTCAGGGAAGATCCTTCATAACAACCCTCCACACCTTCCATAACTCACCTTGACTTTTCCTAACCCCTTTCTCCTAAGCACTTTCATTTTTATAACCTTATTTATCTTCTAAAAAAAATGCCTATTTATCTTTATTGTCTGTCTCACCCACTAGGATTTAACTCCCACAAGGGAAGAGCTTTGTTTCATCCACCTATTTAGTCCAATACTTAGAACAATGCCTGGCCCAAAGTGAGCACATAGGATATTTAAGTGAAGGAGTAAATAATACCAAGGACAACCCTACCCATTAAGGGATGTTCAAATCTACCAAACCCACTCTTCTTGCATCTTTCACTGATGAATTCAGTCTAAGCTTACCCTTTTTCACTTCTGACCCTGCCTGCTTCTATTCAGGCTTCTTCACAATTCTTTCCTGAAACCACAGGGGCAATGAGTTTCATATACATAAGCCAATGTGTTTTATTCCCGCACAGATCATTCTTTCGTGGTTACCCAGCACTCAGAAAAAGAATCCAGATTTCTCATTCCAGTTTACAAAGCTTTTCAGCAGGAGTTAGGTAGACTGTCACAAACGAAGGGCCAGCCTTGACTACAAATACTCCAGGCCAATCAGCCTGGGCTCAGTTAGGACTTATCTAAAAAATAACACCACAAAGAAATGAAGAAACAAAGCTTTTTTTTTTGGGGGGGGGGTTCAAGACAGGGTTTCTCTGTGTAGCTTTGGAGCCTGCCCTGGATCTTGCTCTGTAGACCAGGCTGGCCTCGAACTCACAGAGATTTGCCTGGCTCTGCCTCCTGAGTACTGGGATTAAAGGTGTATGCCGCCACCACCCGGCTGAAAGAAAGCTCTTTTTTTTTTTTTTTTTTTTTTTTTGGTTTTTCGAGACAGGGTTTCTCTGTGTAGCTTTGCGCCTGTCCTGGAACTCACTTGGTAGCCCAGGCTAGCCTCGAACTCACAGAGATCCGCCTGCCTCTGCCTCCCAAGTGCTGGGATTAAAGGCGTGCGCCACCACCGCCCGGCCAAAAGAAAGCTCTTTTAAGAGCTACCTTCCCTTTACATTCATACTGACTCTCATTTCTTCACTACAATATTATAATTATACTTGGCATTTTCTTTTTTTGAACATACCAAACTTATTCCCATAGTTGAACCTTTGCCCTGGAATACTCTTCCTTTTGATATATACTAGATTTCTTTAATGTAATTCAGAATGACACAGCTTATTTCTCCAGGCAGCTATAAATGACCACTTAGTATCACACCCTGGTTTTGCTGTTATTGCTGATGGCCATCTACTGATCTATACTGTTTGTTTTTCAAGGCAGGGCACCTCATGGTATTCCAGGTTGGTCTCCATCTTCCTATGCAGCTAGCCACGGTAAATCTTGAACTGACCCTCCTATCTTCACCTCCCAAGTGCTAGAATTACACACATGCTCCTGTAATGCCAGTTTATAAGCTGACAGGAAACTGCACTTTAGGCTCTGTGCATGCTATCAACTGTACTACATTTCTAGCCCCTTACTCTTTATTTCTTGTATGTCTATTTATTTTATTTATCTATTGGGGGGGCAAGTCTCTCTGTATAGCCCTGGCTGTCCTGGAACTCATGTAGACCAGGCTAGCCTCAAACTCAGATCCACCTGCCACTACCTCCCCTGCACTAGGATTAAAGACGTGTGCCACCACATCTGGCTTGTACTCCAATTTAAAGCAATCTTACAGGTTGTTCAGAGACAAAATCTCACTATGTATCCCAGGCTGGCATCAAACCCTTACTCTTGTCACCCAGGTACCAGTGCTAGCAGGGCACATTATCACTCGTGGCTTAAAGTACTGTTACTCTGAAATGGTCTTGAAATTCCAGGAAGAGTTCAAAGAGCACTCTTTTTTTTTTTTTTTTACAAGATTTGCTTATTTTTATTTTATGTATGAGAGTGTTTTGCCTGTATGTATGTCTATATACCACATGCATGTCTGATGCCCATGGAAGCCAGAAGAGGACACTAGATCCCCTGGAACTAGAATTACAAAAAGTTATGAGCCACCATGTGGGTGCTCGGAACAGAATCCAGGTCTTCTGCAAGAGCAGCTATTATATATATTGTGATTGGTAGGTGTTTTGTTCATCAGACCCCCTCCCCCATCTACTCTAGAGACAGGGTCTTACCATCTAGCTCTTGCTAATCTGGAACTCATCGTAAACCAGACCTGCCTCTATCTCCCAGGTACTGGGGCTACTGGTACCACTCGTTCATGTTCTGTCTGTCTGACTGTCTCTCACTGAATGTAGTACACCATTTTTAGTAGGGCGGCCAGCTGTCTTGTTTTGTGCCAATCCTAGATGAATTCTTAGTTTTCTGCTTTTCTGTGTAAATTTTAGAATAAGATCTTTCAGTCTGCTGGTACAGTATCAGCCATTCTGATAAATTTGCTTATATATAATAATTTATTATATATAATATATTCAGTGTGTAGCTGTTAAGAGCTACATTTACACTTAGTTGTTTTAGACAAAAAGGTTAAAAAAGGGAAAGCGAGGGGCTAGAGAGATGGCTCAAGATTTAAGAGCACTAGCTGATCTTCCAGAGGGCCTGGGTTCAATTCCCAGCACCCACATGATGGCTAACTAACAAACATCTGTAACTGAAGTTTCAGGGACTCTGATAACCTCTTCTGGCCTCTGAGGGCACCAGGCATACAAGTAGTGCACAGGCATGCATGCAGGCAAAACACTTTTTTGCAATTTTAAAAACAAAAATCTCTTACCTATTAAAGTTCTTTTAATTAAAATACACACACACAAGCCTGAAAGTAGTAATAGCTACAGCAATACTGTACTTACAACTTGTTCTAGTTCTAAACTACAAATGAATGTACACCAACTCTGAGCAGAAGACCCAGTTTCAAATCTCACTCTTCCTCTTCCCCTGATGTGGTGGTTAGAGTAAGAATGGCCCTGTAGACTCATATATTTGAATGATCAGGGAGCGGCACTACTTGAAAAAGATGAGAGGTGTGGCTTTGTTAAAGGAAGCATGTGGGGGGGGGGGGGCAGCACCTTGTTTTAGGTTTCAAAGTCCACACCAGATTCAGCGTCTTTCTCTGCCTTCAGATCATACAGCTCCCCATGCTCCCCAGCATGGTGACAATGAACAGCCCTCTGAAACTGTAAGCAAGTCCCAATTAAATGTTTTCTTTGCCGGGCGGTGGTGGCGCACGCCTTTAATCCCAGCACTCGGGAGGCAGAGCCAGGCGGATCTCTGTGAGTTCGAGGCCAGCCTGGGCTACCAAGTGAGTTCCAGGAAAGGCGCAAAGCTACACAGAGAAACCCTGTCTCGAAAAAACCAAAAAAAAAAAAAAAAAAAAAAAAGTTTTCTTTTTTAGGTGTTGCCATGGTCATGGTGTCTCTTCACAGCAATAAAACATTGACTAAGACGCCTGATCTCTCTAAATCTTTCCATCTTTCTTATGCTTACAATGAAGCAAAAACTGGGCATGGTGGTTCACGCCTTTAATCCCAGCATTTTGAAGGAGGCAGAGGCAGGAGGATTTCTCTGAGTTGAAGGCCAATCTAGCTTACATCGTTAAGTTCCAGGACAGCCAGAGTGACCTAGTCAGACCCAAAACAAAACAAAACAAAACAAAACCCCAAAATGATGAAGGAGATTTCAAAACTCTCAAAACACTAACCTATTCTAAGTAATCACCCCACTTTCCCTGGAGGCTCACCTTCAGAAGTTGTCAGGTAAAGTGCTTGTTGCCAAGAGTTTTTCAAATCTTAAACCTCTTTAAACTCCAAAAGAAACAGAACAGAAAGAAAGGTAATAAATAAATAAATTCCTATTTTCACATACTAACTTTGAAGTAATAAAACCATCACTTAAATGTTAGACTTATTAAATAATCAGATTTACAATGTCCTAAACTAAGGTTTTTGTGATAAAATCTGAGTTGCAAAACTAAGCACTCACCAGTCAAGTCAGCCAATTCCTTGACTTCAAGGGCTGTGAAACTGTACAGGCTATTAGGATACTTTTCATTGGTGTGGTATTGTCAAACATATCAACATAATCATTGGAAGCCAAAAGCAATTCAAACTGTCCTTAAAATTAGATTTAGGGTTTTAAATCAAATTCACCTTTTCACAAATTTTCTTTGAGATCTTGTTTTGAGAGGTAGGCTAGCCTTGAACTTACTGTGAGGCTGGCCTCGTGGCTGAGATCCTCCTGCCTTCTAAAAACTGGGGTCTCAGGCATGTGTCACCACACCCACTACAATCAACTCATAACAAGGCCCAAAATGAAACTCACCAATTTAATGATAAAGAAAGAAGTCTAGGACATTAACCATCTTACTGTAGTATTTGAGGTAAACTAGAACCAGAGTACAAACAAGGAAATAAAACAAAATGCAAGGATTTAGCTACTAATACTGATTGCATATAGTTTTCAATCAACCTTTTAAACTAGGCTCCCTTCCCCCCTTCTTTTTAAACATACTAAACACTCCAAATAATTTTTATAAAGCAGGTGATAAAAATGTGTGTCCTTTCCCATCTCTACCCTAAAGACCTATTATGTTATGGCTTGCTTGGACACTATAGGTGTGACTTAAGTATTTAAAAGAGTGGCTATAATTTTCCAGACAAGTCCATCCAAACTCTTAAAGCTCCACTACTCAGGAGCAGCCAGCTCAAATTACTACTTCGCTATGACAACTCGGGTTTTTCTCCATCCAATATTTAGGAAGGAGGTGGCTAAGAAGGAAGAAAAAGGACATAATTAGTGTTGCTTGTAAAACGTTCATCACAGTTGTAGTTGCCAATTGAGCTACAGCCTATTGGGGGCCTAATAGATTTCAGGTCATTATGGTTTGAGGTGGGGGCTTGTGGTGGAAATCAATAAATGACTACTACTTCTTTGCACAGCCCCATATGGAAGTAATCAAGCGCACGGGTGGCAGCTGGGGCCAGTAACAGTCACCTGCAGTTGAGGGACATAGGGGATTCAGATGGATTTAATGCTAATTTCCTACAGAAACAATGAGCTACAAAGAGCAGAGTAACAGACAGGAGGGATGAAGAGACCAGCCAGAACAATGGCTGCACCTGGTGCTGGGAGCAGAGGACACATCTGTCACCCTCCAAGTGGCCCATCCCCCAGCTCTTCCAGCAAAGTAAGGCAACGTCTCTAAACAGCTTGTCACTCAGCAACAGGTTTGAGTTTTTAAGGCTACCACATTCTCTACTGAATCCTTTTCTCTTATGACTAAGAATTAGTTAAGGAAGCACAGCTAGTTCCATCAGCCTGAAGAGACATATTTAAAAACATGCATATTTTAATTAAATTTTTTCATTACTGTGACTTATCAATGTTGGTAGGGCAAAGAAAAATTACACGAGAAGATTAAGTATTAATGTAACAAGTATTAATTTAATGCTTACAATTCATTTCACTACAATTTTACAGTAAAAGAAACAGGTTTGGAGGCTGCTGGAGATGATGTGCATGGTTACACAACCTCATCTAATGCTAAAGCCTACACACAATACTTTTATTTTCTTTCTTCCATCTTTCTTAACACAATCAAGTGAAAATACATGTTCTAAGTCTAGGTATTGTGCTACATGCTTGTAATCCCAGCACTTTGGAGGCAGAAGCAGAAAGATCAGAAGATAAGTTTTCCTCAGCTACACAGAGTTCAAGGCCAGCCTGGGATACATGAGAACCTGTTTGCAATTAAAAAAAAAAAAAAGAAAAAAGAAAGAAAAAAAAGAAAAGATAAAAGAAAAAAGAAAAGAAAAGAAAAAAGAAAGAAAACACATACTCCACTTACTTTTAGTTTCAGCTAAGAGACGTCACTGCAGGTAACGTGAATCCATGTTTTACACAGAACTGTACCCCACCTTGCTAACAACATGTTCAGGATGGAAAAAAACAGGATTTCCACTAATGGTTGCTTTAAACCAAGCACAAAAAGTTCCTAGGGGTAGGAAGTGCTTGCTTTAAAAAAGTAGACCCATATGCATTTTCAACTTCCCAACGTAAGTCTGTTAATACATAGTGTGTGTGTGTGTGTGTGTGTGTGTGTGTGTGTGTGTGTGTGTGTGTGTGCGCGCGCTGAGTACTGAACACAGGGCCTTTACATACTCAGGACTATGATTGTCTTCCTGGTGCTATGACTTGAATCTGGGACCTAAGGCATGCATTTTCACTACAGTCTCCATGGACATTTTTTTTACTTATTTTGAGACAAAGTCTCACTAAATTGCCCAGGCTGACCTTGAACCCACTCTGTAGTCCTGGTAGGCCTTAAACTTTTGATTTCCCTAAGAAGCCAGTATTATAGACCTGCACTACCAGGCCTAGCTAATCACATAGTTTTTAAATGTTAACTGTCTGGGAAGTCCATCAGCCAGTAAGACCATATGTAACAATTCATTTAGCAGTTTGGGGTTTTTTCCTGTAAGACACAACCACTAAAAATTCCTTTATTTACTGATTTGAACTTGGAGGGGAAATAAATGCACATATTTTCAATATAGTACCTTTTAAACTGAACTTGCTAGGATATAAACCACAAATTCAAGGGGGAAATATGTATGTATGTTGATAAATGCCTTACTTATAAGCAAACAACTGTGCCTGGATCTGAAAGATAGCAATAGAAAGGCATATATTTCAAACACAGCAAATGTGCTGGAGAATGCTAAGTAGTTAAGAGTCTTCCAGAAGACTAAGTTCAGTTCTTTGGACACATCTGATGGCTCACAGCCACCTGGAACACCAGCTGTGCAGGAGATCCAACACCTCTGGCCTCCTTGGGCACCTCCACTCACATCCTGATACTCCCACACAGATACACACACGTAATTTAAACAATAAAATATGGGGCTGGAGAGAGGGCTCAGCAGTTACGAGCACTGACTGATTTTCCAGAGGACCCCAGTTCAATTCCCAGCACCTCCACCCGGCAGCTCACAACTGTCTCTAACTCCACGATCCAACACCCTCACACAGACATACATTCAGGCAGAACAGCAATGCACATCAAAATAATAATAATAATAATAAAATTAAAAGAAACAACAAAAACCCACACCATCCTATCGAGCATGGTGGCACATACATACTCCCAGCACCTAGGAGTAGAGTCAGGAAGATTAAGAGGAGCTAAAGCCCAGCCTTGGCTACATAGTGAGTTCAAGATCAGTGTCTAGGTCATAAGAGACCCCCATCTCAATAAAAATATGGCCGAAATTAGCTCAGTGTAACTATGCAGTTGACAAGATTTAACTTAAGGCACTGAGATCTGGATCAAGGAGGACTTTCTCCCCCTCCCCATGCAAACACCTTGCTAGGGGTTGAAACTAGTATACTTCTATCTGCCTATTATTCCCCAACAAAACACAAGACTTCCAAATCAAATGTTACCTCCTCTCCAAAGGATTTGATTCCCTCTGTTGGTAGTGCCTTCTAGAACTTACTGATTTTGTGCATTCATTTTTATCTCCTCTATGATATCTCACCTTTAAATAAAGAGTCTGGGCTGGAGAGATGGTTCAGCTGTTAAAGGCTGGGCTCACAACCAAATATATTTTATATATATGTCTAAGCTGGGCATGATGGTTCACATCTATAATCACAGCATTGGGAGGTGGAGACATGAGGATCATCCAAATCTGTTCAAGGTCATCTGCAGCTACCTGGGAAGGAATTCAAATACTGGCAGTGAGTTCCTGTCTCAACATCTTCCCCTGTCCCCCCAAAATCTCAAAACTAGGTACAGTGGCTCACATCAGAAATCCCAGGGCCTGTGAAACCACGGCCAGCTTGGACAACTCAGCGAAACCTTATCAGAAAATACTAAGAAAAAATCCAAATAACTTCAAGACATCATGAACACATACAATCAAAAGAATTTGTAAAATGCTTGGTGTTGTGGTACACACCTTTTAATCCTAGCAACCACAATTAATGGCAAGAAGGTCTCTGTAAATTTGAGGCTAGCCAGGGCTACTGAGTGAGACCTTGTCAAATAAATAAATAGGTAGATAGATAATAAGATGAATACCCTGGAAATTCCAAGCTCAGCCACTGGATATTAAAAATTATGGGCCAAAGAGGGCTCTCTCCCCTTCCCCATACATGCACCTTGCTGTAGCACATGGCTGGACAATGCTCTACTGCTGACCCATCCCTCAGCTTATGATACAATAATGCAAAAGAACCTTTGGGGGGTTACCATGGCAGAAGTCAGATTCGAGGGGACAGGGAGATAAATAAGATCAGAATGCATGATGTGAAATCCACAAAGAATCGATAAGTGATAGACAGACAAGAAGAAGGAGAGAGAGAGAGAGAGAGAGAGAGAGAGAGAGAGAGAGAGAGAGAGAGAGAGAGAGAGAGAGAGAGAGAGAGAGAGAGAACAAGAACGAACCTTCCCTGGGCCCAGCAACATGACTCCGAGGTAAAGCACCTAGCAATCTGAGTTCACTCTCTGAAACCCACATGGTGGAAGGAGAAACTGATCCTGCAAGTTGTCCTCTGATTTCCACATTAAGTGGCTTTCTCAGTCCTCAGAAAGCTACGGCTTTTCTCAGTACTACTTAACTCAAAAGATTCTTTTGGTTATGGGTTGGAGAGATGGCTCAGTAGTTAAGGGTGCTTACTGCTCTATCACAAACACCTCTAACTTCTGTCCCAAGGGATATATATCCCCACTACACCTCCATGGGTCCTGTGTGAGTGCACACTTGATTCGCTCACCCACCCACACATAAAACATAACGAATCTTAAAATTATTGGTTATAATCTTGTTTATTTGTTTTGAAACAGGGTCTTTCTTTTCAAAGGGTGACCTGGAACTTGATATGTAGACCTGGGGAATCCTTGAACTTGACTTGTAGATCAAGCTGGCCTTGAACTCACAAGAGAATCCTCCTGTCTGTGCTTCCTGGAGTGCTAGGACTGGCAGCAAGTGCCACTGGGCCTGGCTTTGGTTTTAAATGCTGAGCTCTAGCTGGGACCCCAAAGCACAACTGAACTCAAGGGCCTCATTTCACCCCACCATTATTTAGGGTCAATGGATTATCATACAAGCCAGGTGTGGTAATATATACCTGTTATCCCAGCATTTGGGAGTCTAAGACTGGAAAATTACTTATTTTAACACCAGCCTGGGCTATAATAGTTTTATGCCAAACCTGAACCACAGTATTCCTGAGGGCTAGGGACTTAGCTACTAATAGCTGATAGAACACATGCTTTTTTTTTTTTTTTTTTTTTTAGCATGCACAAGGTCTTAGATGCAATCCTGAGTGAGCCCCAAAATATGAAACAGTATTGCTAGAATGGACATATAGCAGTAATAAAAACCCTTTTTAGTCTCTCCCACATCAAACCACAGCCTACACTACATTTTCAGCATTAAGACCTTTTCTCCCTACTCATCCTCAGGAACATAGGTCCTAAAGGTACAATTTAAAGGTATTGCTCACTGAAGGAGGACCATGTAAATTCAATGTAACACTATAGCCTCTCAAATATTCAAACAAGTCTCAGCTGCCATTCACTGCACCTATCAAAACTCCCTAAACTTGTTCTACAAATTCAGTCAATTTAACATAAAAGAAATTTCTAGAAAGATTCATTTAAAAAGTTCCCACTACTTGAGGGAAATAGAGATAAAGCTGAAAGAATTTGAACAGTATACTGCACTGCAGTCAGATGCATGCCTGTTATCCTAACCCAGGAGACAAGAGGGTATTGCTGCAAATTTGAGGCCCAGAGGGTCTACACAGCAAATTCCAGTCAGCTGGGGATACTGAGTGAGTGAGACCCAGGCCTTAATAAACAAACAAAAGCCGGGCGGTGGTGGCGCACGCCTTTAATCCCAGCACTCGGGTGGCAGAGCCAGGCGGATCTCTGTGAGTTCGAGGCCAGCCTGGGCTACCAAGTGAGTTCCAGGAAAGGCGCAAAGCTACACAGAGAAACCCTGTATTGAAAAACCAAAAATAAAATAAAATAAAATAAAAATAAACAAACAAAAAAAGCACTACAGTTTGCTTAAAACACTCAGGTGATATAAAGTTGAAGAACTTTACAAAATACAAGTTATTGGTGACTAGGGGGATGGCTCAGACATTAAGAACTCTGGATACTCTTCTTCTGGGGGACCCAGCAATCACAGAGTGGCACACAGCCACCCACAACTCCAGTTCCAAGGGATCCAGTGCCCTCTTTTGACCTCCATGAACACCAGGCTTACATGTAGTATACATACATGCAACCAAAACACTCATACACCTAAAATGCTAAAAATTTTTAAAGAAATAAAACTTATTTTTAAAAGTTCCCATTTGTCATTTCATAGAATTTTGGGGGAGCCAGGTACAATTTCAATAGTGCTGACCAGTGAGATGGCTCAGTGGGTAAAGGCCCTTGAAGCCAAGCCTGATATGACATAAATTTGAATCCTGGAACCTATACAACAGAAAAAACAGCAACAGACAAACATAAAAATATTTTTTAAATAAGCGTGCTCTTTCAAAGTAATACAATCAATACTTCGCTTAGGCAAGTTGACTTTTCAAAGCTCTTCTGTTCTGGTACAGTCAAAGGGAACATTACATTTGCATTTTATAATCAAAATGCTTTCTAAACTCTATAGTCATAGAGAGACTTAGCAAAGACGACATACAGCATTACAAATACAAAGGGCCTAAAAGGTGGGTACAGGGTCTAGAAAGATGACTCAGCAGTTAGGAGTACTGGCTGCTCTTCCAAAGGACCTGGGTTCAATTCCCAGCACCCACATTGCAGCTGACAACCATCTATAACTCCAGTTCTAAGGGATCTTTTCTGGCCTCTGTAGGCATCAGGCAGCCATATGGTATACATACACATGCAGACAAACTATCCATATACATAAAATAAAAATTTAAATGAAAATGAAAATAAAAAGCAAGAAAAATAATACCCTAAACACATGAGTTAAACCAGATACTATTGTAGCTCAAAGTTGAAGTGAAAATTGAAAAGGGTTTAGGAACCTACCACAACAGAAAAATACCTTAAAACTTCTGAAACTCATCAGTGCCTTCTATGTGTTGGAAAGGCTCTGGGCACATTTCCCCAATACTGACACAAATCAGGAGTCAGCTGTGGTGGCACATGCCTTCAGGGAGACAGAGGAGGGTGGATCTCTGTGAGTTCGAGGCCAGCCTGGTGTACCTAGATACCCAGTAAAATCCAGTGAGAACGAGAGAAAAGGGGGTTGGGGACAGGAAAGCAAACAAACCAAATGGGGCCCAGAGCAGCAGCAGACTGCCCAAGGTGAGAGAACTAGGAAATAAAGCCTGTACAGTACATACTAAACACAGGTTCCGCCTACAGGGGGATGATTTGGAAGCCTTTCAAAAATAGTAGTAACACTATATAAATAACCAATAGGCATCACAAACTGACAAAGACTCCAGAACACAGTAGGGGTTTGAGGTGTTTTGTATGGGGGGGGGGGGGGTGGGATGATGTCGAGAGCACACACCCGAGCACTCCAATTCACAATTCAAGTCAGATTTGATGTTATTTCAGTCATGGAAAATAGCATAGGAGCAAAACATAACAAGATCTAAAATGCAGAGATGACACGAGCTTTGCTGCAATCTCTTTTAGTTGTAGTATGTCTGATTACTTTGAAATTGAAACTACCTGACAAGGGGAAAGAGCACCGCAGGAGTCTTCTCCCGACCACTGGTTTCATGCATACTTAAGAAAAACAATCCCCTCAGAATATGCCACAAGCATTCAGTGTGGAAGAGCTTAAAGAGCAATTCGTGGGACTACCTTTCTAACTATAGAATTTATCAACTACATCCGATTTTAACTAAACTTTCCATTCAAAAATACAAAGGTGGCAATGAAAAATTAAATAGAAACAGGAAACCAAATGAAGCACCAAAATGAAACCAAGACTAAACTCACAGAATATCCATAAACACATAATTCGAGATAAGCAAAAAGCTTTGGAAAGGCAGAGAATTGTACACTTTATCACCCAGAACTAAATGAAAATGTACACTTACCCTGAACGTCCAAATTCTAAAATCCAGACTCGTAATATACCCAATCTACTTGAAATAGGTATTAAAAAGCTCTCTTTTCTCCCTCTAATCTTCAAAGCCCAATCGGAGAGCAGCCTTCCTCCGCCTTTCATTAGCTGGACATGTGTCAGCTCTCTCACATCTGCGATTTCTCACTGACTAGAGCTGCCTGTCCCATTCCAGGGAAACACAGATGGATCCCAGATGGGAAGGTCCTGCCAAACAGACCAGCTCTTCACCTTGCCAGAATCCCCAGATCCAGTCAGTCTCTCTTTCTCCCTCCCTCCTGCTTCCTCTCTCTCCACTACCCCTTCCACCCTCCCTGTTACCAGGGCGCTTTGCCAGCTGATGTCACTAAGCACACACCTCCTAGTGGCTCCTGGCCAATCTGACATTAACTTGTTAAATGCATGTAGTCTGTTTATGGCTGAGAATAATAGCAAGAATATTGTGCAAAACCTATCTATTCGAGTCACTAGTGGAATAAATGTAGTCATACATGAGCACACAGACATTTTGGTGGACATTCAAATGTTTAACAATTACCATCGAAAGTCCTACATATTGTGTAGTTTTTGCTATTGTTTAATAACTTCTGCTCTTTGGACCAGTTTTTAAACCCTATGAGACAAAAGCCTTCATAAAATAAATTGTAAACACATTTTCAGTGTATAACTGGATCAAAAATAAAAAGCTGCAAATTAGTTTTGGGAATATAAGCAGAAATATATGTAAATGATTCACACAAGCTGCCTCCCTGATCCAGACTTGGTACTCTGCAAGACTGGCACGTGATTAAATTAAGACAATGCAGACAACATGGTTCTGGTGCTGTAAAGACTGTAAATTAAAGATGAGGACACATTGCAAAACTTGCTTTAAAACCAAGCAAACATGAATGAGGTTCCCATGACCAACATTTAGTTTCAACAGTGAAGAATACCATAAAATTGAGATAATCGTTTTGAGAATCTAGACATAAGACAGACCCACACAACTACCAAGTTTAATCCTTGGCACTTCCCAAGAGCTAATACAAGATAATACTTACTCAATTTCTGCTGCATGAAAACTGGTATCTGAGCTGACACTACCAGTTATAAGATTTTACCACTGAGTAAACTGCATGAAGGGTCTTGAGCCTCTCTGTACAATTTTAAAATTTCCTGTGAATCTTTATTTTAGACTAAAGATTAAAAATGGAGAAGCTTGACTTCTTCCCAGAGATACTACATGAACATATATGCTACATTAACATTTATACATTAAGAATGAAGATCTAGCCGGGCGTTGGTGGCGCACGCCTTTAATCCCAGCACTCGGGAGGCAGAGCCAGGCGGATCTCTGTGAGTTCGAGGCCAGCCTGGGCTACCAAGTGAGTTCCAGGAAAGGCGCAAAGCTACACAGAGAAACCCTGTCTCGAAAAACCAAAAAAAAAAAAAAAAAAAAAAAGAATGAAGATCTAGGGGTGCTGGAGAGATGGCTCAGTGCTTAAGAACACTGCTCTTCCAGAGGATCCGAGTTCAATTCCCAGCACCCACATGGCAGCTCACAACTGTCTGTAACTACAAGATCTGACACCCTCACACAAACATGCATGCAGGCAAAACACCAATGCACATAAAAAAATAAAAAATAAATTAAAAAAAAAAAAAAAAAAAAGGAATGAAGATCCCAGCACTCCAGAGGCAGAGGCAGGTGGATCTCTGTGAGTTTGAGGCCAGCCTGGTCTACAGAGCTAGTTCCAGGACAGCCAGGGCTACACAAAGAAATCCTGTCTCAAACCCCCCCACACCCCCAAGTAGAATAAAATAAGAATGAAGATCCTCACAGGGCTGGAGAAATGGCTCAGGGATTTAAAGCACTAGCCGTTCTTCCAGAGGACCAGGGTACGATTCCCAGCACCCACATGGCAGCTCACAACTGTCTGTGGCTCCATTTCCAAGGGATCTGACACCTTCACATAAACATACGTGGAGGCAAAACACCAATGCACATAAAGTAAAAATAAAAAATAGGGCTGGAGAGATGGCTCAGAGGTTAAGAGCACTGACTGCTCTTCCAGAGGTCCTGAGTTCAATTCCCAGCAACCACATGGTGGCTCACAACCATCTGTAATGAGATCTGGCACCCTCTACTGTATACATAATAAATAAATAAATCTTTAAAAAATAAATAAATAAATAAATAAATCATAGGGAGCCGGGTGGTGGTGGCGCACACCTTTAATCCCAGCACTCGGGAGCCAGAGGCAGGCGGATCTCTGTGAGTTCGAGGCCAAGCCTGGTCTACAAAGCGAGTTCCAGGAAAGGCGCAAAGCTACACAGAGAAACCCTGTCTCGAAAAAACCAAAAAAAAAAAAAAAAAAAAAAAAAAAAATCATAGGGGCTAGAGAGATGGCTCAGTGGTTAAAGAGCACTGGCTGCTCTTTCAGAGGACCGGGGTTCAATTCCCAGAACCCACATGGCCGCTCAGAGCTGCTCTGTAACTCCAGTTCCAGAGGATCCAATACCCTCACACAGATATACATACAGGCAAAACACAAATGTACATGAAATAATATAAATAGATAGATAGATAGATAGATAGATAGATAGATAGATAGATAGATAGATATAGATAAATAAGTGGGAAAGCCTAGGTTGAAAAACAACAACAAATGAATGAAGATCCTCCATATATATAGTCAAACAGATACCATACGCTACCATACCAAGTGAAACCTATAAACATGGCATTTTCTGTCTGGTAATGTTTTACAAAAAAGAAAGACTCACCACCACCCCCAGAGGTGGTTGGCAGAAAGATTAATTGATACAGTAGCAAGAGGTTTTATTGTAAGTAATAGTACCAAGGACTACCCTTATTTCCTTGACTGTCAATAGGACAAAACCTATTGGTAGACATTATTATCTCAGTATTACAGCTAAGGAAAGTAAGAAACAAAGATATTAACATCATATGACTAGTGTCAGCAGCATGTCTGGATTCATACCCAGAGTACTATACAATATTATCAAGTAAGAAATTAATCAAGACACTACTTAAGTGGGATGCACGGGCACACAACTGTAATCTCAGCTACTTAGGACTACACTAAGTAAATTTAGGAGTTCAAACCCAGCCTGGGCAACAGTCACGCCCACGTTGCTTAATGCCTATTGATCCTAGCAAAGTAAAGAAAGGCGAGGATGAGGAGAGGGAGGGAGGTGGGAAGGGAGGGAAGAAGGAATCAAGGGGCTATCCCAAATTACTCACTCTGGAGGACTACTAAGTCATGAAAACATTCCAGCACCTCCAATAAGAGGACCACTTGGTAAGGAATTAAGACTTCCTACCAACAAGCAGTATCAACTTGCTCGCTACATAAGTAAGCATTCTTTTTAAAAATTTATTTATTTTATGTTTGTTGAGTGTCTGGTGCCTGAAGGGGTCAAAAGAGGATATCACATACTCTGGAACTATTGTTTACAAATAGTTATAAGCCACGACGTGGAGGCTGGGAATTGAACCTGGCTCCTCTGAAAGAGCAACAAGTATTCTTAACCACTGAGCAATCTTTCCAGCCCCCAGTAAACAATCTTGATAGCAGGCACCAAGCTGCTACCATCAGCTAAGACAGCTTGGAATTATGACACATTGGAACTATGACTCATAGAAAGTACATTAATATATGTTTAGGGTTTTTTTGCAAAGGAAAAAGATGGTTCTCTCAACCTGTGCCTGTAATCCCAGCAACAGTGAAGAGGCTGAAACCTCTTTTTTCATTTTTCCAAGATAGGGTTTCTCTGTGTAGCCCTGGCTGTCCTGGAACTCACTCTGCAGACCAGGCTGGCCTCCAACTCACTGAGATTTTAGAGTATTAAGAGACACATACTTTAATAGAAACATCTAAAAAACTGACTTATATTTGCAAATTGATCACAATAGAAAAATATATAAAACATATTCTAAGGTTGGGGATTTAGCTCAGTGGTAGAGTGCTTGCCTAGCAAGCACAAGGCCCTGGGTTCAGTCCTCAGCTCCGGTAAAAAAAAAAAAAACAAACAAACAAAAAAAATTCTATTTTAAGAAAAACAATTTGCACTAACTCAGTGAAAAAGAGCTAATAGATAGATGGCTTACGGTGCTTTGAATGGGTGCCCTCTTGATAGAATTACTTTTTTCTGGCCCCAAAACTGTACTTGAATAACTTTTCTCAAACTGTTAAGAGTTTAAGTAACAAAGCCACGTGGTGATGGCACATGCCTTTAGTCCCAGAACCCTAGAGGCAGAGGCTGGTGGATCTCTGAATTCGAGGCCAGACTGGTCTACAGAGCTCCAGGATAGCCAGGGCTACACAGAGAAACCCTATCTCAAACTGTGCACCCCTCCCCCTCAAAAAGGAGAGTTTACGTCACATACTGCTTATCACAAAGCCTAAATGTGGTACTATTCTACTCTGTTGCGTAAACGCTGAATAGGAAAGAGGGGTGTCTGAGGGCAAAGGTGACAAGACCTGGGGAAGTATGGAGCCACGCCCAATGCTCAGGTCTAGTTCTCTTCTTGAAGTGATATCCTGCCACTCACTGTGGATGGAGGATAAGCTCCTGGGCATTCAGTACATTGTTCTACTTTTTCTGTTCAAACTTTTCCACAGGGAGAAAAAACAACAAACCAACAACTTTGCCAGCGGTGGTGGCCCACGCCTTTAGTCCCAGCACTCGGGAGGCTGAGGAAGGTGATCTCTGTGAGTTCGAGGCCAGCCTGGGCTACAGAGCAAGATCCAGGACAGGCGCCAAAGCAACACAGAGAAACCCTGTCTCAAAAATCAAAACAAAACAAAAAAAACCCACCAAACAAATAAAAACAATTTCCATAGCATACCTATAGGTATGATCCACAGCCCTCCCCATAACCCACCAAAAAAGATTTAAAAATTTTTATTGTTTTTGAGACAGGGTCTCTGTATGTATGTAGTTCTGGCAATTCTGGAACTCTCTATGTAGGTAGATCAAGCCAGCCTCAAACTCAAAGAGATCCACCTGCCTCAGCCTCCCAAGTGCTGGGATTAAAGACATGTATCACCAAGCCAAGTTTTCAGGAACGAAATTTCTGTGCAACAAATTACTAATAGACAAATTTAAAAAGAAAAAAGGCCAGAGTGGTAACCTACACCATTGATCCCAGGGAGTCAGAGGCAGGCTGGACATCTCTTGTATTCCAGGCCAGCCTAGACTATATAGTTAGTCAGTTCCTGGCCAGGCAGGGCTACTTATCGAGATCCTGTCTCCAAAGTGGGGAGGGGGGTAAGAGGGAGGTAAAGAGGTAAAGACATAACTAAACCCTTCGTCTTATTTTCCTACCTTTGAACTTTTTTCCCCTTTTAACTTGATCTTTGCCAGTCTCCCCCTCTTGTCAACAGGCCTACTGCCATTTAACAAATGGTGGTTTGGAGGATAAAAGACAGACCCTTAGCACAGGCAGTGGAATTCCAAATGCTAGACTCTTGGCTCCACAATGTCTGATTCAGAACTGCTGGGAGCTATTAGTGGAGCTCGCCCACCCAGGCATGTGAGGCTGGGAGAGCTCCTTTCACACCACCCGCACAAGCCTCTCATTTATGCTACAGGCTTCAATGAGCATGCTTTTGTTCCGCACAGGCACTCATGAAGTCCAATGTAACTCCAGACAGTATCAGGAAGGTCCAGAAGGAAGGAAGAATGATGCAGTTTCGATGTGGACCTGCAACAGATCTTTTTATAAGAATGGGGCAACAGTCCAAGAAAATTACCTTTTCAAAATACTCAAATACAAGGTAAAAGGATCTCCTGTAACAGTCCCAGATGCATTCTGGTTTGAATGACAACACTTGCTATTCTGCAGGCATCTCTTGTTCTTTCCCACCTCCAGCCTTTGTTAAAGACACTATACTTGGAACTGTGGCCCCAATCAGCCTGCACACATTTTCCATCATCCCCCATCTTTGACTGTCAAATCACACCCTTCCTTCAAAACAAGTGTTTATAAAACATTACACCATGACAATCCCTAAAAACCTTTGCTCTCTTTGGTTCTAAGGACTGAACCAAGGGCGTCAGCACCCATGCTAGTTAAGTGCACTACAATTGAGCTATATCCCAAACCTTTAACTCATCCCGATTACTCGTGTTTAAAAAAAATCTTTAAGCCAGGCATGGTGGTGAATGACTTTAGTCCCAGCACTTGGGAGGCAGAGGCAGATGGATCTTTGAGTTTGAGGCCAGCCTAGTCTACAGAGTGAGTTCCAGAATGGCCAGGGCTATAAAGAGGAACCCTGTCTCAAAAAAAAAACAAAAACAAAAACAAAAACCAAACATCTTTACTTTCCTGGAAAGTACGTAGAAATTGTTACCATGCTTCCAACAATGGGGTCAAGAATAGGCATGATAAGCACATAAGCACAGTGGTTCTGTTGTCCTTTACCATACTATTATGTAAGCAGCCTATTTCCAATAGTGGAAAAATAGGCATGAAGTTGGTTGAGGTGCTACACCTCTGTAATCCTAGTACTTGGAAGACTGAAACAGAAGGACTGCTGTAAATCTGAGGCAAAAAAAGGAAGAGGAAGGAGAGGAAGGAGGAGGAAAATATACAATAAAGAATAATGAAGACAGACATCGTACTGCATGCCTGTAACCCCAGCATTTTGGACAGTCCAGGAGGACAGGGAATGCAATCCTCCCTGAAACAAAAGAGATTATAGAACCTGGAGAGGTAGCTCAGCAGTTAAGAGCACTGGCTGCTCTTCCAGAGGACTAGAATTCAATCCCCAGCATCCACACCTGTCTGCATTTCCAATTCCAGGGAATCCAATGCCCTCTTCCTATCCTTATGGGCACTGCACGAATATGGTGCACAGACACACACATATAGGCAAAACACCCATACACACAATAAATAAATAGTTTAAAAACAAAACCAACAGACATGGTGGCTCAGACCTGTATTCTGAACTCCAGAGCATGAGTCGGAAAAGACTGCTTGGGTCCAGCAGCTCCAGGCCTGCCTGGACAACATAATGAAACACTATCTAAAAAAATTTAAAAAAATAAAGGGCTAGGGAGAAGGCTTACTGGGTAAGAACCCACGTAAGAAAAAGGAAGGAGGCTGGAGAGATGTCTCAGCAGATAAAAGCATTTGCTGCTCTTGCAGAGAACCCAGGTTCCCTTTCTAGCACCCACATTTTGGCTCACTACTACCTGTAACCAAATTTCCAAGGGATCTGACACCCTATTCTGAACTGAGGGCACCAGGCAGGCAACATAATGACATGAAAGCAAAACACCCACGCACATAAAATAAATTAATCTTTAAATAATTAAAAAAAAAAAGCCCCAGCACTTGGGAAGCAGAGGCAGGTAGGTCTCTGAGTTTGAGACCAGCCTGGTCCAGGACAGCTAGAACTACACAAAAGCCCAAGCAACATAGCTAATACCGGCCAGCTAGAGAGAGCTACATGGTGAGACCATGTCTCAACAAACCAAGGACTGGACATATAACTTGGTTTTAGATCATCTTTACCATGCACAAAGCCCTAGATTTGATCCCCAGAACTGAAAAAGAAATACTTAAGTCAGCTGTCACTTTTTTCCCCCCTAGTTTTCTGAGACAGGGTTTCTCTGTGTAACATCCCTGGCAGTCCTGGAACTCGCTCTGTAGACCAAGGTGGCCTTGAACTCACAGAAATCCACTGCCTCTGCCTCCTGAGTGCTGGGATTAAATGGTGTGCAGCACCACTGGCCGGCATAGCTGTCACTTTATATCTACGACACTGACACCAAGTAAATGACATGACCATGACTATTTATTTTAAGCACCTATGAGACATTGGCTAGGAATTTGTTTGCTTGTTTTTTGTTTTTTTTTGTTTTGTTTTTCCAAACAGGGTTTCTCTGTGTAGTTTTAGTACCTGTCCAGGTGCCCGCCTGGATTTCACTCTGTAGACCAGGCTGGCCTCGAACTCACAGAGCTCCACCAGGCTCTGCCTCCCAAGTGCTGGGATTAAAGGTGTTCACCACTGCCGCCTGGCTGCTAGATCATTCTTAAGAATACAAAGAGGGCTGGAGAGATGGCTCAGAGGTTAAGAGCACTGACTGCTCTTCCAGAGGTCTTGAGTTCAATTCCCAGCAACTACATGGTAGCTCACAACCATCTATGATGAGATCTGGTGCCCTCTTCTGGCCTGCAGTCATACATGCTGTATACATAAATAAAAAAAAATCTCCAATGGGCTTGGTGGTGCACACCTTAAATCCCAGCACTTGGGAGGCAGAGGCAGACGGACATAGAGATGAGTTCAAGGCCAGCCTGATCTACAAATTGAGTTCCAGGACTGCCAAGACTACAGAGAGAAACTCTGTCTCAAAAAACAAAACAAAGAAAAAAGAAAAAAAAAAAAAAATTCAGAGGGCATGAAAATGAGAAAAAGAAAACAGGGCATGATGGTACATGCCTTTAATCCTAGCTCTTAGGAGGCAGAAGCAGGTGGATCTCTGGGAGTTGGAAGCCAGCCTGGTCTATGTATCATACTCTAGGACTGTCAGGGCTACATACATATGCAAAACAGACAAACAAACAAACAAAAAGACAGGATGTAGCTGTGCTATTGGGGACAAAGATAGGAAGATCACTGTGACAAAGATAGGAAGATCACTAGGGCCTGTCAGTCACCAGCCTAGCTCTGGGCTCAGTGAGGGACCATGTCTCAAGGGACTAAGACAAAGTGTGGTAAAAGCAGGATACCTGATACTCTCTTCCAACCTCTGAACTCTCATACACACAAGTGCAACCCACTCACCACCACCACCCGCACAACTCTTCAAAAAGATAAATAAGGTTCTGGAGAAATGGCTCAGTTGGTAAAGCATTTGCCACACATGAGTATCAAGGACAAGTTTGATCTTTAACACCAACCTAAATGGCTGGTGTGGTGGTATGAGCTGAGAAGGTAGGGACAGGCAGACAGACCCCTACGATCTGATGATCAACCACTCTAGCCTATCAGTGAGGTTAGGGAGACACTCAAAAATCAAAGTGAATGGCTCCTGAGAAAGGACATCTAATGGTCTCCAAAGGCGTACGCATACACATGAATGTAAACACACAAAGTTATATACAAATAAATAAATAAACTCTTAAATTATCTCAGTATCAATCCAAAAACACAGAGCAGGGTGTGGTAACACACCCCTGCAATCCAAGAGTTTGGGAGAATGAGACAGGACAACACTAGTTCCAGGCCAACAGACAATGTCTCAATACATACATACTCATACCTTTTTACTTTTTTGTTCATTTTTGCTGTTAAATGTCCTAACCAAAATTAACACATTTGCTGAGGTAAACTGCATTCAGGTATATGTGACTAGAAAGAGCTGGGAAAGCAACCAATTAGCTCTTCTAAGTCTCACCAGCTGTGTTTTCCTGATGACAGAAGCTCTGTCCACCTGCTCCCACAGATGGTACAGCTGAAGTAAAACACCTGGTTCAGTAGTACATCCACTCCATGCAGTCAGAACAATGCTAGCTGTGAAGACACCAAGCCCAAATCAGTATTTTCATTTTATTATCTACACAAAGATCAAAATCATAACTAAAATAGATTTCTACCTTCCAAACACAAATACTATAATCTCAAAGTAAAACAATAATATCTAAATTGATAACTGCTGGAGTCACAGATCACCTAGAGCTTTACTTACCTATCCTAACTTTTGGTGGCCAGTCTGGTCTACATAGCAAGCATCTGAGCCAGTCAGGCAATATAGCCTGACCTTTTTTAAAAAATAAAAATAAATATAGAAATAAAAATAAAAGACAAAATCATTTTTAAAAGCCAGACATAGGCAGGGTGGCACTGTAGTGGTATTTGCTCTGCCCATGAGGCGAGGTGGTTCTTCTTGCTGTTGTACATGACCTCTCATAAGGAAAGGGGGAAGAGTCACATGCCCCTTCTCCCTGCTTCTGCCTGTGAGGCGGATTCACTTGCACTCAGATCAGAGAATGATTTCAGCTGTCTCCTCTGTTCTCTACTTGTGAGTGTATTTCCTAAATTTCTATCTTAATAAATCCCTATTACCCATTAAAGAGACTCATGTGGATTGATCATAATAAGTGGCGCCCAACGTGGGACACGAACCCACAACTCTGAGATTAAGAGTCTCATGCTCTACCGACTGTGATCATAATATAGCACATCTTTAAACCCAGCTCTCCGCAGGCAGAGTCAGGCCAACCTCTGTGAATTTGAGGCCAGCCTGGTCTGTAGAATGAGTTCCAAGAGAGCCATGCTACACAGAGAAACCCTGCTCAAAAAACAAAACAAAATGACAGGCATTGTGCCAGAAAGATGACTCAGCAAGTACAGGTGCTTGTCATCAAGTCTGATCTGATGACTTGAATTCAATCCCCGGAACCACAGGAGGGAAACTGACTCACAGGAGCTGTTCTTTGACCTCCACATGTGGCACACACACCTATAAGTAAGTGTAAACAAGGTTTTAAAAGACTTATCAATATTGGCAAATTTATAGGCTGGAAAGATGATTCAGCAGTTAATAGCAATTACTGTTCTTCCAGAGTACCTGAGTTCAGTTCCCAACACCCATGTGGGGTGGCTCACACACCTGCACTCACAAGCACATACCAACAGACACACACTTAAAACAAATCTTTTTATTTTTTTTTTTTTAGTACACTATCAAAGTTTAAATCAGTGGTTTTTATTTATTTATTTTTGAGACAGAGTCTCACTACATAGTCTCGGCTTTCTGGAATTCATTACATAGACCAGGCTGCCCTTGGATTCACCAAAACCCACCTTCCTCTGCCTCCCAAGTGCTACAGTTATGGGATTAGAGTGATGAGATTGAACCTGTACACCACCATACCCAGCCAATGATTTATTTCTTGTGCAAATTAAAAACTCATCAGATGACAGATAATTTCATGCCTTAGTCACCTGCACATTAAACCATCACAAATCCCTTATGAAGTCACAAAACTGAATATGAGGTGGCAATATAGACTTCTGAATGTGCCACACCCAAAAATTCAAAATCCAATAGGGAAAACAGATCCTAGAAAGAAAGCTCAGCAGTTAAGAGCACTTACTGTGGGGTACTGCTGTGTATCGGTAAAGCAGGGAGCCATGGGGAGCTTCCGAGGCCTGCATCTAGCAGCAGGAGATTGTTTTAGGTTATATGAAAGAAATGCTTCCTTGTCTCTAAGGTTTACCAGAAACACTGACTTAAAGAGGATCAATGAATTTTGCACCAAGCCACAGTAAAGTCCCAAAACTCCATTACACACTCATAGCACAGAATATTGTTAGAAAAACTCACAGACTTAGAGAAGACATTGGTGTTGTCAAAGCACTTCAAAAAGGAGGAAGAAATCCTAGAGCCATCTCAATTGATGTTGTTGATGGCGGAAAAGAACATGATGCAGGTGAAGATCAGTTATTTAATGACTGTCCTGACAGTGGCAAGATGCATCTACATGGTTATTGAGGAAATCTGTTAAGACTGTCTTTAACAAGCCTGAACCCAGAAAGCCCATCTGAGAGAGGACCAGCTATGAAGGCCAAAACAGAGCAGAAGTATTTGTACCGGCTAGATTTTGAAAACTCCAGAGTAATGTTCCAACAACAAGCCTGCATTAAAAACAATGTGAGTGCTCGATTTGGTAGCACATATACTAAAATTGCGATGATACAGAGATTAGCACAGCCTCTGCGCAAAGACACACAAATAGTGAAGCGTTCCACTTCACAGACATACACTTTGCAGAGATTCAACTCCCAGGCTCAACCCCCAGCACACACAGGGTGGTTCACAACCATCTATCTGTAACTTCAGTTCCAGAGGAACTGGTGCCTTCTTCTGACCTCCATGGACAACAAGCATGCACATGTGCACATACATACGTAGAGTCAAAATATATAACAAAAATTGAATAAATCTAATTTTTAAAATTAAGAAAAACAAGCTTTCAACAGATGACACCTCCATTATTTAAAATAAAAAGAGCAGAAGAGTAGTCCAATAAGATGGTTCAGCTTGTCGAGGCATTTACTGCCAAGCCTGAGGGCCTGAGTGGATCCCCTGCTCTCACATGGTAGGACAGAGCTGGCACCTCCAAGCTTGTTCTCTGACCTCCACCAGCACACCACGGTATAGGAGCCTATGCAAATACATCACACACACAATGGGGGAGGGGGGCATGATGACTACGGATGGACACCTACCAACTCTATCTTCAAAATATTCTGAATCTCAACTAGGTGATGGTGGTGCACGCCTTTAAGGCAGGCAGATCTCTGAGTTCAAGGCCATCCTGATCTACAAAGCTAGTTCCAGGATAATCATGGCAGTTACATAGAGAAATCCTGTCTCCAAAAAAAAAAAAACAATAGATAGATAGATAGATAGATAGATAGATAGATAATAAATAGAATCAAAAATCTGAATCTCAAAAAAAAGAAAGGTAGATAGATGTGAATGCAACTATTTCTATATCCACTGTTAATATTCTGGTGCCAATTGGTCACCTCCCTGTCTTAGGCTCAATCAGTAATGTCTTATTACTTCATACCCCAGGTTCCATTCTTGACTCACAAAATGTTTTCTCCAAAAGCAAAGTGATCTCTTCAAGTGTAAAACCATATCAAAACATGCTACCTAATTAGTATGTACAATTCTTGTATTTTTTTTCCTAATCAGTAACAAAATAAACTTGAGTATGCTGGAGAGATAGCCTAGCAGTTATGAGTATTTGGAGCTCTTCTTGAGGACCCCAGTTCAGTTCCCAGCACTTAGGCACCTCCCAACTGTCTCTAATTCTCAGCACCAGGGAATCCAATGCATCTGGCTTCTTTGGGCATCTGCACACACACAGACAATTTCAAAACAAATAATTTCAAATCAAAAATAGCTGGGCATGGGGGCACATGCCTTTAATCCCAGCACTCTGAAAGCAGAGGCAGGCAGACTTCTGTAACCTGGAGGACAGCCTGGTCTATAGAGTGAGTTCCAGGACAGCAAAGGCTACACAGAGAGATCCCGACTCCAAAAGACTGAAAACAAAAACAAAAACTATGTTTATAAAACTAAACTTGGGCCGTGCGGTGGTGGCAGTGGTGGCGGCAGTGGTGCACGCCTTTAATCCCAGCACTCAGGAGGCAGAGGCAGGTAGATCTCTGTGAGTTCAAGGTCAGCCTGGTCTACAGAGCGAGCTTCAGGACAGATAGGACTACACAGAGAAACACTGTGACTGGGGGGTGGGAGGTGGGGTGGCAAGGACTGAGATCCCTGCCCAAAATGGTTTCTCATCTCTTTCTGAAGAGCTAACCTTCTTGCTAACATCCTTTGTTATCAGGACCATATCCAATGCCCAACTTCTACAACTAACCTGTACTCTAGCCAAACTAACCCCACTGCTGCTCTGTGAATCTACCAAGCATGTTCCCACCTTATGACCATAATATTTGATCTCTTCTTTTATACTTCTGATCTCCCAAAAGTGTACATAGTTACCTTAACTCCTTCAGATCTTTACTCAGATGTCACTTGATAAAAGAATCTTTAGGCCGGGCGGTGGTGGCGCACGCCTTTAATCCCAGCACTCGGGAGGCAGAGCCAGGCGGATCTCTGTGAGTTCGAGGCCAGCCTGGGCTACCAAGTGAGTTCCAGGACAGGCGCAAAGCTACACAGAGAAACCCTGTCTCGAAAAACCAAAAAAAAAAAAAAAAAAAAAAAAAAAGAATCTTTAGGGTATTCTATCTTTTTTTTTTTTCAGAGCTGGGGACCGAACCCAGGGCCTTATGTTTGCTAGGCAAGCACTCTACCACTGAGCTAAATCCCCAACTCCTGGGTATTCTATCAAGTAACATCCCTATTTCCATCTTTTCTGTATCCAACATACCTTTGTGTGTGAGTGCGAATGGTGTATATGTGCTCACCTACCTCTACATGCACATAGGAAACCAGAGGTCAATGCCTGGTTTCTTCTACCAATCACCTTATTTTCTGAGATCTCTGGACTTAGAGTTTAATTGTGGCCAGACTGATCAGCAGTCCCCCAAAATCTGCCTGTCTTTGCCCCCTAGTGCTGGTGTCACAGGTGTTTGCCACCATGCCTGGCCTTTTACATGAGAGCTGGGTTGATCTAAACTCAAGGACCTCAAGCTTGAGCACAAGTACTCTGCCGAGTCATCACCCTAGCCCCCTTATTAATTTTATGTGGTTTTTTTTTTTTTTTTTTTTTTTTTTTTTTTTTTGGTTTTTCGAGACAGGGTTTCTCTGTGTAGCTTTGCGCCTTTTCCTGGAACTCACTTGGTAGCCCAGGCTGGCCTTGAACTCACAGAGATCCGCCTGGCTCTGCCTCCCGAGTGCTGGGATTAAAGGCGTGCGCCACCACCGCCCGGCGTGTATGGGTGTTTTACCAGCCGTGTTTGTGTATCACATGTGCATTGTCTGCTAAAGCCATGAAAGGACACATCAGACCCCTGGAACTGGAGTTAAGGACAGTTGTTAACTGCAAAGTGCATTGATGCGCACCAAACCTGGGTCCTCTGCAAGAGCAACAAATGTTCTCCCCCCGCCCCCCAAGACAGGGTTTCTCTGTGTAGCTTTGGAGTCTGTCCTGCAACTCGCTTTGTAGACCAGGCTGGCCTTGAACTCACAGAGATTCGCCTGGCTCTGCCTCCTGAGTGCTAGGATTAAAGGCATGCACCACCACTACCCACCCGGTTTGCAACAAATGTTCTTAACTGCTGAGCCATCTCTCAAGCCCTACAACAAACCTTTTTAAAATAAAATAATAATAATAATAATAAAATAAATAAATAAATAAATAAAAAGTAAAAAGGGACACAAGACTCAACTCAGTGATAAAGTGCTTGTCCAGCACACACAAGGTCCTAGGTTTAATCCCCAATACGTTACCAAAAAATAAACTAAAAGCCAGCCAGTAGAGGCACACACTGTTAATTCCAGCACTTGGGAGGCAGAGGCAGATGGATGTCTGGGGTCGAGTACAGTCTGGTCTACAGAGTGAGTACTAGGACAGCCAGGACTACACATAGAATCCCTGCCTTGAAAAACAAAGATAGATAGATGGATGGATGGACGGACAGACGGATAGATGGAAGAAAGGTAGGTAGGTAGGTATGTAGACAGACAGACAGATAAACTGAATGTGGTAATTCACACCTGCAATTCCTGAGGCTTAGGCAGGAAAAGTTCTGAGTTCCAGGCCAACCTGGATTAGAGTAAAACTAAAAAGGAATGGGGGAGGAGGGGATTTGTTTCTGCCTGTCACCTCTTCTCAAGGCTGACACTACTTTTCTAGAAAGAAACAAAAAGTACTGAAGACAAGAAAAGCTTGTCACATTTTTATAGTGCAGAAAATACCACTGGCATATTAGCTTTTATGGGATAGGGGTGGTAGTAATCAGGAGTGTTGTGAATTCCAGGAAAATGTGGGTGTGTTTAGTGTTGCTCTAGGGATATGAGACCTAAATGAATAAATCTGTGCTATGTGAATGTTTGTTCTCATGTGGTTTTGAAAAATTAAAAGCAGGCAAAACCTCTACATGATGATCAAAATTAACAAAGGAATGAGAAAACATTTCTAAAAGAGAAAAGGTCAAAGTTGTGTGTGTGTCAGGGCACGTGTGCCTGATAGTAACATTTCACTTGAGCTGCTGAAGAGGTTAGATTACATATTTGTTGCCATCAGCTAATTTAATTTAAAAGTCTGCCAACTCCAGAGCTATAAATTCAGAATTTGACATTGGTCACTCTGAATTTTCCTTTGATTTCTGCATTTAATTATAGCAATACAAAACAGAAGGGAGAATCAAATCCTTTTAGTTTTTTATTTGGCTTCCCCCATCTTAAGACAGAGTTTGACTATACAGCACAAAGAGGCCTCAAAATCTCCATCGTCCTACCTCAGCCTCCCAAAAAGTAGGATTACAGGCACGTAACCACCATGCCTAGCAGGAGTCAGATCTTTTTTTGTTTTGTTTTTGTTTTTATTGATCCAGGGTTTCTCTGTGTAGCCCTGGCTGTCCTGGCACTCACTCTGTAGACCAGGCTGGCCTCAAACTCAGAGATCAGGCCCGGCTAAGAGTTATTGTTTAATATCTCGGGGCCAGGAGTGGGGGGTGGGGGGGGGTGGGGGAGGGTGTTTGCTGTTTTTTTTGAGACAGAGTCCAAGCTGGCCTGACATTTGTAATAATCCTCCTGTCCTGCCTCAACCTCCCAAATGCTGGGATTATAGGTGTGTACTATTAAACCATTATTGCCTTTTCTTTCCCACTTCATCTGTAGAGTAATTAAATTTATGGCAATCCTGTCCAGGCATAGTGGCTCATGCTTTTAATATGGCACTTGAAAGGTGACTCTTGAGACAGGAGGATCAGGAGTTTGAAATCAGCATGGGCTATCTGAAAGGAGGATCTTAGGATGATCCAGTCAGCTAAGAGGAACACCAATAAAAAGAAGTAGGAAAATAATCTGATCATCTCAGAGGAAGAGGAAGCCCATGGATACAGTACAAGTAACTAAACCAACCCGAGAATAGGGTGAAAAGCAATAGTGGACCTAGAGGGCAGAACGGAAGGTACTTAGGTCTTCATCCTCAGTAACATCTCTGAGGTGCATTTCCATTTCTCTTTTATCATGCTAACAGCTATGTGCCACATAAGGAAAAGGTTTCTCAAGAGGACAGTTCTTACATCTTTTTATAATAATGAATGCACAGGACCTCTCGACTGTAAAAATATCTGTAACTATCAAACATACTTATATACCATTCCATTTGTGTTTAGGCTTCTTTCAAGGGTCACAAATTTATATACCTTTCGCCACATTATGAATGTCACACTTACCTTGCTAAGCAAAATAAAATTACAAAATGAAGATATTCTCATAACCCTCAAGTAGCTCAGTCTGCAAGTTTGTATTCTCAGGTAAGTGGGCAGAATGAAGGGCCGTCTGAGAAGAAAGACAGGCTTTCTTGCCACTTGGCACTTCCCAGGCACAACCCCAGCTGAAATTCACTGCCATTCTATTAACATGGTATGTTCCACTTCTCACATAAAATAAATCTGAAAAAAAAATTTAAGCACTTTATCTACCATTACCCATTTATCTACTATGCAGGACCCCATGAAGTGTAAGATTCCGAGTCAACTTTGAATCTTCAGTCACTAACAGCATGGCAAGCACTGTTAAAGCTTTTTACATGTCATACTCTCACATACTCTTTTTTTTTTTTTTTTTTTGGGTTTTTTGAGACCGGATTTTTTCTGTGTAGCTTTGGAGCCTATCCTGGAACTCACTTTGTAGACCAGGCTGGCCTTGAACTCACAGAGATCTGCCGGGCTCTGCCTCCTGAGTGCTGGGATTAAAGGTTAAAGGCGTGCACCACCACTGTAGGCCAGCCTGCTCTTCTTATAGAGCAAGTTCAAGGACAGTCAGGGCTATACAGAAACCTTGTCTCAAAAGAAAAGAATGCAAACGAAGTAGGAACTATCTTCAATTTTACAGAAGAGAGTGGGCTTAGTAATGTATGCCTATAGTGTTAGGATGGGGTGGGGGCAGAAGACAGGAGGACTGCTGCAAGTTCCAGATACTGACTCAAAAGGTGGGGGGGGGGGCACAGACAGACAGACAAAGCATAAGCTTTAGAAGTTCATCCTTTCTAGATTGGAGTGGTGGTGCACACCTTTAATGGGGGCGGGGAGGTGTGTAAATGAATTATCTGTGAGTATGAGGCCAGCCTGGTCTACAAAGTTCCAGGACAGTCAAGACTATTACATAGAGAAACTGTTTCAGAAAAAAAAAAAGTTCGGGTCTGGAGAGATGGCTCAGTGGTTAAGAGCACTGGCTGCTCTTCCAGAGGACCGGGGTTCAATTCCCAGCACCCACATGGCAGCTCACAACTGTCTTTAACTCCAGTTCCAGGGGATCCGGTACCCTCACACAGGCATACATGCAGACAAAATACCAATGCACATAAAAATAAATAAATCCAAAAAAAAAAAAAAAAGTTCATCCTAAACCACTGCATTCTACTTCTGTTGAACGAGGTATCCTTTTTTTCACGAGTAGCATACCTAATGAGTCAAGGGGTAAGACCCACTATAAGATGATGATCTCCATCCCAAGAGTAGTGACTATCACATCAGGGTTTAGAGAGACAATACTGTGACTTCCACTTATATTTTAGCTTATCATTCCTTAAAATGGCAATTTTTACACATTAGAAAATGTTCTACCAATTATAATATGATTATAATTGTTACTTATTTATGAAAAGGGAACAAATCCAGGGCCTTGCCCATGGTGGGTGAGTAGACTACAACTGAGTTACATCCCTAGACTAAAACAGTAATTTAAAACAAATATTCAGCCAGGCTCACATCTATAATCCCTTCATTTAAAAGGCTGAGACAGGGCCGGGCGGTGGTGGCGCACGCCTTTAATCCCAGCACTCGGGAGGCAGAGCCAGGCGGATCTCTGTGAGTTCGAGGCCAGCCTGGGCTACCAAGTGAGTCCCAGGAAAGGCGCAAAGCTACACAGAGAAACCCTGTCTCGAAAAACCAAAAAAAAAAAAAAAAGGCTGAGACAGAAAGCGTGCCATAAATTTGAGGGCAACCTGATCTACACAGTGAATTGAGGCAGGCCTTTGCTACAGAGTAAGATCCTACTTCAATAAAACAAAGTATTTAGAGCTGGAATGAAGTTCAGTGGTAAAAACACTTGCCTAGGGAATGGCAGGCCCTGGTTGTTGTCGTGGTTGTTTTTTGACCAGCACTGCCAGAAAAAAAAACAAAGTGTAAAACAAATATTCATGCATTGTGTGCAAATTTAGCCATATATCCCAATGGAATGAACACCATAGGACAAAGTGCTATAGTATTTTCCCAGGACTCCAGTCCAGTAAAGCAGACTGAGGACTGAGTTCTTTCCTACTTTTCTTTCCCCAGGACTACAGTTTAAAACACTAGCCAGTTAGAGCACTTGCCTAGCATATACTAGGGCCTGTGTTCCTTCAGCACTGAAAAAAAAAAAAGAAGAAACTGTAGTTAAGCTTCTAGAGCAGCATATGGTCAACATTGAGCCAATGAAAAGGACAAATGCCTGTATGTCCCCGTTCTGAAGAAGCTGAGCCAGGAGGTAGGACTGGTCTAGGCTACGGACATAGTAAGATGCTATCTTAATGAAAGTACTCACACCAACACATTTCAGTGTAATTTTTAAAATTATTCTGAACTAAAGGAAAAGCAGAGTAGGTATGACAGTGCACACCTGTAATCCTAGAAATTCAGGCACATGAGGCAGGATTAAGAGTTGGAGGCCAAGCTAGGCATAGTGGCACACGCCTTTGATCCCACCAGTCGGAGGCAGAGACAGGTGAATCTCTGAGTTTGAGGCCAGCCTGGTCTACAGAGTGAGTTCCAGGACAGCCAGGGCTTGGGGGGGGGGGGGGGGGGACGACACGACGGGGGACCAACATTGGCCCTCAGTTCAATCCTCAACCTCAATAAATTAGTTAACAAACAATAAGCACGCACACTAAACACACTATAGACTGCCTTATGCAAAGAAACACAGTTACACAACAAACCAGTCTTGCTTCTTGGCTTTTGTTGTCTTTCCAGACAGCCTCACTACATAGCTGGAGCTGACCTCAAACTCACACCTTCCTGCCTCAGCCTCCTCAGTGCTGGGATTACAGAGGCTTTCACCATACTCAACCTTTTGGGAATATCTTTAACTGGAAACATAAAAGATATGGAAATTTCTTAGGTCAGCTGGACCTAGTGACACTGGCCTGTATTCTTAGCTACTGGGAAGCTGAGACAGAATTACAAGTTGCCTGGGCAACTTAGTAAGACCCAATCTGAAAACAAAGGTAGCTGAAAACAGTTCAGTCTACAGCATAAAGTATAAATCCCTAAATCCAATCTCTAATACTGCCATAAGCATATAAATTTAAATTCAGATAAAAGGTTTTTCCACTTTCCTAATATGAAATTTTTGCCAGACCTAACGGTTACCTGGTCTGCCTCCACAAGAACATCAACAGCACAGGACTACAAAAGGGATTAATGGGTAAACCTTTCTTGTATTTCTTCAATCCAAAGTGGAATGGGTGCCCAAGGAAGAGGCTGTATGAATCCTCCCTTTTTAAAAGCTGAAGAACAACCCTCTGGGGGTAGAGCACAGAGTTCTCAATACCTCTCATTTTATTCTCTGCACAATGGACATACTCAAATACCTGGTTTTAGTTTTTATTTATTTTTTGTTTTGTTTTTATTTTTTTGAGACAGGGTCTCATTATATAGCCCTGGCTGTCCTGGAACTGGCTGTGTAGATCAGGCTGGCCTCAAACTCAGAGATCCACCTGCCTCGAAAGTGCCACAAATACCTGTTTTTAGACTGTCACTCTGCATAAACAAAGGAAAATCCACAGAACAGTTCACATGAGTCCCCTCTCTAACTCAAATCCAGAGTCTACTTTGTTGCCATATCCTCTGGGCCTAGAGTGATACTTTGTACTTAAGAGATGATTTAATAAATATTAAATGAATCGAATGCAAAATGCCTGGTGCTCAAGTAATGTTGGCTATTACTGATATTTTAATGACAATTAAGTCTTTATTGTTTTTATTAAATGATGCCATCCCTCCTGCAAGGATCTTAAAATTCTAGGAAGAACATCGGATAAATGAAATCGCAAAACGGGGTAAGGATAAAAACACAACTGGGACACCCAATAATAGGCAAAGATATCTTTAAAAAAAAAATGCACAACCAGATCCCAATTTTGGACTTTTCCGAGGCGCGCATATAATGATTAATAAACCGCGATTACGATAATGAGTTTTCACACATGTGTGATGTGCAACTGTGTGTGCAGGGCGTTCTACTGGATTCACTAAACCCAACTACAGGGCAATTCAGAGAGCGTTCCTCACAACCCATTTTTCAGACAGAGCAACTGATACTCTTGGGAGCACCAAGGTCACACACAGCCTGTACGCGGGGGAGCCGGGACATGAACCCAAGCAGTCTTGACCCCAGAGCCTGCACTCAACAGGCCCCTCGAGAACACCAGCCCCGCGTCTTCTAGTCTTTGGACCACACGTCGCTCCAAATCCAGCGTGCCTACGTTTTCCCAGGACCGGACTTTCAGCCCCGATGCCGCGAAAACAAAACAATACTTCTCTCGCGGTCCATAGGGCGCCCGCCAGGCCTGAGATCCAAGGCCGCTCAGCACAGTCCCGCTAGCACCCAGAGCCCCGGGTCCCGCTGCGCCGCAGGAAGCGCCGGGGTGGCCCCGAGAGCCCGCGAAGGCCCGGGGAGTCGCGTGACCTTGGATACAGCGCCCCACTCCCGGCCTCAGTTTCCCGGCCGGGGCCTCCCGCCGGGGGCCTCTGCGGAGCCTCGCGCCTATGGAGCAGCAGGCCCCTCCACACACACCCCTCAGCCGCCCGCCTTCCCGCCCCACTTACGCTGGAAGGCCGCTGCTCCAGGGACGCCCACCATCGCGGAGCGCAGCCTGCCGCGAGCGCCACCCGCTTCGACCCACCGCCCGAGTCCTCCGCAGGCGCAGGCCGGGACCTGCACCCGCCGAACTCGCTCGCACCAGCACCAGCGCCGCCGCCGCCGCCGCCGCCGTTAGGCCGCGCGCCGCCCCGCCCCCGGACGGCCCCGGCACGCCCCCGCCGCGCGCTCCCGCTCCCCGACCAACGCACGCGGAAGCCCGGCCCGAGCGCGCTCACGCGAAGCACCGCCTCCCGGCCTGGCCCGCCCCTTCCGCGCCAGGCTGCGTCCTATCCTGGAGCAGTCTGAACCTCAGAGCCGCCTCCCGCGCGCTACGCGCCGCCGTCACGTAATCGCCTGTCTCCGAGCTCTAGACTTCCGGATGTCGCCTGGGCGGTGACTTAGGAGCGAAGGCGGAGTCCTGGGGCGGGGCTTCGGGGGAGGGCGGCTTCAGGTACAGGCCTCAATGCCTTTAAGGTTGTATTGGGTGGCGAATTGTTCTTACCCTTTTTATTTACTTGTTTGTTTTTACATTGATTTATTGCATATGTGTGCGTGTATGTGTTTGGTCGCGTGCCTTCCAAGGCGTGCGTGTGAATGTCAGAGGATAAGTTGGGGGCATGCCCTCCTCCCTGTAGGTCCCGCGGATCAAACTTCATGCATCAAGCTTGATGGCAAGCATCTTTGCCAGCTGAGCTATCACACAGATTCCTTCCCCTTTTTAGGCTATAGGAATCTAAATGTTTTAAGTAACTAGTAGCTGTCATTATTGATTTCCGTATTAGACCTAGGGCTTTTGGGGTTTTTTTGGCGTGGGGAGGGGGCAGGACGGGCACGTGTATATGCAGGTTCTGTTTTGATTTGTGTGTGTGTGTGTGTGTGTTTTTCAAGATGGTTTCTCTTGTAGCCCTAGCTGTCCTGGAACTTGCTCTGTAGACCAGGCTGGCCTCAAATTCAAGAGATCCGCTGCCTCTGCCTCCAGAGTGCTTGGGATTAAAGGCAAAAGCGAGCACCCTCGCCTGGCTTGTTTTGGTTTGTTAAAATAAGACCTTAAGCCGGGTGGTGGTGGCAGCGCACGCCTGTAACCCCAGCACACAGGAGGCAGAGGCAGGGGGATCTCTGTGAGTTGGAGGCCAGCCTGGTCTACAGAGGTAGTGCAGGACAGGCTCCAAAGCTACAGAGAAACCCTGTCTCGAAAAACCAAAAGAAAAGAAAAAGAAAAAGAAATAAGACCTTAATATACATTTGGCCAGCTTGAAATCACTCACCTAGACCAGGCTATCTTTAAACCTTAAGCTATATTCCTTCCTCTGCTTCCCAAATGCTGTGTTTACAATACCAACCGGCCTCACAAATTGTTTTGTTTCCAGAAAAGGGTCTGTTTTGTATTTCTAGCTGGTCTGGAACACACAGTGTAGTCCATGATGGTCTGGAACACTCACCAATCCTCCTTCCTCATCCTCCCCAGTAGTTGAATTATAAACATGAGCCACTAGCATATCTTCAATGACATCTCCAAAATTAAAAAAAAAAAAAAAAAAAAAACTCATAGCAACCAAAACAAGTACTCTGACTGTAGGATGAGTACTTTGAGCTACTCTGCCTTTCTGTCTCACGAAGACTGAAAATTATATTTCAGGAATTATTCAATTTTTCAAAAATTATAATTTAGAAATTATAACTGAAATGAACAGGCTGGAGCTTTGGCTCAGTGGTTAAGTGCACTGGCTGCTCTTCCAGAGGACCAGGGTTCAATTCCTAGCACCCACATCGCAGCTCACAACTGTCTGTGACTCCAGTTCCATGGGTCCCACACCCTCACACAGACATACATGCAGGCAAAACACCAGTGCACATAAAAGAAAAATTCAAAGGAAAAGATAACTAAAATGAAGCCAGCCTGGCATGGTGGCACACACCTGTAATCCCAACCCTTGGAAAACTGAAGCAAAAAAACTGCCAATTCAAAACCTGCCTGGGCCACATAGTGAGACCCTGTTAATTAATCTGACCTGTATAACAAGGTCAGACATGGCGGGTGGCCCATACCTGTATGCCCAGCACTTGAGCAGGATGATTAGTTCTTAGAGGCCAACTGGGTTAGCTGCAGTGCATTTGCCACATGAAATGGTACAAAACACACACACACACACACACACACACACACACACACACACACACACACACACACACACAATCCCTGCACGTGGGAGTCAGAGGCAGGCGGATCTCAGTAAGTTCCAGGCCAGCCTGGTTTGCAAATCGAGTTCCAGGACAGCCAGGGCTATTACACAGAGATACCCTGTCTCAAAAAACAAAACAAAACAAACAAACAAAAACCCCAAAGGCAAACAAACAAACCTCAAGAAGATTATGAAGAAAATAAACCACCTTAAAAATATTTTTTTTTTTAGCCAGGTGGTAGTGGTGGACACCTTTCATCCCAGCACTCGGGAGGCAGAGATAGACAGATCTCTGTGAGTTCGAGGCCAACCTGAGCTACAGAGTGAGTTCCAGGACAGGCACCAAAGCTACACTGAGAAACTGTCTTTTTTTTTTTTTTTTTTTTAAATGCCAAATGCTGTTTATTGAAGGAGGGAAGAGGTCTTAAATACAGGCTTACAGCACAATGGGAGAACCCTGGAGGGCAGAAGTTCACTACTGCAAATTGGAGTCCTTATAAGATGGTATCCCAAAAGTGAATGGAACTTGAGTTTATAAATTTATAATTTTCAAAGCTAATCAAAATGTATATAACTATTGAATTAAATTTATCATGCCCAATAGAATGAAAGATTAATTAACTGTTGTAACTACTTTTGCTGCCAGGGTCTCCACTGTGCTAGCTGTAGTAAGCAATTATGAAATGGTAATCCCAGAAACAGTAGCAGCGGTGGCCGCCACTGCTATAACAGCAACAACAGCAGCAGCAATGTCAAATTCTCTTCTGGAGCATGTGGACATCCACTGGCATGGATACAACTCCAGTAACATGAACCGCCAAGGCCCATTTTTCTTGATCCCAGCACGACTTAGGCTGGCAGCTCTTCTGGGAGAATCCAAAAGCATGGCTACAGTTTCTAGGCTTATGTTAATGCTTGCCAAAGCTGGCCATATTGGGCTCTCAATCTCCATTGGCATTGGAAGTGGAGAGTTTTTCATTAAGGCCCAATAGGTCTCTGTCATGTTGGGTTTCAGCAGCAGTCACAGGGCGAACACAGCGCTCAGGAATCCAAAGAGGAACCTCTTTGTCCTGAGGAAAGACATAAACAGAATCCCGGGCCTACACCAACACCAGATCGGGTCTCCTTCAAGAGCTAGTAGAAAGATCCTTCCATTGTTCCAGAGGGTGATTTGCAACAAGAGACCTCCAGTGCTTATCTGCAGTGGATACTCCAGCAGAAACCACCGATAAAAAATTTAAAATATATAAAACAAGGGAAAGAATAGAATGTGGAGAGGAATGATGAGTCCCCAGTTCCCCCCCTTTTTTTTACTCCAGCTGTGAGTTCGAGGTCAGCCTGAGCTACAGAGTGAGTTCCAGGACAGGCACCAAAGCTACACCAAGAAACTGTCTTTAAAAAAAAAAAATTTTTTTTTAAATTCTTAATCTTGAGATAGTTTCATTATATAGCTGGTGCTGGCTTGAGGCTCACTTTGTAGTTCAGTCTAGGCTTAAACTCTATTTTTTTATAATTTACTTATTTTAATTTTATGTGCATTGATGTTTTGGTCCCCTAGAACTAGAGTTAGAGACAGTTGTGAGCTCTGATGTGGGTGCAGGGAATAAAACCCAAGTCCCCTGGAAGAGCAGTTAGTGCTCTTAACCACTGAACCATCTCTCCAGCCCTAAGCTTAAACTTTTAATACTCCTGCCTTAGCCTCTTGAGTGCTGGTATTGCAAAGCTCTAATACCACATGTGAAATAGAGATCAGGATGTCTCTGCTCTATCTACCACTTAATTTGATAGGCTTTATCAAATTTAATCAGAAACATATGTACACGTAGGTATATGGGAACTGTATCAGAGAGACCAGACCCACAAACTTATCAAACACACCAGACCAGTGAATGATGCAACTTCTTCACTTGGATCATACAATAGGAGGGCTCCTAACATAGATTCAGACTTCACCCATCATCAAGCTATCCACAAGCCACAAATTCCTGCTTCTGTCCTCAGGGCCCTAAGGGTTTTAGCTTACATGGATTGCTTGACAAAGACAGCTCAAGTTGTCTTTTCTGGGGCCTAGAACTCACTCACCATCCCCACCACTATTTCACCACCACCCTGCCTCATTATTTTTCTTTAAGACAGAATCTACTAGTGTAGCCCTGTCTGGCCAGGGAGTAAGTATACAATGGAGCAGGCTGGCCTAGAATTTGTAGTACTTTCAAATCCTGGAATTGCAAGTGTGAAACACTTCCCTACCCCCATCAATTTAGCATCTGGAACCTCCTGAGCTTCAACAGCCCATGCTGGAACTGTGGCAACATTAGTTGTTGTATTAATCTAAGCACCTGCAGTAACTCTCCTAGCATCTATCAACTCCCTGCGTTTTGCCTTCAGTAAGGTACTTCTGAACCCTGTGGCCTCTTTAACCCATTGTTTGGCCATTCTGTAATGTAATCTTTGTGTGTAGTCTATGATCTGAAAATTAATGTCAATAATTAAGACTGGACCAGGGGTGGTTGTCCTTACCTTTAAGCCCATCACTTGTTAAGCAGAGGCAGGCAGATCTCTGTGAGTTTAAGGCGAGCCTGGTCAATATAGTGAGTTCTAGGACTGCCAGGGTTTTGTAGAGAGCCCCTCTCTCAAAACAAACAAACAAAAAAACAAACAAATAATAATAATAATAAGGATTGGGGAAAAAAACTATTTTTGCCAATGGTCAGGAGAACTAAAAAAAAACCAGACTATTAGGCAAATTAGAGGCTGCAGCAGTAGTCTAGTGGTAGAAAGTTTGCCTACCATGCATAAGAACCTGTGTTCAATCCTTGGAACCACAAAGAGAAAAAGCATTTGTCAGGTATGGTGGTGCGTGTGGGTGTAGGCAGGAAGATCAAGAGTTCAAAGTCATCCTCTGATACTATTGAGTTTGATGCCAGTATATACTACGTGAGACTCTGTCTCAAAGTATCAAACAAAAACAAGCTTTCATTATGTTGATCAGGCTAGCCTTGAACTCCTCATCCTCCAGAGTAACTGGGATTACAGGCATGTCTCATGGGTTTTGCAATGCTGGGGATGGAATCCAGGGCCTAGTGCTAGACAAGCACTCTACCAACTAATGTACATTCCCAGCTCCCAAAGAGCTTTTCTTTTCCTCAGGCACGCCTCTTTGAAGCTGATAGGACAAGGAGATACTAGGCAGGTGGACAGGCTTCCCTGCTGCCTGCTTGAAGACCAAAGAATGGCTTCTGAGGCAAAACAAAACATGTTTCAGTTCATCCCTAAGGACCCCCAACACACACACATACACACACACACACACACACACACACACACACACACACACACACACACCGCCTTTCCTTCTAAACAAATGTGTCAGACACTTTTTTTTTTTGCCCCCAAGATAGAGTTTCTCTGTGTAGTTTTGGTGCCTGTCCTGGATCTTGCTCTGTAGACCAGGCTGGCCTCGAACTCACAGAGATCCGCCTGGCTCTGCCTCCCAAGTGCTGGGATTAAAGGCGTGTGCGGCCAACGCTGCCCCCCCCCCCCCTCATGTCAGACACTCTTGAAGAAAAAGCTGGAGCTGGTGAGATTGCTCAGCAGTTAAGAGTGCTTACTGCTCTTACAGAGGACCAGGGTTCAGTTACCAGCATCCACATGGTAGTTTGCAACTACCTTTAACGACTTCTTACCTCTGCAGGTTCCTAAGTATACACAATGTACATATGTACACACTCAGGTACACACATATACCTATACACACACACATTAAATAAATATAATTAAAAAAAAAAAGAAGAAAAGAAAAGTCCAGAAAGTTGGAGCCTCCTCAAAGAATGGATAAAAGGTTCTCCTATGCAGGGCAGGGTGCCTCAGATCTCTATTATGCAACTGAATCTCCCAGGGCACTGGAAACAGTATCCTTCAGCTCTCTGGCTGTCCATTCCAATTGCCTGGGGAAGTGCTCCCAGCCCCCAAACCTTATTTCCCCATGTGTAACACTGATTACCAGCTCCCTTATAAGATAGGCTCAAAGTGAGAAATTTTCTTTTTCTGTCAGATGTAGCTAGCCTTGTCAGATGGTGGGTGGTGGTGCATGCCTTTAATCCCAGCACTTGAGAGACAGAGCCAGAGAGAGGCAGGCAGATTTCTGTGAGTTCCAGGCCAGCCTGAATTACACTGCAAAACCCTATTTCAAAAAACAAACAAACAAAAAATGTTGCAATGTTGCTAGACTTCCAAGGGCCAATATTATTCCATAAATCTCTACCACCTAGTAAAACTTTTATGTAAATCTTTAAACTCTCCCTACATGGTAAAATTTTTGTTTACACAAAGCACACCCAAGCCAGGTGGTGGTGGTGGTGGTGGTGGTGGTGGTGGTGGTGGTGGTGGTGGTGGTGGTGGTGGTGGTGTCACACGCCTTTAATCCCAGCACTCAGGAGGCAGAGCCAGGTGAATCTCTGTGAGTTCGAGGCCAGCCTGGTCTCCAAAGTGAGTTCCAGGAAAGGTGCAAAGCTACATAGAGAAACCCTGTCTCAAAACAAAACAAAACAACAACAACAAAAAGCACACCCATTATTTGCTATGCGAGAGTATCCCAGAGTATTGAGCATGCTAGGCAAACACTCTACGACTGTTCCATGCCCCCTCCTGTCATTGAACACCAGGGACTGTCCTCAGCATTGGGGATACAACAGTCTTAGACAAAATCCTTGCCCCCTGGGGTAGGCCAAGCAATGTGACACTGACACTGACAGTGAGCTGACATGGGGTGAGTCACAACACTATTCTGAGGAAGAACAGGCGGGAGAAAGGCAAAGAGTGTAGTTCGGGTATGATTTTATGTATAGGTAGCAAAGGAAGTCTTTTTGTTTTTCAAGACAGGGTTTCTCTGTGTAGTCCTGACTGCCCTGGAACTCCCTCTGTAGACCAGGCTGGCCTGGAACTCAGAAATCCACCTGCCTCTACCTCCTGAGAGCTGGGATTAAGGTGCCACCACCTGGCTAAGAAAGACTTTTCGAAGGAGATGACATTTATTCTACTGAACCTGAAGCAGGTAAGAGAGATGCCAAGTTTGGAGAGAGCAGGAAATGAAGGCTCTGAGGCAGGAATTCATAGACCACAAAGGAACTAGGTGAAGGGCAGAGACTTCGAAGAAGACTAGAGATTGGGTGGGACCCGCTGCACCTTAATAAGGACTTGGGCTTTGTTCTAAGTCAATTTTGCAGCCACCAAATACTTTTGAGATCTTGACCGCTATGGGAGAGAGTATACTGGAGAACAGAGGTGGGCTATTGCCACAGCAATGCTCAAAGCAGGATGGAGGCGGCGGAGATTTGAAAAGGAAGTGGGTTCCACATGTATTTTGAAGGTGGAGGTGGCAGAGTTTGCCAAGGATTTATATGTGGGACACCAGAATGGTTAGCTGGCCATAGTGGCTCATTCCTCATGAGCCAGCGGACTGAGGCAGGAGGATTACGGTATGTTTGAGCCAAAACTATAGTGAGACCCTGTCTCAAACAAAACAAAATAAAAGATTTGAAGCCTGAATATCTCGAAGGATGGAGTAGCCATTTGCTGAGGTGGGACTAGCTAGAGGATTAGCAGAAGCAGAGTCTAGGCGTGGGTGAACAATTTGGGATGGCAAGAGATGGCCACATGGCTATGAAGACATTGCTGCTGTGTTTGCTAAACCCTTGCTTCTCTCCAGAGGTGAGGTGCGGCCACAGTGGATGTAGGATACCTATAGCCTGAAATAGGCCAGGCAAGACCCACACATGCCTTCCACAGCTTGCGCTGCAGCTGGGCCTTAGCCATTGGCAGATTGCCAGTCCTCCCCCACCCCCGTTCGCTCCTCAAAGCGCATTCCATCTGGCACACCTTCCCCAGGTGTCAGCTGTGCTGGAAACCACTCATCCCAAGGGGGAGGAGTGACCTTAAACTGCCTGTGAGTGGTGGTGGGGACAGGGCTCACAGTTCCCTACGCCTTCTCTCCCTCATTCACCTCCAGGCAATGGAGGCTCCAGCTGAGGCCAAAGACAGAGTTGGGTGCAGTTGTTTGCTTTATAAGAACGACAATTGAGCCCACCCCATTGGTGCTCCAGGGCACAGCTCCACACCTGTTCTCCACCCTCTGTCCAGGTGCAAGCCTGCCCTGTGGAGAACAAAAGAACACCTACTCGCCAAGGTCATTACCTTGATGGGGGTAGGGAGAAAGGCTGTGGAAGGAAAACCTCTATTCTAGAAAGAGAAATTAGTCGAATTAAAGGATTTGAATCAGCCACATGCAGCAGAACTTTCTGTGATGGGTGATTTATACCCATACTGCTTAGTAGGAGGGCCCCTAAAGGGTTAGTTTCTTTATTTCTGGACAGTCCTGGATGGCCTGAAACTGTGCAAACCACTCTGACCTTGACATGTGACTGTCCTCTTGACACTGCCTCCCAAGCGCTGAGATTGCAGGTGTGACCCACCATGCCCAGCAATCTTTCTCCTTGTGTGTGTGGCAGTGATAATGGAATTCGGGGCCTGTGCACATACTCGGCAAATGCTTCAACCCAGCTACACTCCCAGCCCCTTCATGTGGCCAGAGACACATTGGTAGAATGCTTGCTTGAAGCTCTGGCTATCTCCAGTATGGCGTAAAACCAGGTATGGTGGCGAAAGCCTGTGATCCCATCATTCCCAAGTAGTAGAGGAAAGAGGATCAGGAGTTCAAAGTCAGCCTTGACTACATAGCAAAGATCAAAGCCAGCCTGGATTATATTGATACCCTGAAAAATAAAAAAAAATTAAAAAAAAACCCCTATATGTGTGTTTGGTGCCTATAACTGAGGCACCAAGAATTAAAACTACTTAACTTTAATTTAAATAACCAATGTGCCTAGTGGTTCAAGGATTGGACAGCACGCCCTGTTATCACAGATAGCTGGAGGCAGAGGCAGGAGTTGCATAGTGAGTTCCATATCAGCCAGGGGTACAAAAACAGAATTACCGGAATAAACAAACTCAAAGGACTGCGCGGGCTCTACATCAGCCTAGCCCTCCACAAAAGAATGGGCTATGCAAATTGCCAAAGAATGCAAATCAGTCACTGATTTGAGGGACAAAAGCCCAGGCCCTGTAATCACACTAGGATTCTCTCTGGACTACCCTGCAAGATGAGAGACAGGGAGGGTCCAGGGAGGAGGGCTTTTAGAGGTGGTGTGGGCCCTAACCAGCTGGTGTCGGCGACCCAAGACATCAGCTGGCTGGCGGGCTGGCGGGCTGAGACAATGGGCAGGGGTCTCTGCCCGGAACCTGCCTCCCTTGGCGCCGGGTCTTCTCCCGGACCCTGGCCAGCTGCCGTGGGCACTTTCTCTGGTCTCTGCTGAGGCTTGTGGGGCGAGATCTTGCAATGGGATGGGATTGGGGCGGGGAGCATGAAGGATGCTGGGAAAGTCTATGTGAAATGGCCGGGGATGTGGGTGGGGGCTGGGTGGGTGGTGGATGAGGGTGTAAAACAGGCGGTTAGGATCCTTTATGAAGGTCTCCAGTGTAACAGACATTGCGCTGGAGGATTTGCATGTGTCCTTCCGTTTGCTACTCCCAAAGTCCCGCTGGTCGTAGTAATAATAATCATTATCAACAATAGCAATCCGGTGTGTAATTCAGAGCCCCCCTGGCTGGAGTTGTCTCCGTTAATCCTCATGATCGCTTTGGGAGCCAAGGTCTTTTATTATAGCCCTTTTGCAAGAAGGAGCCCCAGGCTCTGAACGGTTAAGGACTTCCCAGCATCACTGAAGTGGAGGAGAAAAAAAGTGTTTCTTGTCCACCTGAGACCCTCACACTTCCTAAGCTTTATCTGCTCTGCAGAACCCCCACCCCCACCACTGACCTTTCTGTCCCTGGGAGAATTAGGTAAAAGTCAAACTTTAGTGTAAGAACTTTATTTCTACAAGCTCCAGTTGCTGTCTGTGGCTCAAGTTGTATACACCTGACAGTTGTGATACAGACGACCACAAACCACATGGCTGGCACAGCTTATTTTTTAATGTGTTACTTACTCTGTTTAAGAAAAAGGAGTTTAAACTGGGCATGGAGGTCCATCATGATGGCAGGTTTTTTATATTCTATTTTTTGTTATATTACAGTAAAGAAAGTTAGGTCGGTGGCAGGTGGATCTATGTGAGTTTGAGGACAGCCTGGTCTACAATAGCTAGTTCCAGGACATGGTGGACTGGGCATGGTGGAGCATAAGATAGAGAGAGGCAGGATGAACAATTAACGGCCATCCTACCTAGTTACATGAGACAAAACAAATTCCAAAATGAGTTTCTGCCCTAGTGGAGCTTCTTACACTGTAGTAGAGGAGCCCGGAAGGAATGCAGTTGTTATATTTTTAAGTGTTTATCAACAGCATGGAGAAAATTAAAGCAGATGGCAGGTAGACAGAAATAGCTGAGGGAAGGCCTTCCAAGGAAGGTGATAGAGATCCAAGTCATCTTGGTGGAGAAGCCTGTGTTGCTGAATCACTAAGATACCATGAAATTCAAAACAGTAGAGCTCTCAAGTCATGAAATCTTCAATAATAAAAGTCTGGTGATGGGGGGCCGGAGAGATGGCTCAGTGGTTAAGAGCACATGCTGTTCTTCCAGAGGACCTGGATTCAATTCCCAGCACCCACATGGCAGCTCACAAACACCTGTAACTCCAAGATCTGACACCCTCACACAAACATACATGCAGGCAAAACACCAATGCACATAAAATAAAAAACAAATTTTAATTTAAAAAAAAGTCTGGTGATAGGTTGGACATGGTGGGACACGCCTTTAATCTCAGCACTTAGGAGGCAGAGGCAACTCTGGAATGTTAATCAGCATTTCCCCGGTGCAGTAAATTCTAATCAAAAGCTTTCTTTAGTTGTGAAACTTTAACCGATAAAACTTTGAAGTCTTAGAATTCTAATTAACCAGGAAACTTACCTAGAAAACATCAAGATTACAAGTGCAAGGCCAGGCTGGTGAGATGGCTCAGAGTTTAAGCACTGACTGCTCTTCCAGAGGTCCTGAGTTCAATTCCCAGCAACCACATGGTGGCTCACAACCATCTATAATGAGATCTGGTGCCCTCTTCTGGTGTGCAGGGATACATGCAGGCAGAACATTGTATACATAATAAAGAAATAAATCTTAAAAAAAAAAGTTCAAGGCCAGCTTTGCTGTACACAGCATGTTCAAGGCTAGCCTGAACTACATGAGAGAGCCTGTTTCAATTTACAAAACAAAGCAGCCTGGAGGGTACAGAGAGATGGCTCAGCTGTGGCTCTTCCGGTTTGGTTCTCAACCCTATACTGGGCAGCTCACACTGCGTGCACTTCCAGCTCCAGACAATCTGACACCCTCATCTGGCCTCTGTGGGCAGCTGCATGTGTGCACACACACATATACTCATACAAATTTTTAAAAATCAAAATAAAATAAGCCTACTTGAGCATGGTGGTACACACCTGTAACTCTAGTACTTGGGAGATAAGGGAAGGAGGATCAGAAGTTCAAGGTCATCCTTGACTACTTACTGAGATCAAGGCCTACAATACATGAGACTGTGTCTCAATAGATTAATTTAAAATAGAATGAGGGGTGGTGTAGCTCAGTGATACACCAAGTTGGGTCAGCAGTAAACACTGTACTACTGAGCCCTGACTGGAGTGCAGGCTCTTGAAGGAGTCCCAGAAGTGTCTCAAAAGGCTCCAAAGAAGAATACTCCTAAAGAGTATCTAGTGAATTTTGTTGGTGTTTTTAAACAGGATCTTGTTGTGTAACCCTCTCTAGCTATCGCCTCAGCAATCCTCCTGTTTCAGGCCCCTCCCTAGGGCTAGGATTACAGATGTAAGCCACCATACCTGTCTTATTTTTTATTTTATGAGATGAGTCCTGTGCAGCTCAGGTTGTCCTTGAATTCACTATGTAGTTGAGGTTGGCCATAAACTCCGGGTTCTCCCACCTCTACCTCTCAAATGATAGGATTACAGGTGTGTACCTCCATTCCTGGCCTTTTTCTCCTGATGTTTTTGTTTATTTGTGTTTGTCTGAATGTACACATGTGTACTGCGTGTGTCTGGTGCCCATGGAAGCCAAGAGAAGGTGTCTGATCCGCTGGAACTATAATTACAGTTATTTGTTTGTTTGTTTGGTTGGTTGGTTGGTTTTGTTTTTTCTAGACAGGTTACAGCTCTGGCTGTCCTGGAACTTTGTAGAGCAGGCTGGCCTTGAACTCACTGAGATCTGCCTGCCTCTGCCTCCTGAGTGTACTAGATAGATAGATAGATAGATAGATAGATAGATAGATAGATAGATAGACAGATAGATAGACAGACAGACAGACTGACTAGATCTTGTTTCTGATGGGGGTGGGGGTGAAGGGTGGTGGCCCGGGGGGGAGGGGAGCAGGTTTCTTTCATCTCCCAAATGACCTAGGAATGATCTAAGAAACTTTCACCGTTTCCAGGGAAGAAATGAGAAAAGCAGATACAATTGTGTATCCTCCTAGCACACTGCAATTGTACAGAATGACACCCGAGTCCTTGATGAAATTGTTTTTCATGACATGACACACTGTGACTCAGATGTAAGCTAGTTTGATGTTGAGCTGCTCATCTGCAGAATGGAGTGTTCCATGAATGCTCAGGTCGTTAAGGAACTTGGAAAAGGAGAAGGCTTTGTGCTGGAGCTGCAGACTGCAGGCTGGACTGGGAAGGAGAGGTTGGGTGTTGCAACCTGAGGCCAGGTGGAATCCTGAGTGCAAGGCCATGTTTAGGCAGGTCAGAATTCTGAGAAGATGCTTGATTTGCAAGAAGTCTCTGAGACAAACAAGTGATCTGTTGGTTTGTAGTCTTATCTTTCCAGGCAAGAGAATCCTAAAGAGTCGGTTGACACAGAGACCTCTCAAGTCTCAGCCCAACAAGTTTAGTAACCTGCAGTTAGTCTCACAGGCTTCAGATTAACCCACTTCCTGTTGATGGACACTTACATTTCCCCCAGTATTTCTCTGTCTCATGCATTGTTTCGGTGATGCCCTGAACATATTTAGGGACAGTTTCCAGGGTTCCCATCTGGAACTAGATCAGTTAGGTGTGAGAATGAGCAATTTCCCTAGAGTCCAATAACCTTCTCCCTGCCTCCCAGAAGGGGAAACCCTCCCTCTGTGGTCACTAGGAAGACAGCAGGAACTCCCAGGCCCTCGCCCACACCGCCTGCCTGCCCACCTGCCTGTCCTCCCTTGTTCTGGCAGATTAACGGTGACCTGTGACCCTGACAGGCTGGCCACACTCCCGGCCAATTTCAGTCTGTCTAAAGGAGTCCCAGGGGTGGTCAGGGCCTGGGGATGTGTTGACCAGATGGGTCTGGGAGGTCTTGGATCGGCTTATCCCAGGAGGCAGAGCAGGTGGGTAGCCCCTAGCACCCGCCCCCAGTATTCCCCATCATGCATCACTGGGCTAGAGCAGGAGCCAGATGGTGGGGATGGGGCAGCTTTGTAGCCTCAGACTAACAAAGGATCCTCTATACTGCCCCCCTCCCACCTCCTAACTCAGCCAGTCTAGTCTCTGGCTGCCCAATCACTCTCAGTCCTGGATTTCTGTTGAGACTGTATCTCTTTGCATTCCATTTACGGAGAAAGCTTCCCAGGAGGTATTCCTGGAGAGTCTTGGACTTGGAAAACCTATCTATCAACCTGAGAATGGACAAACGTGGCCAACATAGTGTGGCCAGCCATATGGTCACAACCGATTGCAGACTCAAATGCAGTGATAAGGTGAAGTACAGTGGTCAGGTAGGGGTTATGGAAAAACCGGTCAGTGCCTGATGCTCAGGGAGCCTTCATCATTGGTCTCAGAGCTTGTTCTGGACGACCTTTAGAGGAAGATTCTCAAAGGAGTCTTAAGGTGAAGAGGATACATATGGGAGCCTGTAGCCAATCCATATCAGCTACCGAGAACACTGAGACAATCACCTGAGTTCTCATAGCATAATCCAGAGGGTAGGGCGAGGTGTCGCAATGTAAAGTAGCCTGTGGAAGCACACAATACATGCAGATTAAATCCACTCTTTTCCTAAATTGAGGGAGAACTTGAAGGAAGGTCTAGAGGTATGAGAGCTTCCGGGTGAGGAGAGGTTCCAGGGTGTCTGTAGCTGTCAGGTTCAGGCCCGGAACCCTGAGGACTCCTCAGTTACAAGCTTGTGTTCTTCCTTCTCTGTAAAGGTTAAATGATAGCAGTTGCCTCATTTTATTCAAGAAGCATTTTGAAATACAAGACCTACACATTATTAAAAAAGATAATAATGTAAGAACAATGAGGATTACATAAATTATTGATCAGGAGTCTATAGACTATACCAGATTACAGAGCTGTAAGGAAGCCAATAGAGGGCCCGGGGAGGTATGACTCGAGAGAGTCCTTCAGGCCAAGCTCCAATCAGATTTCCAGTTCATACCTGCCTTGGTGTGTAGCTGAGGGAAGGGAAAGGGAAAGGCTGCCTAGGGTGGCCAGGAGCTCTGGTCTCTCTCCCACCGTCTGCCTTTCCTTCTCTGTGAGACTCCAGGCTTCTAGATAGTCCATGGTTTGGCCTCCACCACTACTATTCATTCTTTCCTTTTCTTGTTTAGATGTCTACCATTTTCTCAGAAGCCCTGTGGTTCCAGGATTCTCAGGATTTCAGTCAGAACACCCGGGAGCAAGGCTGAAGGAGAACTTGGGAGGGAGGCAAATAAGGGCTGTCCCAGGGCCAGCATCCAGGAAGGCTGCTCTGCAGAATCCCTCTCCACCCCTCACACAGGGCCTGAGCACTTTCAATTGGCTCCCCGGTGCCAAGTGAGGTCTATTAATATCAAAGTAATGAGGTAATTACTGTGATTTTAGAAAAATTACCAGTGAATGCTTTTGAGGGAATTTCTGAGGAAAAAAGAGGCTGTGTGAGACATCTGCGAGGAAAAGGAAAAGAGTTGTTCTGGATGAAGTGTGAGGGATGAGATGAGGCACATGGGTGTGTAGAGAACCACAGAAAGGGAGAACTGTCTGTGGAAGCAGAGGCAGGGTTTTCAGGCCTTAGGAAACCCCTGACTTTGGCTGGTGCAGAGCGGTAGATGCCAGTGTTGAAGGAAAATTCTGCAGTCAGAATTCTGCTCCCCTCATCCTCTCTTGCTGAGGCTAATCTCCCTATGTAGCTCTGCCTGTCCTGAAACTGACTAGGTAGACTAAGCTGACCTCAAACTCACAGGGATCCACCTGTCTCTATCTCCTGAGTGCTATAACAAAACGGGGCTGGAGAGATGGCTCAGTGATTATGAGCACTGGCTGCTCTTTCAGGAGACTCAGGTTCAATTCCCAGCACCCACATGGTAGCTCACAGCTGTCTGTCACTCCAGTTCCAGGGAATCCGACACCCTCACACAGATATACATGCAGGCAAGATACCAGTGCACAGAAAATAAAAAATAAAAATAAATAAAAAATTTAAAAAAGGTGTTAAAAAATGCTTGCTGAATAAAATAGCAAGCTCTTAAAAAATAGCAATAACAATGTCAGACCTAGCCGGGCGGTGGTGGCGCACGCCTTTAATCCCAGCACTCGGGAGGCAGAGCCAGGTGGATCTCTGTGAGTTCGAGGCCAGCCTGGACTACCAAGTGAGTTCCAGGAAAGGCGCAAAGCTACACAGAGAAACCCTGTCTCGAAAAACCAAAAAAAAAAACAAAAAACAAAAAACAAAACAAAACAATGTCAGACCCAAGGAAGCAGTCCTTAAGCCAGGAACAGAAATTTAAATTAATTATTAACATTATTATATATGTTCTTAAAGCAGGGTCTCATGTGTCTCGGACTAGCTTCCTATTCCTATGTAGCTGAGAATGACCTTGAACTTCTGATCCTGTTGCACTACTTCCTGAGTACAGGGACTACAAGTCTGTGCTGCCACCCTAGTTTATGCAGTGTGGGGGGATCAAACCTAGGGCTTCCCGCATGCTAAGCAAGTACTCCATTAACTGAGCTATGTCACAGTCCCCCGCCCCCTTTTTAAGACAGAGTTTTTCTGTGTAACAACCCTGGATGTCTTGGAACTCACTCTTACAGACCAGGCTGGCCTAGAACTCATAGAGATCCACCTGCCTCTGCCTCCTGAGTGCTGGGATTAAAGATGTGCGCCACCACTGCCAGGCTTATGGGTTCACTTTTTTTTTTTTTTTTTTTCTCGAGACAGGGTTTTTCCATGTCTCTGCATAGCTTTGCGCCTTTCCTGGAACTCACTCTGTAGCCCAGGCTGTCCTCGAACTCACAGAGATCCACCTGGCTCTGCCTCCCAAGTGCTGGGATTAAAGGCATGCACCACCACCAACCCCTGGTTTACGGGTTCACTTTTAACTCACTTTGTAGCTGAGGTTGGCCCAGAATGCCTGATCCACCCGCCTCGACCTCCCAAGTGCTAGGATTACAGGTGTGTGCCACCATACTAAGTTTATTATTTGTTATTATTTTTGTATGTTTTGGGGGTTGAACTCAGGGGTTCATGCAAAGCTAGAAAAGCACTCCATCAACTCACCTACATCTCTGGCTATCAACATTTATTTGCTTAGTTATTTATTGTTGTTTGTGTGAATGTGAGTGTAGAGAACAAGTCAAGACTTGGTTCTCTCCTTTCATGGTGGTTCTGAGGATAGTTAGCAGTTTGTTGCTAGGGTTTTTACCCACCGAGTGAGTGACCTCACTGACCTAATTTTATTTATTTTTTTGTGAGCTAGGTTCTCATTCTGTAGACTGGACTGCCCTGGAACTCACTATGTAGGCCAGGCTAGCCTAGAGTGCATGCTACTCCTCCTGCCTCAGTCTCTCAAGTTCTGGGATTTGTTGGTAGACTTTTCTGTCCCCCTAGCCAATTCCCAAATAACCACACAGAGACTTATTAATTATAAATGATTGGCCAGTAGCTTAGGCTTGTTACTAACTAGCTCCTACAACTAAAATTAACTAATATTTATTAATTTATGTGCTGCCACATGGATCATGGCTTGTTACCTCGTCTTCTACATGTCCTCCTTCCTCTGTGTCTGGCTGGCAACTCTGCCCTTCTTCTTCCCAGTGTTCTCTCAGTCTGGCTCTCCTGCCTAACCTCTTCCTGTCTAGCTATTGGTCAGTAGGGCTTTTATTAAACAAAGGAGAGCAACACACATCTTAATCCACAGCAGGGATTACAGGTGCAAACTAACACACTTGGCAGGAATTAAAATGTATGGACACTTTCTCATATGCCAGGCACTTATACAGACCCAACTCAATTCTTCCAGAGTGTCCTCTAGCCCTTCTTCTTTTCCTTTCTCTTCCTTTCTTACTGTAGCGAGCACATACCCCGGTTACGGGGGGAGGAATAATCACTCTTAATCAGACTTGGTATACACTCATTTATTCACACAGTAAGATTACAAGCAATATTTATTCCGTCTTCCAAATGGAAGCAGGAGTACCTCTCCGGGTGTACAGGTCGGGACTTGCCAAGTCTGTTCCTCTGGATCTTGGGTCAGCCTTCCTCAGGTCAGCCACGTCTGCACTGGGGACAGGATCTCATGTCTCTGGCAGAGGAGAGTCGTCTCTCGCGAGGGCCTGACAAGCTCTGTTGGTCGGGTCTGAGGCTTCATCTTTTATATCCTTTCCTGGCTAGGTTTCTAGTCTTATCCCTACTTCCACACATAGCTTATAGCTTATCACTATTCCATTTGTGGTTTACTTACATCATTCTATTGCTTATCATTCCTGACCAGGGTTGTCCACCCTAGGCCTTACATGTTCCTTACATTCCATCCCCTGATGCCTGAAATGTCTTCAACATAAAAGGCATCACATGAGGTTGCAGCCTGGGAATTTACAATATATTATCCTAATTTGTTAATCCTAGCATTCTTACTCTTCTCATTCTGGGTGGTTTATTTTTATGTTTTTTCTCTATATATGCATTATATAACTTCAACCAAGTGCTATAAGCTGCAAATTCTTTCAACACATCTATAACAAAATCTCTACACAATATTCTAGTACATATGCTCTGTAAATACATTGGTTCTCCTGTTTCCCACTGTGGGTCATTCAGGAAATCTTTATCAATGCTTATTATTGCTTCATCAGGATTATGTTTTAGCCATGTTCTATATGTTTCATATATTCTGTGGTTTCTTTCTTCCTTCCTACCTTTCTTTCTTTCTTCCTTCCTTCCTTCTTTTGTGTCTAAGTTTTATTTATTATTATAGTGCCGATATGCTCGATGTTCATAGAGGAGTAGAGATGCCTATGTTTCACAGTGTGCAGGGAGAGGTCAGAAGACAATCCTTGGGTGCTAGTTCTGTCTTTCCACCTGGCTTCTGGGGATTGAACTCTAGCTTTGAAGGCAAGCGCTTTTACTCATCAAGCCATCTCACTGGCTCACCTTTTCTTTCTTTTTCTGAGAATTATTTTTTTTTACTTTTTATTTTTTTTTTTTTTGGTTTTTTGAGACAGGGTTTCTCTGTGTAGCTTTGTGCCTTTCCTGGGACTCACTTGGTAGCCCAGGCTGGCCTCGAACTCACAGAGATCCGCCTGGCTCTGCCTCCCGAGTGCTGGGATTAAAGGCGTGTGCCACCACCGCCCGGCGAGAATTATTTTTAATCATGTGTAATTATGTGCATATGTGTGGAGGTGCCTGTGGGAGCCAGAGGCATCAGATTTCCCCTGGAGCTGGAGTTCACCCAATACGGCTGCTGAAAATGAATGCAATTCTTCTGCAAGAGTAGTATGCACTCTTAACCTCTGAGCCATCTCTCCAGACCTCCTCAACCATCCCTTCCTTTGAGACAAGGCATCAGTATGTAGCCCTGGCTGGACTGGACTTGCTGTGTAGACTAGGCTGTCCTTGAACTTATAGACATCCACCTGTCTCTGCCTTCCCAACACTGGGAATAAAGGCAGGTTTCACCATGCCTGGCTTACCTTTCATTTTCTTTCTTTTTCTTTTTGTTTTGTTTTCAAGACTGGGTTTCTCTGTGCAGCCCTGGCTGTCCTGGAACTCACTCTGTAGAACAGGTTGGCCTTGGACTGAGAGATCCACCTGCCTCTGCTTCCCAAGTGCTGGGATTAAAGACATGTGCCACCACTGCCAGGCAACTTTTCATTTTCTTTCTTTTTTTTTTTTTTCAAAGATTTATTTATTTAATGTACACTGGTGTTTTCTTTTTAAATGAATTTATTTATTTTTATTTCATGTTCATTAGTATATGTATGTCTGTGTGAGGGTGTTGGGTACCCTGGAACTGGAGTTACAGACAGCTGTGAGCTGCCACGCAGGTGCTGGGAATTGAACCTGGGTCCTCTGGAAGAGTATTCAGTACTCTTAACCACTGAGCCATCTCTCTAGCCCATACACTGGTGTTTTGCCTGTATATGTTCTGTGTAAGGGTGTTAGATCCCCTGGAAGTGGAGTTACAGACAGTTGTGAACTGCCATGTGGGTGCTCGGAATTGAACCTGGGTCCTCTGGAAGAGTAGCCAGTGCTCTTAAACCACTGAGCCATCTCTCCAGCCCACCTTTCATTTTCTTAATCCCATTTTACAGATGTGGAAAGTAGAACTAAGAAGATGAATGTTCTGTCTGAGGTCACACACTTCGTCAGTGGAAAGCTAGGGCTATAGTCCTAGTCAATTTGCTCTCCATATCAGTTCTATTTTTACTGCTCTAGTCCATGCTCTGGAAGGGGAATAGGGATAGGACTGGCTAAAAGAATGTGGTTTGTATAGTAATAATGATGATGACAATGATGATGATAGATTAGATGCATGTGTAATCCTCACATGGAAAATAGAAGAAAGTTATTCAAAACCTCAGCAAACTTGAGCTGTAATTCCGGTGACCAAGAATTAAGGCATGGAGACTGCAGTAAGTTTGAGACAAGGTTGGGTGACATAGTTGAGTTCAAGGCCCAGCTTGGGGCTGCAGAATGAGACCTTGTCTCAAAAAAAAAATAGTTGGATGGTAGTAACACTTGTCTTTAATTGAGAGGCAGAGACAGGCAGATCTCTGAGTTCAATGTCAGCCTGCTCTATAAAGCAAGTTCTAGGAAAAAAAGGGACATACAGAAAAACCCTGTTTCAAAAAACAAACAAGGGGCTGGCAAGATGGTTTGGTAGTTAAGAGCATTGGCTGCTCTTGCAGAGGACCGAGGTTTGATTTCCAGCACCCACATGGTGGCTCACAACCACCTGGAACTCTAGTTCCAGGGGGATCCGATGCCTTTCTCTGACCTCCACAGGCACCAGGCACATGTGGCAAACAGATATACATTTGGGTAAACATTCATACATACACAAAAATAATAAACAAACTAATGAAAATAGTAATTATTTCCTTAGCCCTTGCCTAGAATGTGCAAAGCTTTGGATTCAGTCTTCAGCATCACTAAATAAATAGTGAATTAATAAAAGAGTAAACAGATAAATAAATAGTGACAATCTGAGTCAGGTGGCTCTCCCAGAAGATGTGAGTTTGGTTCCCAGAACCCATTTGGGTGACTCACAACCACCTGTAACCCCAGCTCCAGATCTGACGCCCTCTTCTGGCCTCTGAGGGCACCCACAGAGACATAACATGCACACCTCATCTCATCATCACCCCCCACAATGCATAGTGGCACATGCCTTTAATCCTGGCACTGGGGAGGCTGGTGAATTTTTGTGAGTTCCAGGCTAGCCTGGCTACATAGAGAGTTCCAGGATAGTCAGAGTTATACAGTCAGACTGTGTCTCAGGAAAAGAAGAAGAAGAAGAAAAAAACATCAAAAAGCCAACAAAACAAAACAAGTGAGATTAGCCTGTGATTCCCAAACTTGGGAGGCTAAGGAGGAAGGATTCCCAGTTCGAGGATGGCTTGGACTATGTTGGTAGCTCCTGTGTGAAAGAAACAAAAGCTTAACGAGGGGGTGTGGTGAGGGAGACAACGGAGAGGTGAAAGAGAAGTGAGGAAGGAGAAGCCCACTTCTTGTCCACTTTGTTACTTACTCCCTTGTCTTCAGCCGGAGTTGAGCTAGATGGTGGCCAGGCCCCTGCACCCGGCAGCCCTGGTGGTCTGCTGCCCTCTGCTGGTAACCCCCCACCCCCGAAGACAAGTTTTAATAAGAAAAAGGGTTGAGGAAAAGGATACCTAGAGCATTAATTCTCAGAAACTCAGGCTGCCCTGCCTAGCTGGTATTTGGGGATGTGGAGCATGAGGCAGAATCTGCGTGGCCTGACTTCAGCATTAGTCTGTCTGGAGCCCTAAACAAGGCATTTCCCCGGTGACTGTTCGTGGGCTGGGGGGCCAGGGCTGGTTGAAGTGTTGTACTATAACGGAAATTGCTTAGGTCAAGAACCTGAATGATGAACACCTTCCTGGCTTCTATTGACTCCATCAAAAAGGTGGCATCTTTGCTCTGGCAGGCCTTGTCTGCTTCACTGTTCAAAGGTTTGTGTTCCTTGCTACCCGAGCATTGTGAAAACCCAACTTAAACATCACTGAAACTTCCCAGTATTACCTGTGCCAAAGATAGCTGCCTTTGATGAAACCTTTAGACACAGATAAAAACACTGCAAGTCCATGTTGTTAAAACAGATAACGTGTTGCAAATATCTTTTGGTATGTTTTTCCACAGTGTTTAGAAAGTAAAGATGCTGAGGTGACTTTGAGCTAACTTTGATTAATTAAACTTATATAATTATATCATATATGAACTTACATGATTAATTAATTGGTTTGTCTTCTTTTTTTTCTCCCTTTTGAGACAAGGTCTCAATGTGAAACCCTGGTTAGTCTGGAACACAAGATGTAGACCTTGTTAACTTTAAACTTGTGGTCATCTTCCTGCCTCTGCCTCCCAAGTGCTGGGATTGTAGGCACGTACTACCCTTCCTAGTTCATTCATTTATTTATTTGCTTGTTTGAGACAGGGCCTCTCTACATAGCCCTGGATGTCCTGGAACTCACTATGTAGATTAGGCTCCCCAAACTCACAGAAATTTACCTGCCCAGTCTGCCACCCAAGTACTGGGATTAAAGACATTTCACAATGCCTGGCTATTTATTTATTTATTTATTTATTTTTCTTTTTTTTTTTGGTTTTTCGAGACAGGGTTTCTCTGTGTAGCTTTGCGCCTTTCCTGGATATTTATTTATTTTTAAGGGAGGTATCATGTAGCCCAGGCTGTCCTTGTGGCTGAAGATGAACTTGAATTCCTGATTCTCTTGCTTCCACCTCCCAAATTCTGAGATTATAGAAATGTGATATTAGCCAGGAACTATGGCTGCCTGAATGTATATGCACCAAGTGAGTGCTTGGTACCTGTGGAGGTTGGAAGACGGCATCTTTTTCCTGGAACTGCAGTTACAAATGGTTATGATCTTCCATGTATGTGCTAGGAACCTAATCTGGATCCTTTGCAAGAGCAGCAAGTGCTTTTTTTTTTTCTTTTTGGTGTGGTTTTTTGAGACAGGGTTTCTCTGTAGTTTTGGTGCCTGTCCTAGAACTCATTCTGTAGACCAGGCTGGCCTCGAACTCACAGAGATCCACCTGGCTCTGTCTCCCGAGTGCTGGGATTAAAGGCGTGCACCACCACCGCTCCGGTGCCAGTGCTTTCGATTGGTGAACCATCCCCTATTTCTGAGACAGGGTCTCACTACGTAGCTCTGCTGGCCTGCAACTTGCTATGTAGACCAGTTTGGCCCCCGCTCTGCCTCCTAAATACTGAGATTAAAGGCAGGTGCCATCCACTTTTAAAATACAACAGTTTGAATGAGAATGGCCCCATAGGCTGATATGTTTCAATACTTGGTCTCGAATTAGTGCAACTGTTTGGGAAGGATTAAGATGTGTGACCTTGGAGGAGTTGTGTCACTGGGGGTGGGGTTTTAGGTTTCAAAAGCCCACTCATTCCCATTTAGCTCTATTGGTGAAATTATTAAGGCCACTCCACATAGTTAAAAGGGAGGTTTATTTTGTGGGGTAACTTACAAGTGGCGGGATAGGCTACAGGGTCTGGGAAAGGTGCAGTCTGGCGGTGTTCTCTGGAGAACTCTGCTCGGTCTAACTTCAGCGTCCAGGGTTCAGGAACCAAGAGAGCCAGCACATCTGGATCTCGGGTCTTCAGTGTCCTCTCCCAGCCCTGCCTTGTAGGCGTGACCGTTACCAAAGCCTCAATGGGGGTTGGAACTTCCAGGTCAAAGCTGGAATGGCTACCCACTGCATCCTATCTCTATTTTTTTCTCTGTCTGTCTGTCTGACACTTGTGGGTCAGATGTAAGCTCTCAGTTACTGCTCTAGCACCTTCCCTGCCTTTCTGCTGCCATATTCCCTGCCATAACGATCATAGACTTCAACTCTCTGTAACTGTTCCCCATTAAATGCTTCATTCTATAAGTTGCCTTGGTAATAGTGTATCTTCACAACATTATAGAAGCAGCAAAGGTAGCATTTTGTATTGGTAGTTTGTAATTTTCCATGTTGTCCTAGTATGAATGGACTGGAGTTCTATCAGGATTCTTCTATCTGGGTTCTGGTTAGGACTATATCTTATTGTTAAGAGGAACTACTATCCAATATCACTCTATCAGTTTCTTTTCCTGGAAGATTGGTTTTTGTCCCCCTACTTTGAACATCACCACAAACTCCAAGGTGTTTGATTTATAAAGTTTGTTGAGATTTTAAAAAGAACTAAGTAGATAAGCCCTTTAATTTTGCATCCATGTGATTTTTAGTGGGTTATTTAACTTCTCTGAGTCTGAGACTCTATGGATGTTTCATAGAGAAAGGGATAAACACCTCCTAGGTTTATTCCGAGAGTATAAAATAGATGTGTTTGCCAAAAATTTTCCAATTAAAAATAAAATATAGTATTTAAAAATTAATCAAAGTGGAATGGGGGGCTGGAGAGATGGCTCAGTGGTTAAGAGCACCGACTGCTCTTCCAGAGGTCCTGAGTTCAATTCCCAGCAACCACATGGTGGCTCAGAACCATCTATAATGAGATCTGGTGCCCTCTTCTGGCCTGCAGGGACACATGCAGACAGAATACTGTATACATAATAAATTAATAATAATAAAAAAAAAAGTGGAATGGCAAAAAAAGGCAGGTGCCATTACACCTGTCTTAAATGGTTTTCAAAATAACCTGTGTTAGTTATATGTAATATTGGATTTCACCACAACATTTTCATATACGTATATAATATATTTTGATCATATTTTACCTCCATTTACCTCTTGTCCCACTCTACTCCCACCGATGCCCTTCCTCTCCCAAAGTCCTCCTTCACACTTTTTTCATTGATTTATTTATTTATCCATTTATTTCTTTTTGACACAGGGTTTTTCTGTATAACAACCCTGGCTGTCCTGAAACTCAGTTTGTAGCCCAGGCTGGCCTTGAACTCACAGAGATCCACCTGCCCCTCTCAGCCCAGCTAACAACTTCCTTATAAGTTGTGAAGCGTGGTACACGTGCTGTAGCTGACCTTTTGCTGTCACAGAGTGGTGGATCTGGCTCTACAATGCCCAGCCAGATTCTTGAGCATCGTGAAGGATTTACCTTCTCTGTCAATCTAACCATCTGCAGTAGAAGGCAAGAGTACCAGCGTACTCACTGGTGATGTTTAACAAGTGTTTTGTTCTTGGAAGGCTGATTGGCTAATGCCCAACAATAAAATTTTTATGTGTTACAAATGCTCCATAGCATCATAAAGGATGCCTGCCTTTTCTCGTGCTACCAAAAGTTTTAATGTCTTGTACTTACTTCTACCTCATCCATTCCTGTTGTCTCTTCTTTCACAGGGATACTGTCTGACTGTTTGCCCAACACACATTTTTATTATATTTTTACTTACATGCATGTATCTGTATGTATGTGCTCTTATGTGGTGGTTCCTGTATGGAAGTCAGAAAACCTGTAAGGGTGGGTTCTCTCTTCCTGCCATGTGGGTCTTCAGGATCAACCTCAGGTCATCAAGTTTGGTGCCATCTCACTGGTCTGCCCAACATGTATTCTCTAGCATACAACTGAGTGTCCATTTAGATTGTAGGTTGCATTCACTTGACGTGTTGTTCCATTTATTTCTACTTAACAGGATTCTGTACCTTCTTGGATGGCTTTGCCAATATCACATATATATTAGAAGCATTTTTTTTCCTCACTAAGTGTAGCTCTGACTGGACTGGAACTCAATGTGTAGACAGACTGGTCTCAAAATCACAGAGATTTGCCTGCCTCTGCCTCTGCCTCTGGTTCCTGGAAATAAGGTGTACGTTATTACACAGGCAGGCAGAATACTGTACTCAAAACAAAAAAAAATTTTGAGATTTTTATTTTTATGTGTCTGAGTGCTTGCCTGAATATCTATGCATACTCCATGTGCATGCAGTGCCTGTGGAAGCCAAAAGTCAAGGGCTGGGCATGGTGCCACACACCTGTAATGTTAATGTTTGGAGGTAGGGTTAGGAGGATCAGGAGTGGAAAGCCAATGTCCACTACTTAGTGAGTTCAGGCCAGCCTGGGCTTTATAAGACCCTATTTCAAACAAACAAACAGAATAAAAAAACAGAACTAGAAAAAGGCCTGTCACTAGTCCTCCCGTTTACATGTCTTCCGTCTATCTTACAGATGTCAGCACACTGTAATGATGTTGTGTCACCTCCTCTGGGGATATAAGAGGCAGTACAATTATTCAGGGAACTCTCAGGGGCTGGAGAGATGGGTTAGAGGTTAAGAGCACTGACTGCTCTTCCAGAGGACCCAGGTTCAATTCCCAGCATTCACATGGCAGCTCACAACTGTCTATAACGTCAAGATACTGACAGTCTCACACAGACATACATTCAGGCAAACACCAATGCACATAAAATAAAAATAAATTAGCCAGATGGCAGTGACATACACCTTTTTTTTTTTTTTTGGTTTTTCGAGACAGGGTTTCTCTGTGTAGCTTTGCGCCTTTCCTGGAACTCACTTGGTAGCCCAGGCTGGCCTCGAACTCACAGAGATCCGCCTGGCTCTGCCTCCCGAGTGCTGGGATTAAAGGCGTGCGCCACCACCGCCCGGCGACATACACCTTTAATCCCAGCACTTGGGAGGCAGAAGCAGGCAGATTTCAGTGAGTTCAAGGCCAGCCTGGTCTACAAAGGGAGTTCCAGGACAGCTGGGACTGCTACACAGAGAAACCTTCTCTCAAAAAAAAAAAAAAATTTTTAAGAAGTTGGGCAGTAGTGGCACAAGCCTTTAATCTTAGCACTTGGGAGACTAAGGCAGGTGAATCTCTGAGTTCAAGGCCAGCCAGGGCTACACAGAACAAACCTGTCTCAAACAAACAAACAAACAAACAAACAAAAAAACCAAACCAAACCAAAAAAAAAAAAAAGAGAGAGAGAGAGAGAGAACACTCAGTAGGAAATTCCAGGTCTACATTTAATCCATTCTCTTTTATTGACTTAAGTGAATAGGCTTCCAATGGTATTGAGATTCTATTATTGTCATTTTAGGCTTAAAATTGTTCCAAAGATCTCATTAGCTTGATCTACGGCTTTCTTGTCTTCATTTGTTCTTCAAACAGCTGTTCACTTACCTTGTACAGCTGGAATTCCATATCATGACTCAGGGAGGATCTGTCAGATATTTTGGCTTCTCCCTCTACCCCCAACCCCTTGTCTCTTTTTCAAGACAGGGTTTCTCTGTGTAGCTTTGGAGCCTGTCCTGGATCTCACTTTGTGGACCAGGCTGGACTCGAAATCACAGAGATTCACCTGGCTCTGTCTCCTGAGTGCTGGGATTAAAGACATGTGCCACCACTGCCTGGCTTGGTTTAGTTTTTCAAGACAGGGTTTTTCTATGTATCCCTGACTGTCCTGAAACTCAATTTGTAGGCCAGGCTAGCCTCAAAACTCAGAGATCTGTTAGTCTCTGCTTCCCAAGTGCTGGGATTAAAGGCATGTACCACCATGCTTGGCTTTTTTGTTGTTGAGATAGTTGTGAGTTGTTGTTGAGATCCCTGGCTAGCCTGGGATTCACTATGTACACTAGGCTGGTCTGTGACTCAGTTATTGCAACTGAATGAAAAAAAGAAATAAAAAGGAAAAGAAAGTCCATGATTGCTTCTAGGTGTAGTGGAGGAGAAAATTTGTTACATGGGAGAGCATAGGTAGAGGACATCTGGCAGAGTGCAGAGTGGACATGACCAGACTGAGCTTGGCCATGTGGGGAGGGGGGAATGTGAAGGGAGAGGGAGAGAGGGGAACCAGGTGCAGCATCGAAGAGGCCAAATGTACAAAAGGGATGGAAGGGGTGGGTACCCAAAATGGCTGGGTTATATAGGAAAGAGCCTCTGGGGAAGCGCAGCCCAGCCCATGGGCTGGAGAGTTCAGGGTAGAGGGTGGGGTATGCCAGCTACACCCAGTAACAGGTAAGGACTGAAGGATGCTGGGAGAATCTGATGACCAGGTCTGCTTTGATACGTTAAGTAGGCACCTCAGCCATTTGTCCTGGGTTTGAAACTTAACAGGAATAAAAGCACACGTCATAACACCAGGTCTCATTTTTACATTTGGAAACAGGGCCTCTTGTGTTCTATGCTGACTGTCAACTCACTGTGTAGACCAGAATGACCTTGAATTCCTGATCTTCCTTCTCCACCTCCAGAGTGCTGGTATTATAAGAATTCTTGGGGCCGGGCGGTGGTGGCGCACGCCTTTAATCCCAGCACTCGGGAGGCAGAGCCAGGCGGATCTCTGTGAGTTCGAGGCCAGCCTGGACTACCAAGTGAGTTCCAGGAAAGCGCAAAGCTACACAGAGAAACCCTGTCTCGAAAAACCAAAAAAAAAAAAAAAAAAAAAAAAAGAATTCTTGGGCTGGAGAGATGGCGAGCACTGACTGCTTTTCCAGTGGTCCTGAGTTCAAATCCCAGCAACCACATGGTGGCTCACAACCATCCATAATGAGATCTGGTGCCCTCTTCTGGTATACAGACATACATATAAACAGAACACTGTATACATAATAAATAAATTAATTAAAAAAAAATTCTCCAGTTGGTCTCATGTCCTTCCTTCCTTTCATTCTCTCTCTCCCCTGTCTCCCCCCACCTCCCCCCACCTTGGGACACTCAAGCTGGCCTCAAACTCATAAAGATCTATCTGCCTCTCAAGTGCTGGGATCCTTTTATTCTTATACTTTTTTTTATATTTATTCATTTATTTGTATGGGGTTTTTACCTGCAGTGTGTCTGTGCACCATATGCATTCCTGGTGCCTACAGAAGCCAGAACAGGGTATCGGATCCCCTGGATGGCTGTTAGCCACTATGTGAGTGCTGGGAACCTAGGTTCTCTGGAAGAGTAACCAGTGTTCTTACCTTTGGGACATCTCTCCAGCCTCCTTAAAGAAAATACATTGTGTGTATGTGTGTGTGCATGTGTGTGTATATGTGTGTATGGGAGTATGTACCATGGCACATGTGTGGAGATCAGAGGACAACTCTGTGGAATTCTCTCTTTCCACTATTGTGGGTTCTGGGGGATGGAACTCAGGACACCAAGATTGTATGGCAAGTTCCTTTACCCTCTGAGCCATCTTTCCAGCTCTCTTTTCTTTCTTTCTTTTTTTTTTTTCTTTCTTGAGACAGGGTTTCTCTGTGTAACAGCCCTAACTGTCCTGGAACTCTCTTTGTAGACCAGGCTGGCCTTGAACTCACAGAGATTCACCTGCTTCTGCCTCCCAAGTGCTGGGATTAAAGGTGTGTACCACCACCACCGGCTTCTTTTCAAACTTAAAAAAAAAAAATTTAGGTATCTAAAATTTAGGTATCTGTGCCAATTTTCAGAAGCAGGTTCTCTTCTGCCACCTTGTGGTATCTGGTGGATTGAACTCAGGTCATCAGGCCTATCTATACACAAGCATTTCCAACCACTGAACAATTTTGCTTGTTTGTTTTCAAGACAGGGTTTCTCTGTGTAGTCCTGGCTGTCCTGGAACTCACTCTGTAGACCAGGCTGGCCTAGAATTCAGAGATCTGCCTCCCAAGTGCTAAATCAGTAAATCCCTAGGACCAAAGCCTTTAACTCTTTTCCTGGGCTACTCTAGGATATTTGCTAGATTCATACGTCTCAGCTGCTAGAGAATCTGAACTATTGACGTTAGAATTTAGTGTAAAGGAATGTTAGCATCCTAAATCCTGGTATTTAGGGAGCAGATCTTTTATATGTTACCAGGGCCAATTGATTTCATCTGACTTTGGGCAAAACTAACCTATTTTTAAATTTTATTTATTTATTTATTTATTTATTTATTTATTTATTTATTTATTTATTTATTTATTTATTTTCTATGTGTCAATGTGGAGGTCAGAGGACAACTTTTGAGAGTTGGTACTTTCCTACCTGGTGGGTCATTAGGCTTGGAGACATGTGCCTTTACCGCTGAGCAATTTTGCCAGATCTCTATGCCTCCCTCTTTTTTTGAGATAGAGTTTCATGGAGGCCAGATTGATCTCTACCTCCTGAGTACCACCAAACCCAATTAAAGCGGCCCTTGTAGTGTCTGGGACAGCTGCCTCTCTAGCCTGGGATTGGAGGTCTCAGAATCAAGAGATAACACGTTGCAGTTAATAGCCGTTCCCACCGCTCCAGCTCACACAGAGAAGGGACCCACACTTACAGCTTTGCTGCTGCTGTTTTACTTGAGACCATTTGTATGTAGAATGTCCTTAAACTTGGGACGTCCCCCTCAGCCTCCTGAGTGTTGAGGACCCTTTTGATCCGCAGAAAGTTCTTACTGTGTGATTTACTCGACTATGGCAAGTCTCATCATGAGTGCTGGGCATTCAGGAGCCCGTGCTTCTTGTCCTGGAGCTTATGCAGAGGGAACACTGTTGACCAGGACTGCATAGCTTGAGCCAGTAGGGAATTCAGTGGCCGGACAGGTCCCTTGTGTTTTTCCTTTTCTAGGTTTCCCCCTCCTATCTCTTTAGAGCGAACCAGTTTTCTCTGGGAGCTTTGCCCAGGCGTTTGGTAGGTAGCCAGGCCAGTGTGTGTGTGTGTGTGTGTGTGTGTGTGTGTGTGTGTGTGTTAGTTTCTGTGTGTCATCAATTTCTGGCCACAGCTGACTAAGTGGGGGAGTAGAGCATTCCTCCCGATACATGTTCCTGAAGCAGCTGGCAGGGAAGCAGGTGATCACACACCACTCATGCTATGTGATCATGGACCCCCCAACCTTCCCAACACACACACTTTTCTGGCTCTACACTTTCTCCCTTCTCTGCTAGCAGCTTGGTATACAGATGCCCATTTCCCCTTTCCTTAGCTCTGTCCACAGAGAATATTTCCTAGGGGAGGAGCTCCCTATTAGGGTTCATTCCCAGAAAGTTGGTCTGGGCTCATTAAGCTTCTTTAAGCAGGGCAGTACGTGGGAGGACTTTTAAGAGTCTTGGGAAAGGACCTTAGTTTCTGGTGGTGTGTGGGTGTGTGCCCTATCTCATGTCCTCTTGCTTTCTCTCTCTCCCCTCTCTCTTTCCCCCTTTCTCCCTCCTTCTCAACTTTCTTTTTGAGTCAGGGTCTCATGCAGACTTTTTTTTTTTTTTTTTTTTTTTTTGGTTTTTTGAGACAGGGCTTCTCTGTGTAGCTTTGCGCCTTTCCTGGATCTCACGCTGTAGACCAGGTTGGCCTCAAACTCACAGAGATCCGCCTGCCTCTGCCTCCCGAGTGCTGGGATTAAAGGCGTGTGCCACCACCGCCCGGCTCATGCAGACTTTTAACTTTAAAATGTGTGTGTGTTTTTTTTTTTTTTTTTTTTTTTTTTTTTTTGCCGGGCGGTGGTGGCGCACGCCTTTAATCCCAGCACTCGGGAGGCAGAGGCAGGCGGATCTCTGTGAGTTTGAGGCCAGCCTGGTCTCCAAAGCAAGTTCCAGGAAAGGCGTGAAGCTACACAGAGAAACCCTATCTCGAAAAAAACAAACAAACAAACAAAAACCGAAAAAAACAAAAAACTTTTTTTTTTAAAAATGTGTATGGTGTTTCACCTGTGCGCCATTTGTGTGCCTGGTGCTTGCTGAAGCTAGAAGAGGGTGTCCGATGCCTTGGAACTAGAGTTGTAGTTGTTTGGAGTCACCACATGGGTGCTGGAAATCAAATCCAAGTCCTTTGCAAGAGCAGCCAGTGTTCCTAACTGCTGAGCCTTCTCTTCTGCCTCAGCCTTTGAGCTTCTGATTTTCCTGTCTCCATCTCCCCAGTGTTGTGATTACAAGGTAATCCTTACTGCCCCCCGCCCCGTGTGTGTGTGTGTGTGTGTGTGTGTGTGTGTGTGTGTGTGTGTATTTACAGTGGTGAGATTGAATGTAGGGCTTTGTATATGATAGGCTCTACCACTGAGCTATATATCCCTAGTCCTGTATTCCTGGCCTTGAACTTGTGACTATCCTACTTCAGCTTCCTGAGTATCTGAGATTACAGACCTTCTCAATAGGCCTAGCTTGTCCTTCAGTCTTTAACCAAAAAGTCTGGAGTTCAATTCCCAGCACTCACATGGCAGCTCAAAACCATCTATAACTCCTGTTTCAGGGATCTGATGTCTTCTTCTGGCATCTGAGAACTGCATGTGGTGCACAGATATACACACAGGCAAAACATCAATCTGCATAAAAATGAAAATAAATGTTTAAAATGTATAACCTGGAGCTCGCTATGAGTCCCTAGATGGCCAGAATTAACTCGTGAGCCTCCTGCTTCAGTCTCCAGAGTACTGTGATTGCAGATGTATGGTATCTTGCTTGGGCCAGTTAGTGCTCAATTAGTAAAGTGCAATCATCCCTTGCTGCTATGCATGCAGCGCTGGGGAGTAGGAGGGATATGAGCTTGGAAGCCAGAAAGACACAGGTTAGAACAGAGGTCTACAGCCAGGTGTGGTGGTCCACACACCTTTAATCCCCAGCACTCAGGAGGCAGAAGCAGGTGGATCTCTGTGAGTTCGAGGCCAGCCTGGTCTACAAAGTGAGTGCCAGTACAGCCAGGGCTGTTACATGGAGAAACCCTGTCTCAAACAAATGAACAAACAAACAGAACAGAGGTCTGCTCTAAGTACTCATGTGTCTCAGTTTCCTCAACAATAAAATGGTAATAATGTATAGGTTATGCAGGATTTACAAATGAGGCACAAATGATAGTATAAATCAGCCAGCTCATGTGCCATGCAAGCACTGAATAAATGACATACATGTATGTATATGTATATATAACACATTTTAAAATTTATTTTTATTATTTTTTTGTGTGTCGTGTGTGGGTGTGTGCAATGTGAATGCAGGTTCCCAAGGAGGCTAGTGGTGTCAGATCTCCTTGGGGCTGGAATTACAAGTGGTTGGGTGTGTGCAATGTGAATGCAGGTTCCCAAGGAGGCTAGTGGTGTCAGATCTCCTTGGGGCTGGAATTACAAGTGGTTGTGTGCTGCCTAACATGGATGCTTCGAACTTTATTCAGGTTTTCTATAAGAGCAGTGCATGCTCTTAGCCGCTGAGCCTCCCATCTCTTCAGCCTCTTTTTTTTTTTTTTTTTGGTTTTTCGAGACAGGGTTTCTCTGTGTAGCTTTGCGCCTTTCCTGGAACTCACTTGGTAGTCCAGGCTGGCCTCGAACTCACAGAGATCCGCCTGGCTCTGCCTCCCGAGTGCTGGGATTAAAGGCGTGAGCCACCACCGCCCGGCTCTCTTCAGCCTCTTATGTCGTTTTATTTTGTATTCTTTTAAGGCAGGGTCTCATGTAGCCCAGGCTGGCCTCAAACTTACAGGTCCTCCTGCCTCTACTTGCAAGTGCTGGGACCAAGCCCTCAAAGGAGTAGCGTTTCTCCTCTTGATGGGCAGGCCTGCCTCTTTAGAGGCTGTGCCCTCAAGCTGAACCACGCCCACAGACCGCCTCTGGGACCCTCTCCCCACGGCACACAAAACGTGGGAAACCATCTCCTTCCTTAGCTCGCTTACCAGTTAACTCTGTCTGCAAAGTCCCTGGAGCCTAGCTCCCCGCCACACGCAGCCCTGTCCCAACGCCCAAAGTCTCGCCCAGGGTTCCCTGATTTTTTTTCTCTTCCTTCTGCCTCCACGAGCTACGGTCCAGTCCTCGACGGCGCACCGAACCCGATCCTTGGGTTGCCCCATCCACAGAATCCGGTCCCTTTATGTCCCCGCCGAGCACCCCACACCCCCAACCTCCTCTTCTAACTTTGTGGCCTCTCGGCGACGCGGTTCTGACCCACTCCCAAGCGGTCCGCAGAGCATCCTTAGGTTACCCAGCAGCTTCTCCTCGGTCTCTCCCGGGGCCCCGCCCCCGTTAGCACCGCCCCCGACAGCCTGTCCTCCGAAGCTCCGCCCCCCGAGGCCCGGGGTAGGGTGGCCGCTGGCTCAGCAGCCCTGCCGCCCTCTGCCCTGGGCGCTGGGTCGGAGCCGGCCGGGTACTGTGGGACCGGGCGAGCGCAGCGGACTGGGACTTCGAGGCGAAGATGGCGTCAGGCAGGCGCGCTCCACGCACCGGGCTGCTGGAACTGCGCGCCGGGGCGGGCTCCGGGGCAGGAGGCGAGCGGTGGCAGCGGGTGTTGCTCACTCTGGCGGAGGACGCGCTGACCGTGAGCCCCGCCGACGGCGAGCCCGGCCCGGAGCCCGAGCCCGCGCAGTTCAACGGCGCCGCTGAGCCAGGCACGGCGCCCCCGCAGCTGTCAGAGGCGCTGCTGCTCCAGCGGCGCCGCGTGACGGTGCGCAAGGCCGACGCCGGCGGGCTGGGCATCAGCATCAAGGGTAGGTGCGGGGCACTGAGGGCGTGAGGTCGTGGTGTCTGTGCTGCTGCGAAGCGCTCAGGGGTCACGGGGCCTGGCAGAGCACGGAGATTAGATAGCCAAATGCCTTCTTTCTGTCTGAGGTGGAGCAGAGATTGAGGGGAGGAAGGTGCGGAGTGAGGGAGGAGGAGCACCAAGGTCGGAAGGGGCTTGGGGAGTTGGAGGTCTTACAGGGGTCTCTGAAGACACAAGTATGGAAGTGTGTGGGCACACCAAGGACATGGGTTCGTAGTTCTGTGTTGAAGCAAAATGGTAGCTATGGGTATCAGGGCATGAGGATCCTCAGGAAGGCAGACGGGCGAAAGGAGATAGGGGCCTGGGACACTACTTAGGACAAGAAGGGGGAAATCCTGAGACACAACCCAGGTGCACAGGTGAAAGCCTGGAGTCTAGGAGCTCAGTGTGGATGAAGTCACAGGCATGATCCCAGAGAAGGGACCAGTAACAACCTAGACATCTTGGGCTCCAGAAGGTTGTACGCCTAGGCTGGGAGTCGTGATGGCTGGGTTTGATTCTCATCTGCCCATTTGTACCATGGACAAGGTGGGAGAGGGTGAACCCAGAGTTGCCATTCATTCCTAATAGTTCTTAGTCTCCAAGACTGACAGCTGTTTGACAGGGTCTCATGTATCCCAGGCTGGCCTCATAGTCACTATGTAGCAAAGGATAACACTGAAGTAATCCCAGAGTGCTGGGATTACTGATATGCGCTGCTAAAATAGGTTTATGTTGTGCTGAGGATCAAGAGCTTTATACATGGTAGGCAAGCACTTTACCAACTACTTCCCCAGCTCAGGTAGGCTGCAACTGGAGTTCTGAATCTCTGTGTGAACTTGGACAGGTCACTTCCTATCTCTGAATCTGTTTTGGTAACTATATGATGAGGATGTTTCTGAGAGCAGGGCTTGCCAACATGTGGTGAGAGGAAAAGGGGCCAGGAGGGACTCTCAAAAACAACTAAACGTGGTGCTTAAAATCCATGTGCATTCCCAGCTGCTGGGTTCACCATTCCTGCCCATCTGCCTATCGGTTTCAGCCCTCAACAGACTGTCAGCCTTTTTTTTTTTTTTTTTTTTTTTTTGTTTAATTGAATGTGTCCATATATTCCCTGACCTCCTGGGAACTGGCTGTGTTCATTGATACCTTGTCTAGACTTTGGCCCAGGTTAGGAAGTGGGCATGGTGGTGAATGCCACTGTGTGCTAGGAGATGTTGTGTCTGTCATACTTTGCCCATGGTCTATTTCATCTTGACCATCAGTGGTGAAAGGCATCGGGTTTAATCTCCATTTTACAGGTGAAGAAACTGAGACTCAAAAGGGAGAAATGATTTTCCCAGGATCAGTCAGTGAACAGCAGAACCAGCATTTAAATCTTAACTATAGAGCCTCCACTGCCCTAAAGACAGCCCAGGGAGTAAGTTCTTTCTAGGGAAGGGTAAATTCCTGGGCAGTTAACCCCAAGAGTCTAAAGAGGGAACAGGAAAACAGGGAGTGGGTACCAGCTTTAACCCCAAACTCTAGTATAGGCTAGGGAAACACAGCAATTAAAAAAACACTCAGTGTGTTAGAGCAGGAAGGAACCTAGAGTTCCTATAGAGTTCCACTTTTCAGACAGACAGACTGACTCTCAGAGGAGCAGGGTCTTGTCAAGGTACAGAGATACGACCCAGATCTGCACTTCCAGGTGATTGGAAGGGTATTTTCATGGGACTTTAGGGAAAGTAGCAGTTTCATCCAGTTCCTCCTGGATCGAAGACTGGGCTCCTGTTGCCATGGTAACTTCCCTTCTGGGGTCCAGCTGAGTCCAAGGCAGCTGGGAACGGTCATAGCTTCAAATGGAATGGAAGTCCTTACTTTTAGGTGAGGAGGCTAGATATAAATAGAAACACCTTCCTCTACGAGGCCTCAAGCCTTGTGCCGTGCCACGAACAACTGTGGGGCCTGGGTGGGGGTTGGGAGAGGTGTTCTATCTAGGCTCAGATGTCACTGGCTTGTGTAACCTTGAAACAGTGACCTCTTGCTCTGTGCCACTGGTCTCTCATCTTTAGTACTTTGAGGATGGGCCAGGAATGTGATATCTGAGGGTCTGACTTGAGTCTACATAGGGTTGAGCATTGGTTTTTCTTTTTTGGGTACTGTTTTGCTATGTAGCCCATACTGTCCTGAAACTTCATATGTGGAACAGGTTGGTCTTGAATTTGCAATAATCCTTTATCCTCTGCCACCTTGGTGCTGGGATTACAAGTATGTACCACCATGCCCAGCCCCGATGACTATTTATTTTTAAAAAGACATTTGTTCTGGGCATGGTGACACATGCCTTTAATCTTAGCACTCCAGAGGCAGAGGCAGGTGTATTGGTGAAATTATTAAGGCCACTCCACGTAGATAAAAGGAGATTTATTTAATGGCGTAACTTACAAATTAAGGGATAGGTAGGTCGCGGAGTCTGGGGAAGGTGTATCGCAGTCCAGCGGTGTTCTCTGGAGCTCTGCTTGGTACACCTCTCTAGTCCAGGGTCCCGCAACAGAGAGAGAGAGCCCGCCGATCCAGATCTCAGGTCCCCAGGCGCCTCCTTTCGCCCCGCCTTGCAGGCGTGACAGTTGCCGAAGTCTCAATGGGGGTTGGAACTTCCGGATCAAAGCTGGAATGGCTACCCACTACATCTCCCCCTTTTTGTCTAAATAAGAAGGTTCTAACCTAATACAAGACTATATACAAAGGAATGGTTATCAAATATTGTCCAGGAATAATGAGGGATAATGACCTAGATAAGATGGAACTACAACCAATGCAAACAATATCAAGCAAGAAACACATACTATAATCCAGAGAAGTATAGAGCATAGGTAAATGGCATGTTACAAAGATCATTCCAAAAGGTGTCCTATCCTAAAGAACCTGAATCTAATACTTAATATGTTCTATCTACTAGGTTGTAACTATAACTGCTAGTCTTCAATCCCATCAAAGACCTGAGAAGGAATATAATGGTACCTGAGAAATGGTAGATGGATGCAAGCAACTTTCGGGAATCTTGCGAGAGTAGACGGAGACAGCTGGCAGCCTGGACAGTCACCTAATGTTTCTCAGCATTGTTGGTGCATTCAAATTGGCTACAGGCCTAAAGTATCTGACAGACCATTTTCAGAAGCAGGAATTCTGAAAGACCATCTTACCCTGTCTTGGCAGAGTACAGTGGTCGCTTTCCTTGTGTCCCGCTTGTCCAGAAAGGATAGCATTGCATTAGTACTGTCAGCCGTCGAGGCAAGGGCAGTTCTTTGCCCAGTAGGCCATTTTGTGCCAAGAAGACAAACTTCCAAATGGAAATGTCTTAGAAGCCCAACATTCTCTCGGGATCAAATTGGTGCAGCCAGGAGCAATTATGTCTCACATCAACAGAATTCTAAGTTATTTAAATGCCATATTCTCTAGGTCTATGAAGTGTTTGAAGATTACCTGTCCATCTGACCTATGTATCTGTAAATCTGGATAACCTAACTAACGTAACTAGCTCAGTCGGTAGAGCATGAGACTCTTAATCTCAGGGTCGTGGGTTCGTGCCCCACGTTGGGCGCCAGATATTGGTGAAATTATTAAGGCCACTCCACGTAGATAAAAGGAGATTTATTTAATGGCGTAACTTACAAATTAAGGGATAGGTAGGTCGCGGAGTCTGGGGAAGGTGTATCGCAGTCCAGCGGTGTTCTCTGGAGCTCTGCTTGGTACACCTCTCTAGTCCAGGGTCCCGCAACAGAGAGAGAGAGCCCGCCGATCCAGATCTCAGGTCCCCAGGCGCCTCCTTTCGCCCCGCCTTGCAGGCGTGACAGTTGCCGAAGTCTCAATGGGGGTTGGAACTTCCGGATCAAAGCTGGAATGGCTACCCACTACACAGGTGGATCTCTCTGAGTTTCAGACTAGCCTGTTAGACAGTGAGTTCCAGGCCAGTCAGGGCTGCATAGAGTGAGACCTTTATTCAAACAATCAAAACCACCAACAAAATAAGCAAAGGACATTGGAGGGCTGGTGAGATGGCTCAGAAGCAGTGGTTCTCAACCTTCCTAATGCTTTGACCTTTTAACGCAGTTCCTCATGTTGTGGTGATTCCCCAACGGTAAAATGATTTTCGTTGCTACGTCATAACTGTAAATTTGCTACTGTTATGAATCATGATGTATATATCTGATGTGACCCCTGTGAAAGGGTCATTTGACCCCCAAAGGGGTTGCGAGCCACAGATTGAGAATCACTGGCTCAGAGGGTAAAGGTCGCTGCTGTCAAGACTGATGACTGGACTGATTTCCAGGACCCAGATGGTGGGAGGAGAGAACCAACTCCTGCAAGTTGTCCTCTGACCCCCACAAATAGCACATGTGTATTTGTATACATGCATACAGACACAAAGTAAATACGTATGAAATTCTTTAAAACGGCATTTGATATTTGGAAACAATATAGTAGTCCAGTAAAATGTATTATTTTCTTATATCAGAGATAAATTTCAGATATACTTTTGAAATTTCTAGAACTTAAGGCCTTTCTTTCCAGTGTGAATTTTGGTTAGTAAAACCTATTCAATTAATTAATTTATTTTTGAGATGGTCTTATTTATCTATCCCAGGATGGCCTCAAACTCCCTCCCTACAAAGCTGAGGATGATCGAACCCCTGGTCTCCCCCCACCCCTGCCCCTTTCCTCACCTCTTCCCAAGTGCTGGGATAAAAGGCGTTCTGTACCACACCCAGGTCTGGATTCTAACACTTGATGATTGTAGAAGAGGTCCTTCAGGCCATAGCAACCACTACTTTTCCCTGAACTCCAGATTGGGGGTTATCAGTAAATTTTCATACTGTGGGAAATTGCTTAAAATCCAAAACATTGAAAAAAAATCAGTAAAGTGGTGAACTAACAAGACATTTAAACAAGAGGTCCAGGAGCCAAACTATAGCATTATGGATTTAGAAAATATTTTATTAGCCTGTCTTGCTGTATCTCTGGGTGGCTGTGCACTCAAGGCAATCTATTCCTGCCTAAGCCTCCTGAATGCTGGGGTTATAGCTGCACGTCACCAAGCCCAGCTGTGTGTCAGACTTCTCAGTTTTCTCCCTTTATTTCTCATCATTTGCCCATTTCCCTTTCCCGAGCAGAGAGTCAGAAGCAATGTCACCTTGATAAGTTTCCCATGTGTTGAAACACCTGCCTCAGTTTCCTCTTCCTTCTGTGCTTGTTCAGGGGGCCGGGAGAACAAGATGCCTATTCTCATTTCCAAGATCTTCAAGGGACTGGCAGCAGACCAGACAGAGGCCCTCTTTGTTGGGGATGCCATCCTGTCTGTGAATGGTGAAGATCTGTCCTCTGCCACCCATGATGAAGCGGTACAGGCCCTCAAGAAGACAGGCAAGGAGGTGGTGCTGGAGGGTGAGTAGCAGGGTACGGATCCCAGAGGGCTGGGGAGGGCAGTTTTTAACTTCTTTCCTGCTTCCTCCAGGCCTCCAGTGGCTCCAGCCTGGCCTTGAGGGATGGGATGTGGGCATGAAAATAGAATTAGGACCCACCTGGGGTCATCTTGGGCTGCTGGAAGGAGAGAAGCACAGAGCTAAGTAGGTCTGGTTTGTATTTCTTGTCTCTCATTCACTAGTAGTGTGGTCTGGGGCAAATTGCCTCATTTCTAAGAACCTTAATTTCCTCTTAAATGAGACCGTAGCTCCTGGCTCTCTGGGCTGTGAACAGGATTTTTCACCCATTGAGTGGCTAAGGGCAGGGGAAGAGTGGGGACTGGGAAAGGACAACTGGATTCTTTGCTGAAGCGCTGCTGGAGCTTTTAATTCCAGGCTCTTTTATCATCCCGAGGCCCTCAAGTCCTGAGATTTGTCCACTATGTAGTGACCCACCCATCACATGCAGTGAGGACCAGAGAAGTGTCTTGAGGAGAACCTTACTTGGGTGGCTCTCTCCACGAGTTGTCCATGTGTGGTCTTGGAGACAGTCACTTTCCCTGGGTCTCAGTCTCTCCATTGTTGAATCGCCCTGTGATATGGTTATTTGTTATCTGCCTTTTGACACTCTCAGGAGGTTTCTGCTTTGCTCAGCCCTTTCCTCAAACTCTACTCTGTCAGCTCCAAACGCCTGTGGGGGCCTGAAGAATGTATCTTTGGCTTCTTGCCCAGAATAGGAACCCAGAGATGGTGGGGGCTGATGCACAATGCCATGGCTAGCAGAGCTGCTGAGCTCAGTCCCAGACCCAAATCCTGCCAAGTTTCCCCAAAGGGTCTCCAAGACGCCACAGAAGTAAAGAGGCTTTGGGACCCTGGGTGACCTTTGCCACTATTAAACATTTATTTTTATCTTATGTGAATGGGTGCTTTGCCTGCCTGTATGTCTGTGCACTATGTATGTGGACAGTACCTTGGTTCTCAATGATCCACTCTTTACCACTGAACTATTGCTCCAGACCCTCACCTTTGCCATTCTTGTGGCCCAAGACCTTAACTCCCACTTAATTTTATTTTATTTGATATTTTAGGCATATCTATAACTAGTATTGATACATTTTATTTATTTCATTGTACATAGTAGTTTTGTTTCTCAGTCTAGAATGTTAGTCCTTAAAAGCTTAAGTATACCATTAGTTACATGTATAATATAATCAAGGCCAGGTTGGAGGCAGTGAATCCTGGTACTTTAATCCCAGCACTCAGGAAGCAAAGGCAGGAAGACTTTGTGAGTTCAAGGCCAGTCTTGTATACATAGGGAGTTACAGGTCAGCTCGAGCTACATAATGAAAACCTGTCTCAAGGGAAAAAAAGAAGTTGGGATGGAGAGATGGTTCAGGAGTTAAGAACACTTTACTCCTCTTCTAGAGGATTGAGTTTGGTTCCTAGCACCCATGTGGTGGTTCACAACCACCTGCAACTCCAGTTCCAGGGGATCCAACACCCTCTCCTGACCTCTGGGGGCACTAGGCATGCATGTGGGGCACATATCTACATACAGGCAAAATACATGTTTTTTTTTTTTTTTAAATGAGGCTGGAGAGATGGCTCAGAGGTTGAGAGCACTGGTTGCTCTTCCAGAGGTCCTGAGTTCAATTCCTAGCAACCACATGGTGGCTCACAACCATCTATAATGAGATCTGGTGCCTTCTTCTGGCCTACAGGGATACATGCAGACAGAACACTGTATACATAATAAATAAATAAATCTTAAAAGAATGAATAAACCTAATAAAAAGAAAAAAAGTTACATTCCCAGGGCCTTGGCCTGCCAGGCAGCATTCCTCTAGTGAGATATATCCCTAACCCCTATCAATCATACTGTAACAGCACAATCAACAAATAGGATCATACATGTTATGGGTATAAGAGAGACTTTCTGCTTCAGACATCTTATTATTTTGATGTTTATAGCCAGTGATGTGATTTAAAGTAATTGACATTAATTGAAACATCACATTTTATTGTATTTTTTAAAGGAGGTAGGATTTATATTAAGCTTATGGTTTGAAGGAGTAAAGTAAAAAAAAAATGGCAGGAAGATATAAATGGGTTTATGGCAGTGGCAACATGCACCTGGGACTGCTCACATCAAGATGGATCACATTACAGGGGATGAAAAAGCTTCTTTAGTCTCTGCTGTTTGAAGCTTTTTGTTTGTTTGTTCATTTTGAGACAGGGTCTCTCTGTTTAGCTCCGACTGTCCTGGAACTTGATATGTAGAGTAGGTTGGCTTTGAACTCACAGAAATCTGCCTGCTCCTTGCTCCCAAGTACTGGGATTAAAGACATATACTACTGCACCTAGATTGCTGTTTGAAACCTTAGTCTATAGATGGGAAAATTTTTACTGGAGCTATGTTCCAAATCTCTACCCTCTCATCTTTAGGATGAGAACAATTTATCTGTAGCACATACATCATCCTGAGAAGGATGAATGATTTGATGGGAGGTGGAAGCAGGAAGATCAGAACTTCAAGGTCATCCTTGGCTAGGACAGCCTGGGTCTGGTAAGGGAAGGTAGGGAGGGAGCTAAGAGACATCTCAGTGGTTGAAAGTATTTGTTGCTCTTTTGGAGGACCTGAGTTCAGTTCCCAGCCTCCAGGTCAGTGGTTCACAACTGCCTATAACTCTAGCTCCAGGGATCCAATGCCCTCTTCTGGCCTCCACAGACAACCTCACACATGTGGTACATACATATAAAGACACACACACACACACACACACACACACACACACACACACACAGAGACACACACACACACAGACACACATAGATACAGACACACATAGACACACACAGACACACACACACACACATGCACTTCTTATTAAAAGAATAATAACCATTGGGTATAGTGGTACATATCTTTAATCCCAGTACTCAGAGGTAAAGGCAAATTCTATGAGTTTGAGGGAAAACCTGGTATACATAGTTCCAGATCAGTTAAGGCCTATATAGTGAGACTCTGTCTCAAAAACACAAACAAACAAAAGAATACTAACAAATAAGGTACTTGAAACATCTCCCCCAGCACCTTCATTTTATGTGTTGGTTATTTGATGTAGTTTCAAGTAGCCCAGGCTGACTTTGAACTTCTGATTCTCCTGCCTTCGAGTCTTGAATGTGGAGATTACAGGCTCTATCAGCATGCCTGAGTTCTTTGAAGAAATTGAGTTTATTATTTTTAACTATGTGTATGTCTGTATATGGGTTTGTGTATGTGAGTGCAGGTGACCTTGGATGCCAGAGGTGTCAGATTTCCTAGAGCTGGAGTTGCCATCCCATGTGGGTGCTTTGAACTGAACTTGGGTCTTCTGGAAGAGCACTATGAGCTTTAAACTGCCAGAGCTTACTTCAGCCCCTCAAGCCCCTCGACTGACTGTTTTTTCTGAGACAGGGTCTTACTATGTAGACCACACTGGTCCTGAACTCACAGACATATTCCAGCTTCTGCCTCCCAGATTCTGGGATTAAATGATACACCATCATATCTGACTCTTTTTAAGCTTTTTGAAATAGAGTCTTACCATTTAGCTCAGACTGGTCTTGAATTTACAGTTCTTCTGCCCTAGCCTCTAGACTATTAGGATTATATGTCTTTTGTTTTTTTCCTCTTTCTCCTTCTTTTTTTGGAGACAGGGTTTCTCTGTGTAGCCTTGGCTGTCCTGGAATTCATTCTGTAGACCAGGCTGGCCTCGAACTCACAGAGATCCGCCTGCCTCTGTCTCCCAAGTGCTGGGATTAAAGATGTGTGCCACCACCACTGACCTACTAAGATTATATGTCTTAATCACTATGTTCTGCTCTCCAGTTTTTCTTACTTGAATCCTCATTTCCTCTCCTTCCCTCTCCCAGCTCCCTGTTGTGTTATGGTGGTGGATGTGCCGGAGCTGAACTTGAGGCTCACATATTCTAGGCAGATTATCTACCACTGAGCTCTATTCCCAGCCCTGAGTCTCTTTTGACTTGGTCTCTTGGCCAACTCCCTCATGGAAAGGGGGAGTTTTCTTCAAGACAGCACCACAGGCTGATATGGCGGGGGTGGGGTGGGGGGCCGTGTTGGGTGAGGAACTGGGTTCAAGTCTGCACTGCAGGAGTAATTGGAAAAACCTGGAGGACAGAAGAATGCAGGGTTGTACTTATTCCTCGAGACTTTGAGGCATTTGTATGAGTTAGGCACCCAGTTTTCCCTATTTGGAACCAGGGCTCTTAGGAGCTTGCCAGGGCCTAGGTTCCCTGACAGCCCAGTCACTGGCCACATTGTTCTCAAGTTCCCAGTTCCCCAACCTACTCCTAAGGTTACTTGGAAGAGCCATGGAAGGCTGGCCTGTCATTTGGTTGTGAACTGGGCAAGGCAGCTTGGTGGATATAGAATCCCTGAGAATGTCCAGAAAGGACAGGTGTCATCAGTGAACTCTAGGTGTTTCTCACAGGCCTCCTTCCCTGGCCTGAGGTGAGGGCTCATCTGGACCTCAGCCACCCCAGCATGCCTCCTGGAACTTTTTTTTCTGCTAAGTCAGGGATCTGCACAAATCTTCTGAGCCTGTTTTCATCTGCAGGGATATGCTTGTGACTAGAGCCTGGGTGTAAGCTGGCAGCCAACACGCCTCTGTCTGCTGCTTAGAGCGGCTCATTGTGTGTGCAGATCTCATGCCAGGACTAGCCTGGCCCCTTGGAGACCAGGCCAGGGAGAAGAGGGAGGGATACCTACAAGGAAAATGCCCTTCTTTCTTTCATTCTTTTTCCAATTTGGCTGAACATACCGATAGTGACAGCAGTGAATCTGTCATGCATTGAAAAAGAATGCTAAGGCACGGAGGCCGGAGAGATGGCTCAACAGTTAGGAGCACTGGCTGCTCTCTCAGAGGACCTGAGTTCAATTCCCAGCACCCACATGGTGGCCACAGCCGTCTGTAATGGGAGCCGATGCCCTCTTCTGTCATGTAGGCATACATGCGAGTAGAGCACTTGTAGACATAAAAACAAAATACCAAGGCCCAGTAAAAACTCATAAAGTAAGTCTAAATGCTTTATTCAAAGTGGGAAAGTTACATGTCATACAGAGATTATGGTTTTTGTTTCGTTTTGTTTTTGAGACAGCGTTTCTCTGTGAAGCCTTGGCTGTCCTGGAACTCACTCTGTAGACCAGGCTGGCCTCGAACTCACGGAGATCCGCCTGCTTCTGCCTCCCAAGTGCTGGGATCAAAGGCATGTGCCACCACCGCCTGGCTGAGATTATAGTTTTTAAAGATATAAACAAAAAGATGGCCAGGATGGAACAAACCTGTAATCTCAGGTACTCATGAGACCGAACAAGAGGATCTCTTGAGCCCAGGCATTCAGAGACATCTTGGGCAACACAGTGAGACCCTGCCTATTTTTTGGTTTTTCAAAACAGGTTTCTCTGTGTATCCCTGGCTGTCCTGGAACTCACTCTGGAGACCAGGCTGGCCTTGAACTCACAAAGATCCACCTGCCTCTTCTTCCTGAGTGCTGGGACTAAAGGCATGCACTACCTCCGCAGGCTTGTGTCTTTAAATCCCAGCACTTGGGAGGCAGAGGCAGGTGGATCTCTGAGTTCGAGGCCAGTCTGGTCTCTAGGACAGCCAGTTCCAGGACAGCTAGAGCTACACAAAGAAACCCTGTCTCGAACCCTCACCCTACCCCCAAAAGAAAGAAAGGAAAAAGAAGGGATGCTGTGTCCGTGTGCTTCCTGAGTGCAGCTCTTTTTGCTGATCAAAGAAACTTCCTTTTGCAGTGGTCAGGGGCTATTTTAGAGAGCCACAGCTGGTCAAGGTTCAGAGAATAGGTCACGTTGGTGTGCCCAGCCTCCAGGGGGACACCTGTAACATAGCCCCTATGCCCAAGGCTAAAGGAAAATAGAGAAACGGGGTGGAAAGACTGTAGGAGCCAGAGGACCATGGGGATTGCTATGAGATAGAGTCTTTTGGATATGATAGGGATGTTGTAACCATGATCTCTCAATAATATGGTTGCCTGCACAAGGGCGCAGCAAGCTGACATGCCAACATGGACAGGGGAAGCGTTCAGAAGTCCTCACCCCCATTAAAGAGCTACGAGTCGGTTTTCTTTAGGGATGGTCCTCCTGATAGGGGACATTTGTGTAGAAATGTGTGTATTTGTGTATAAACAATAATAATTATAGAAGAGGAGGACATGAATTTGAGAAGGGGATATATATATATATATATATATATATATATATATATATGAAGGGGACACGAGAAGACTTGGAGGGGTAGCACTGATATAAATACAGTGTACCCATGTATGAAATTCTCAAAGAAATATAGAGTTGATATGCTGCTGAAATAAAAAAAAAAACATTTTTTTTTGAGACAGGATTTCTCTGTGTAACTTTGGAGCTATCCTAGAACTCACTCTGTAGACCAGGCTGGCCTCGAACTCACAGAGATCTGCTTGCCCCTGCCTCCCGAGTGCTGGGATTAAAGGTGTGTGCCACCACTGCCTGGCTTGTTTTGGTTTTTGAGACAGGGTTTCACTGTGTATCCCTGGCTGTCCTGGAACTCAGTCTGTAGACCAGGTTGGCCTCGAACGCACAGAGATCTGTCTGCCTAAGGCATGTGCCACCACTGCCCAGCTGCTTCTGAAATTTTTAAGGATAGTGACTAGAAGAATTAAAAAAAAAAAAAAAAAGCTAGGTTGCACTGGGGAGGCCTAAGTGATGAGAGTCCCTTTCCTACACAATAATCTCTTAAAACTTTGACTTACTTTACTAAAGAGTTTCCTACTTGAAATGCACACAGTCATCTTATTTATTAGTTTTTGCAAATAAAATGTAGAGAAATGTTAAAAATTAGAGTGGAAAGAACTAGTGACATTGCTGGTGGTTAAGTGTGCTTACTGCTCGGAGAACCTGAGTTCCACTCCAAGTACCCACATGGAGTGCCTCACAGCTGCCTGTGAATCCAGCTCCAGGGGATCTGACACCCTCTTCTGGCCTTTATGAGTGCTAACACACTGTGACATACAGTCACACAGACAGACATAAATAAAAATAAATTTATCTTTTTTTTTTTAAAAGTAAGAAAACAAAAAGAAGAAGAAGTTAAAGACTGGGCCTGGTGACACATGCTTTTAATCCTGAGCACTCAAAAGGCCAAGGCAGAAGAATTGCTGTGAGTTTCAGGCCAGCCTGGACTATAAGTAAGACTCTGAATCTAGCTGGGCAGTGGTGGCACATGCCTTTAATCCCAGCACTCGGGAGGCAGAGGCAGGTGGATCTCTGTGAGTTCGAGGCCAGCCTGGGTTAGTTCCAGGAAAGGAGCCAAAGCTACACAGAGAAACCCTGTCTCAAAAAAACAAACAAGGGTAGTGGCCAGCCTGGTCTGCAGAGTGAGTTCCAGGAAAGGCGCAAAGCTACACCGAGAAACCCTGTCTCAAAAAACCAAAAAACAAAAACAAAAACACCAAACAAACAAACAAAAAACAAAAAGAAAAGGAAAAATAAAAAAGACACAGGTATATATTAGCATGTAAATAAATGTTCATGATAAAAGCCTAGAATAACAGGAATTGCTATTATTTTTTATATTATTTATATTATAATTTTTAATTATGTGTATATGCATGTGCCTTCAGAGGCTAGAAGAAGGGTGGCCCCCTCTTCTGTAGCTGTAGTTAACAGTGTGAGCCCCCTGGTGTGGGCGCTGGAAACTGAACTGCAGCCATCTGCAAGAGCAGGAAGTTCTCCTAACCACTGAGCATCTCTCCAGCTCTGAGAATCAAGTTTCTTAAGTCCTGCAGAATCTAAGAAGATTCTCACTCCTATTGAACGGATTCTAACTGGTTACAGAGGCTACTATTGCCTCAGTCTTGGATGATACTCTTTGCCGTGCTTCTCTCCTCCCCTCCCAAGATGAAGTCATAATGCATGTAGGTTAGATGGTGGTGGCAGCAAACGTGTTTAATTCCAGGACTTGCGGGGGTGGGGAGGTACGGGGGTCTATAAAGGCAGGCAGATCTCTGAGTTTGAGGTTAGCCTAATCCACAGAGCAAGTTCTAGGATAGCCAGGACTATACAAAGAAACCTTGTCTTGAACCCTTCCGGTAACAAACAAGCAAACAGAATAATGCATATAAACCCGAGGCCAGCCCATTCATCAGGATGAGAGAGTACATTTCAAGCATCTAGTATAGAACTCCCCCCCCCCCCCCACGCCCCCTACGCCAGTGCTGGGAATCAAACATAGGGCCTCAGGGTCAGGTATACACAGAGAAACTGTATCTCAAAAACAAACAAAGAAAAACAAAACCCAGGGCCCCATGTATGACTGGCAAGCACTGTATCACTGAGCTGTTCCTCCAATCTAGAAGCTCTCTGAGAGCAGAAGCCATTGTATTCTGAGCCCTCCGGCCCCCTCGAGGGCTGGCACTGAGCTCTGTACAGCTTGGATCTTGAGAGTGTTTGAAGATGGATCAGCAGGGTATGTTTCTGGTCTTTTTTTACTTTCCCGGTAACATTCATGATTGCAGCTGTCATTCCTAAATCTTTAAGAAAGTCTCCAGGCTCATTCTGGCTTGTGAAATTGGGGCTCCTCTGTTCTGGGTCCTTGGAACTCTGAGGCCAGCCAACTCTGGCTCTTCCTCTGGGAGACAGACACTTCCTATGTGTCCCATGTGATTTGGCTGCATGTGTTAACAGTTTCAAAGTGGATGTAGTTAATTTGGGGTTACCTATTCAGCGGAGCTGAGTGTTCTGTGCCCCTTAGGTGTCAGAGGGACTTCTGTGCCTGGAACAGACATAAATGGAACCCCTGTCTGGGTCTCCCATGAATGCAAAGACCTGTTGTTCTGACCATTGTTCTCAAGGAGACAGTTTTTTGGCTGCACACACATAACTTCGGATCATGTGACTCCCCACAGACAAAACTTGGCCTAATCCAACGCTGGCCTGATCTGCAGAACTCAATTGAAATGCTTGTGGCTATTGCCAGAGAGATGGCTCAACACGTAAAGGCGCGCTCTGCCAAGCCTAATGACTTGAGTCCAGTCCCCAGAACCCACATGTTGGAGGAAGAGAACGGACTCCTGCTGTTGTTCTCTGACCTCTGTACATGTGTGTTCATACACATAGACACACACAGTAAATAGGATTTCATAAAAATAGTTAGGGCTGGGAAATAGCACAGTAGTGGTACTTACTGCCCAACACCATCACCTCCCCAAACAAAACAAACAGAAAAACTGCTGGGTCTTTAGATGCAGGTTGCTTGCCTAAGGTCACACTTGCCTGGTTCTAATTGTGAGTTCCAGGCAAGCCTGGGCTACAGAGTGAAATTTTTCCCACGAGAGGAGGAGGAGAAGGGAGAAGAAGGAGGAGAAGAAGGGAGAAGGAAGGGAGAAGGAGGAGGAGGAGGAGGAGGAGGAGGAGGAGGAGGAGGAGGAGGAGGAGGAGATTTTAGCCCAGATCTCTCAGAAATGATGTTCTTTTTTGTTGTTGTTGCTTTTGTTCCTGTGTTTATGCACAGGGTTTCTCTGTGTAGCCCTGGCTGTCCTGGAACGCCCCTGTAGACCAGGCTGGCCTTGAACTCACAGAGATCCTCCTGCTTCTGCCTCCCAAGTGCTGGGATTAAAGGTGTGTGTCACCACTGCCTGGCTGGAAGTGAAGTTCTTAAATATCCCTACTGCAAGGCATATGGCTCTCTAAGGTCTAGTTTATCCTTTACAAAGAGCTTTAATCTTTCACTGAATAGGTGAAGTTAGGCATCTTAGTTACTTCTCTCATTGCTGTGATAAGATCACTGACAAAGAGCAACTTAAGGAAGTGTATGTACAGTTCACCTGGCAGAGAGGTGACAGGTCACAGTGCATCTGCAGTCCGTAGGCAGACCGAGATGAATGCTGGCACTCAGCTAATTTTCTCTTTTTATGCTTCCACAACTCTAGCCCATGAATTGATATTAGCCACATCTAGGGTGGGACTTCTCACCTCAATAAACCCAATACAGAAAATCCCTCACAGATGTGCCCAGGGGCTTGTCTCTTGGTTATTCTAGGTCCTGTCAGTTTTGATAATCAACATTCACTATCACGTTAGGTGAAAGTATGTGAGAGAATTGGGCTTGGTGCTTGATCAACACCAATAAATGCTCCTTTTATTGGGAGTGGTGGCTCACACCCTTAATCCCAGCACTCTGGAGCACTCTGGAGGCAGAGGCAGGTGGATCTCTCTGGCCAGCCTGCTCTACAAAGCAAGTTCCAGGACAGCCAGGACTCAGAGAAACCCTGTCTTCAAAAACCAAAACCAAAGCAAAACAAACAAACAAAAAATTCTAAATGATAGGTCTCATCAGATGGCGTATGATGACCTCAGTTCACTCCCCATAACCCACCCAGAGACTGGACTCTAAGCTCCCCATGGGTCCCATAACTCATGTGTCTTTGTAATCACATACATACACACTTCTCTGCTTCTGTCACACAAAATTAAAAGATTTTAGAACTCTGAATCTAGGATTTCTGTGTTGAAAGGGTCTTTAGTTATGGATTTTTTACATTTATTTCTTTATACATTTGTGTGGGCATGCATGAGTATGCCTTTGCATCATGGTGCACATGCAGAGGTCAGAGGGCAACTTGAACATCAGATTGTCAGGCGAGGCTGCAAGCATCTTTACCCGCTGAACCCTCTCCAAGGCCCCAGTGGTATATTTTGAAAAATAAAATTGGTGTTTTAAAAATTAAAAAGCAGCATATACTCCCCAAAATGAAACAACCTCATAGTCTTGGCCGAGATATGGCTCAGTGGTGGAGCACTTGCTCAGATTTATAGGACCTTGGGAGGTGGAGGCAGGAGGAGGAGTTCAAGGCCAGCCTGGGCTACATGAGACCATGTTGCAACAACAATAAGAACAAAAACCAAACAACCAACCCCCGCTTCACAGTGATAACCTCTGTTGATATCTTTACATCAGGGAACTTTATATGCTTGAGCTTACAAGTTAAGGACTTATAACTTTTTGAGATGGGGGTCTTGTCATGAATCCCTGGTTATCCCTGTGTAGACCATATCTGGCTAGTCTTAGCAATCCTGCCTCAGTCTCCCAAATGTGTCACTATATCTGGCTTACTTATTTTATTTTTTTAGTGCTAGGTATCTTGCCACATCTAGGTTGTATGCTATGCAGTAGGAATATTTTCGTTTTTTCAAGACAGGGTTTCTCTGTGTAGTTTTGGTGCCTGTCCTGGATCTCACTCTGTAGACCAGGCTGGCCTCGAACTCACAGAGATCCTCCTGACTGCCTCCTGAGTGCTGGGATTAAAGGCGTGCACCACCACTGCTCGGTGCAGTAGGAATATTTAAGAACATTGCTTCTGAGAGATCTGAGCTCAAAATTTATGTTCATTTTTATCTTCTATCTATCTATCTATCTATCTATCTATCTATCTATCTATCTATCTATCTTTATTTTTGAGAGAGTATCACTCTGTAGCTCGGACTTACTTGGAGCTCGCTATGTAGACTAGGCAAGTGTGACTTCAGGTAAGTAACCTCACCCGAGCTTCAGTGTCCTCATTTATCTGAGGAGATTAACCATGTGCCTTACTCGAGGGGGTGGCATTGGGCATCCAATGAAGTGACCCAGGGAAGGCATTCAGCGAAGTGCCTAGCATGCTTTGGTATCTTGTACCTGGGGACCTGCCCATGTTAAACAAATGTGCTAGTTTCTTTTTTTTTTCTTAATTAAAATTTTAATTATGTATGTGTATGGTTATGGGTATGGTTACTGAGTCTCAAGTACCCATAGAGGCCAGGGGCATTGAACCCTGGAGCTGGAGTTAACAGGCAGTTGTGAGCTACCCAACATAATTTCTGGGAATTGAACTCAGGTCCTCTTGCAAAATAGTACATGTCCTTAACCACTAAGCCCCATTGCTTAATTTTTAAATTACACTCTTGTTTATTTTGTGTGTTAATGTATGTGTAGGATGTTTATGTGTGTGGATCACTGTGCATGTGTGGAGGCCGGAGGACAACTTGGGGGAGTCAGTTTCCTCCTTCTAGTGTGTGGGCCCAAGAGATTATGCTCAGATATTAGGCTTGACCGCCAGCACCTTTGCCTGCCGAGCCATCTCACGGGCCCTCTATCATCATCTTGTTGCTTGTGTAGCCTCTTTAGCATGATTACAGGTTAGTTCTACCATGCTTGGCTCATTCATTCTTCTGGCAAATATTTCCTGCTTCCTCCTGATCCAGGACTGGATGCAGATACCAGGGCACCGAATGATGTCCGACAGTTCGAGAGCTCAGGTCTTGTTTTGTGCTGTTGATGTTCATCATGGACATACACCTTGTCTGTAGGCTCTTGTATTCTAGATAATCCTGATGTGGCTTTCTCATGTGCCTGTGAATACGTATTTGGAGTGTGGTTCCTAAGAGGGCTACCGTTAGAATAAAGGGTTCATATGCCTTACTAAATGCTCCTGCCATTCCACATCTGTAAGACAGGTGAAGTAAAATGAGATTTTATTCTCCAAGGTGTAGTGTGGGGTCTCTGCTGGTCAGTCAGCATACAGGAGTCCAAAAACTATTTTTAGTCCAGCCTTGCTAAGCCAGCAGGCCCTTAAAGGTTATCCCTCACGGGCGTTGGAATCCCAAGCTTTCTGTATTCCACCAGGCTCAGGGCAGAGACTTTGAATCCTCACAATGCCTTGTTGAGAGAACTATCATATTAGTGCCCATTAAATAGGAAAAGTGACAGGTTCAGAGAGACTTTGAGAGATACCAAGGCTAGAGACCAAGTGACAGGGCCTGGACTCAAATACTTATCTGGGTATTACCGCTGTGCCCACTCCCTTACACTGTTATGCTGAGAACAACAGAAGTGTTCTTGGCTGAGATATGGCTCAGTGGTGAAGCACTTGCCCAGATACATAGGACCTTGGGAGGTGGAGGCAGAAGGAGGAGTTCAAGGCCAGCCTGGGCTACATGAGACCATGTTTCAACAACAGTAAGAACAAAAACCAACCCCCTCCCCTTCACAGTGATAACCTCTGTTGATATCTTTACATCAGGGAACCACACCTCTATTGAAGACCTATTCTATGGCAGACAGGCAAACAGTGGCCTCATCATCCTGCGAGGCAGATGTGTATTAGTTCCATTTTAAAAATGAGGAACTAAGGGCAAAAGAGATGGATCTAAAGGTAGACATTTGCTGCTAGGCCCAAAGATTGGGGACCCACATGGTTCAAGGGGAGAAGCAACCCCACAAGTTATCCTCTGACTTCCACGTGTGCACTGTGCTTACACAGTGTGCATGCATGTACTTGTACACACACATTAAATAAAAATGAAATAATAAAAAATTAGGGCAAAAATAGGGGTCAGAGAGATGTCTTAACAGTTAAGAATGTGTATTGCAAGCTGGGTGGTAGTGCACGCCTTTAATCCCAGCACTCAGGAGGTAGAGGCAGGCAGATCTCTAAGTTCTGAGCTCTTGTAGAAGTCCTGAAATTGGTTCTCAGCATCCACACTGGCAGTTTACACTGCTTATAACTCCAAGTCTAAAGGGATCCAATGCCTTTAGCCTCTGAGGGCATCTATATTTAGGTGCACATACCTCCTACCCAATTCTTAAAAGTAATAAAAATAAAAATCATTTAAAGTTAAATGCTTGCATATCTGTAAGTGCACTTTTATGGCTACCCTCTGAGGCCAGAAGAGGGTGTGGGATTCCCTACAGTTGGACTTATTTAAGGTTGTGAGCTGTCATGTGGGTTCTGGGAACTGAACCTGGGTTCTCTTCAAGAGCAGTAAGTGCCCTTAACCACTGAGCCATCTCTCCAGTCCTAATAAAAATAAATCTTTTCAAAAATTCTGTTAGGGCCCGATGTGGCGGTGCACGCCTTTAATCCTAGCACTCGGGAGGCAGAGGCAGGCAGAATGAGCTCCAGGTCAGCCTGGTCTACAGAGCGAGTTCTGGGGCAGGAAGGGCTATACAGAGAATTCCTGTCTTAAAAAAAAAAAAACCCAAATAAACACAATAAAAATTCTATTTTTTTATTTTATTCATATGTGTGCTTTGCCTGCATGTATGTCTGTGCACCACATGCATGTGTGGTGCCTGAGGAAGTGGTGAGCCTCCATGTGGGTACTGGGAATCAAACCAATGTCCTCTGCAAGAACAAGTGCTCTTAACCACTGAGCCAACTCTCCAGTGTGGTGATATTGTGTTGCCCAATATATCATGCACCCTAATAAATTTATCTGGGGTCAGAGAACAGAACAGCCACTAGACAGACATAGAGGCCAGAAAATGGTGGCACTCACACCTTTAATCCTATCACTTAGGAGGCAGAAATCCATCGGATCTCTGTGAGTTCAAAGCCACACTGGAAACAGCCAGGCATGGTGACTCACGCCTTTAATCCCAGGAAGTGATGGCAGAAAGCAGAAAGGAATATAAGGCGTGAGGACCGGGAACTAGAGCTGGTTAAGCTTTTAGGCCTGTAGTAGCAGTTCAGCTGAGATCCATTCTGGATGAGCACTCAAAGGCTTCCAGTCTGAGGAAACAGGATCAACTGAGGAATTGGTGAGGTGAGGAAGCTGTGGCTTGTTCTGCTTCTCTGATCTTCCAGCATTCACCCCAATACCTGGCTCTGGGTTTTTTTTTTAAATTTTTATTTATTTTTTTGGGGGGTTTGTTTTTGTTAATTAGAACTTCTAAGATTTGTGCTACACTCCAGCCCCTATTAATTTTTTTTTTTAATGAGGGACTAACTGGGCACAGTAACACATGTCTGAAACCTCAGCATTTGGGAGGCTAAGGACCACTAGTTCATGGCCAGTATGAACCACATGTAATGAAACCCTGCCTTAAAGAGCAGAAAAGAGCCAGGTGAATGGTTGTGCACACCTGTAATTCCAGCACTTGGGATGTCGAGACAAGAGGATCACGAGTTAAAGGTTGCTCCCTGCTCTGTGGCTGCTGCTCAGGAAGGACATTGAGGAGCTCTGATGGCTGATGGAGATTGCCAACACCCAAGTGGCCCAGCCTGGTGGTGACACAATCTTCAGCAAGATCATCGCAAAGAAATCCTCCACCAAGATCATCTTTTCTTTCATGACATTTCTCCTCAAGAACCAACACTTTCTGGTGATGCCCAAGAATCTTATAGCCCAGATTTCTTTCTTTCTTTCTTTCTTTTTTTTTTTTTCTTTCAGAGCTGAGGACCGAACCCAGGGCCTTGCGCTTGCTAGGCAAGCGCTTTACCACTGAGCTAAATCCCCAACCCCTAGCCCAGATTTCTGTAGCAGATGATGATGAAAGTCTTCGAGGATATTTGATAATTGTTGGCAAGAAATGTGCGCGGGAATCTGGGCCTGGACTGGGTTATCGCATGGCGGTGGAGGAAGGTGCAGATGGGCAACAGTCTTTCTGTCATATTCATCTCCATGTTCTTGGGGTCGGCAGATGAATTGGTCTCCTGGTGAAGCATGTTGGGGGTAATTTTCCCTTCTTTAGGTAGTGAGTCAGTTGGCAGGCTCAAATGTGTTAAATGCCACACATAGTTTTGCCTGTGTGTGGAGAAATTGAAGAGATTTAAAATCCTGTGCCTAATGAAAGACATTGTTGCAAAAAAAAAAAAAAAGTTCAAGGTTGTCCTCAGGCATTTGAGACCTTATTCACAAAAGAAGGAAGGAAAGAAAGGGGCAAGGAAGAAAAGAAAGAGAAAGAAGGAAAAAAGGAAAGGTAGATTCAGGGACAAACAAACAAACAAACAAACAAAAAGGACATCAAGGCTCATAGTGGTTATGTCATAAAACAAGGACATTAAACCAAGTCCCCAGAGACCACATGTATGTTCTCGTTCCAGGCCTTTCGATAGCCATTCCTTCGACAGGTGTCCCTTCTTTCCCATACGCCTCCCTTCTTCCTCCCTTTCTTCTTTCCTTCCCCCAGGCTCTTGGGTATGCTAGGTAAGCACTCTACCGAAGAGCAATGCCTTTCTCACATCACAGAACACATTTCTTGGTTGTTCAATACTAGGGATTCCCATGTAGTCCAAATAGTTTTCTAATGGGACATTTGTTTTTACTCTATGTATATGAATGTGTTGTCTGCATGTATGTATGTTACGTGTGTGCCTGGCACCCTTAGAAGGTAGGGGCAGCCCCAGGGACTGGAGTTAAGGACAGTTGTGAGGCACCATGTGGGTACTGGGAACCAAACCTGGGTCTTTGGCTAAAACAGCAAGTGCTCTTAACCACTGAACCCATCCCTCCAGTCCCTACATGGTTTCGTTTTGTTTTGGTTTTTGGTTTTTTTGAGACAGGGTTTCTCCATGTATCACTGGCTGTCTTTGAGCTCACTCTGTAGACCAGGTAGGCCTTGAACTCACCTGCCTCTGCCTCCTGAGTGCCGGGATTAAACATGTGAACCACTATTGCTTGGCCTATATGGTTCTTGCTCTTGCTCTTCATGCCTCAGCCATCAGTGCTGGGATTGTAGGCATGCATTACTATACTTGGTTATTGTTATTCTCCTGCTACCTCGTGTATGTCAAATTCTATAGCAGAAGCTGGGTGTACCCTGGCAAATGAGATTGGGTTCCTCTGTTCACAGTATTGACATTTGGGTTAGAGTATAGAGGCCTTAGATTAGTAAAAAGATGAACCCATGGTATAATTTCAACAGGGGAAGTAACCACCCACTCTGAACAGACAGGGAACAGATTGAGCCTAGCCAACAGATTTTCCAAGATTCCAGGCCAGGACATTTAGTCACGGGCACTTACTGAGCCCTGGGATGCATTCTGAACATTTCTGCATTGAGCCAAAACAAATGTGACTCCTCTCAGCAAAACACATGAGACTCTATGCTCTTCAGTTAAAGTGGGCAGGGGTATGGCCTTGCTCCATTGTAGAATCTAGTAAATGCCTTGAGTGGAATCTCTTCCTGTGTCCTGGGGCCAGGGCTCACCTCTGGCTTCCTTCATTACCTTCAGCTTCCTGTGTGAGCTTTACCAGGCTGCTAGGTCAGAGACTTGGCTGGGGAGAATGTAGACTCTGGCCGGGCCTATATCCTTGTAGATTCCACGATCCTGGCCACCAGCCATGGTCATGCCCTCAGTTCTGGAAGCCATACTCTGTAGGCAGTCCCACCCTCTCTGCTCAGATGAGTCAGGCAGAAATCAGAGTGGGGAGGAACTGGGCTATTTATGGCCAAACTCTGGGGCCTCCACATTTCCACCCTCATTCAGGGAGAGGCCACTTGGTCTGTGAAATCTAAGCCCTGTTTCTGGCACCAGCTGGAACCCTTCTCATTTATAGTATGTTCCTGTGGGAATGGAGAAAGATGATCTGGTTCTGGGACAGCCAGACAAGCAGTGACTCTAACAGTTTCTTTGGCTTCAGAGTTGACAAATGTTCATTTGCTGAACGTGTAGCACAGGAGAAGCCTGCTGGATTCTGAGGACATAGATGAGTCACATGAAGTTCTTGTCCTCCCAGTGTTCTCTCCAGGTGGGGACACTGACCTCAAGGGACTGGAGTTGGGTTCCTCATATCCACACAAAGTGGCTCACAACCACCTGTAACTTCGGCTCTAAGGAATCCAGCACCTCCAGCCTCCACAGACACCTGTTAGACAAGTGCAAGGAAGCAGCCATTTTTCTGCTTCTCTCCTCTCTCCTTGCTTTGTATTTTGTGACATAAGGAATGATTGACTTGAGCTATGGCAGCCCTCCTGTGGCTGTGAGGGCAAAGTCAAGAGTAAGACCCAGACTAGAGTGTCACACAGATCCCCTGAACTAAAGCTAAATTACCTTCCTTAACTTTTTTTTCCTGTTCAGTCATTTGAGATAGGACCTAATTCTGTAGCCCAGATTAGCCTAGAACTCTTGGCAATTCAACTACCTTAGACTCTCTCAAGTGAGCCAGGGATTATAGATGTGAGCCACAATGCCTCCTCAAGATTTCTGTCTGTCTGTCTGTCTCCTTCTAATAGGCCAGATTGATCTTAGACTCCCTATATAGTCAAGGATGACTCTGAATCTCTGAATTCCTCATGCCTGGCCATGCTCAAGCTTTTGTTTCTCTCTTTCCTTCTTTCTTTCCTCCTTTCTCTCTCTCTCTTTCTCTCTTTTTCTTTTCTCTCTCTCTCTTTCTTTCTCTCCTTCTTCTTCTTCTTCTTCTTCTTCTTCTTCTTCTTCTTCTTCTTCTTCTTCTTCTTCTTCTTCTTCTTCTTCTTCTTCTTCTTCTTCCTCCCCCCCCTCCTCCTCCCCCTTCTCCTCCTCCTTCTTTTTTGAACATAAAAACATTTTATGTACAACTGCAGGAGAAATAATACAAAGATAGCTTGAACATAAAAACAGATTATAATTTAAAAGTCCAGGGTTGGGCTGGAGAGATGGCTCAGGCGTTAAGAACACTGGCTGTTCTTCTAGAGGTCCTGAGTTCAAATCCCAGCACCCACATGGTGGCTCACAACCATCTGTAATGAGATCTGGTGCCCTCTTCTGGCCTGCAGGGATACATGCAAACAGAACACTGTATACATAATAAATAAATCTTAAAAAAAAGTCCAGGGTTATTTTAAACAGTAAAATATTTTCTCTATAGAAAATAGTATAAGTGACAGCATTTCCCAATAAGTCCTTTTAAACCAAATGATAGCTGAATTTTACATATAAATATTGATTAGATTCTGGGATACAGAAGAAACCTATCTTCATCTGTTCAGAGAGCTATGTTTTATTTAAGTTGTGTGAGATTCCTATTCATCTTCCCCTTCACTGTTTGATTTACGGCAGACATTTTTCTATAGGCTAAGCCATAATCTAAAAAGATTTTAGCCTCCCCTCCTGAAAGTACAGCCAGCATTTTTTTTTCATCAACTTGATACAGTACAAATTCTTATCCTAACAGTGAAATGTTTCACTGAAGCTTGCCCAGTGATTGGGTAAAACCAAACCTTATTATAAGCCTCAGTCATCCTAGGGTCCCCCCTGCTAGGTAGCCTCCCTGGATCTGTGGGTTGCAGTCTGATTGTCCTTTGCTTTATATCTGGTATCCACTTATGAGTGAGTATATACCATGTTTGTCCTTCTGAGTGTGGGTTACCTCACTCAGGATGATATTTTCTAGTTCCATCCATTTGCCTGCAAACTTCATAATGTCATTGTTTTTCTCTGCTGAGTAATACTCCATTGTGTATATGTGTCACATTTTCTTAATCTTAATTTATTTAACTTATTTATTTTATGTGCATTGGTGTGAAAGTGTCAGATTCCTCCAGAACTGGAGTTACAGACAGTTGTGAGCTACCATGTGGGTGCTGGGAATTGAACTCGGGTGCTGTGGGATGTTCTGTATGGCAAATGTGTTGCTAATTAGTCAATAAATAAAACACTGATTGGCCATTGGCTAGGCAGGAAGTGTAGGCGGGACAAGGAGGAGAATAAAGCTGGGAAGTGGAAGGCTGAGGCAGAGAGACACTGCCAGCCGCCATGATGAGAAACAGCATGTGAAGATGCCGGTAAGCCATGAGCCATGTGGCAAGGTATAGATTAATGGAAATGGATTAATTTAAGCTGTAAGAACAGTTAGCAAGAAGCCTGCCACGGCCATACAGTTTGTAACCAATATAAGTCTCTGTGTTTACTTGGTCGAGTCTGAGTGGCTGTGGGACTGGCAGGTGAGAGAGATTTGTCCTGACTGTGGGCCAGGCAGAAAAACTCTAGCTACACTCGGGTTCTCGGGAAGGGCAGCCGGTGCTCTTAACAGCTGAGCCATCTCTCCAGCCCACTCTGTCTCCATTTCTTGTCCCTCTTCCATTACTTCCTTCTCTTTTTGTGGCACCAAGGATTGAACTCGGGATTTGAACATACAAGATAAGTATTCTGCTGGAATTGCACCGCCCTCTGTAAACGTTCCCCATACCCTCTTCCCTCTCCTCTCTTTGGTGCTAGAGATGAACCCAGTGCCCGTGTTTGCTAGCTAGGAAATCTACCACATGGCCTGGTGGTTGTGGCACATGTCTTTGATCCCAGCACTCTGGAGGCAGAGGAAGGTGGTGGATCTCTGTGAGTTTGAGGCCAGCCTGGTCTACTGAGTGAGTTCCAGGACACACTTCAAAGCTACACAGAGAAACCTTGTCTCATAAGAAAAAAAAAAAAAAAGGAAAAGAAAAAAGAAATCTGCCACAGGGCTTTCTGATTTTTGTTTTGTTTTGTTTTGTTTTGTTTTTTGAGACAGGGTTTCTTTAAAGGTGTGTGCCACCACCACCTGATGATTTTTTTTTTTTTAAAGAGATGGGCTTGTGTGGCCCCGGCTAGTCCCAAACTCCTGATTTCCCCTATTCTACTCCTCAAATGCTTGGCTTACAGTCATGCGCTACACATCTGACTTATTTTATTTACTTAGTTGTTGTTTTTTTTTTTTTTGAGACAGTGTTTCTCTGTGTCCTGGAACTTGTTTTGTAGAGACCAGGCTGGCCTTGAAGTGGGATTATTGAGGTGGGGGGTCTAGCTAAATAACCCAGGCTGGCCTCAGCTCGTGACACTTCTGCCTCAGCCTCCTGCATAGCTAGGATTCACCAGCAGCTGATATCACATGCCTTGAAGATGTTTTGCTTTAAAACATTATTTTTAAAAAATTTAAATATTTATGTGTGTGTGTGTGTGTGTGTGTGTGTGTGTGTGTGTGTGTGTTTACCTGTGCTCAATAGCCCAAATGTGTTGTTTTGGTAAAGGTTCCAACTCTGATGTTAGCAATTCTGAGATAATAGCATCTGTTTATGTATATTTGGATTGGACTGCACCATCTATTTTTTAAAATTATTTTTATTATTTTATGTTTTGGAGTATTTTTTCCTGCAAAAATGTCTGTGCCATGTGCTTGAATGGCCTACTGAAGCCAGAAGAGGGCATTGGATCCCCTGGAACTGGAGTTAGAGACAGTTGTGAGCTGCCATTCCTTATCCATCAAAGCCTGCGGTGTGCATCATTATTCTTTTCTCATGCTATTGGCCAGAATTGGTGACATAGGTATTTATAAATGTAGAGGACCCTGGGAAATGAAGTCTTTACGAGGCTATTAATGTATTGGAGGATGAAGAACACTGCCATAGAACTATCTTGTTTGGCTCCTTCTAGCAGATAAGTGTGAAGAGGTGGAAGCAAGCCCCAGGACAGTAGCGAGCAGTGACAAAGCCTGACTTCCATCTTGGTGCTCGGAGCCTGTCTTGCTATAGCGGTTGTTCTCTCTCCTCTCTCCCAACTCCACCTCTCTCTCTCTCTCTCTCTCTCTCTCTTTCTCTCTTTTTGAGACAGAGTTTCTCTGTGTTGTTTTGGTGCCTATCCTGGAACTTGCTCTTTAGCTCAGGCTGACCTTGAACTCACAGAGATCTGCCTACCTCTGCCTCTGGAGTGCTGGGATTAAAGGTGTGCCCCACCACCGCTCGGCTCTACCCCTCTGTGTATCCCCCTTCCATTTCTCTATTTTCCTTTCCCTCTCCTTCCCTCTCTCTTTCTCATCTCAGTATGTAGCCCAGGCTGGCCTTGAGCTCTTCCTGCTCCTACCTACTGAGTGCTGGGATTATAGCCACGTGCCATCATTGCCTGGCCTCTGCTGGCTGCTTTTTTCAAATGGCCACCTGAAGGCCCCAAACTTTCCGAGTCCTTGCTTAGAACTTACTCACTTGGCCACACGTGCTGCAAAGGAGGCTGAAAGTGTAGCTTTTGTTCTAGGTGGCCTTGTGTCCATAAACCAGGTTAAATGAGTAGATGGATACTGGGAGGTAGTCAATGTTTTCTACCCGCCTGCCATGCTAGAGGACTTAATTTAGAAAATTATAATAATGTTAGACATAAATTAAGTTTTTAAAAATAATTATTTTTTACTTCATTTGCATTATTGTTTTGCCTGTATATATGTCTGTGTGAAGTTGTCAGATCTTGGAAGTTACAGACAGTTGTGAGCTGCCATGTGGATGCTGGAACTTGAACCCGGGTCCTCAGAAGATCAGTCAGTGCTCTTAACCACTGAGCCATCTCTCTAGCACCATAAATTAAGCTTTTAGTTAACTAGTGACAATTGTGCTACATGGAGTTTATGCCACAGTGGTAACAGGTGACCTCTCTCCTTACCAGTTAAGTACATGAAGGAGGTCTCACCGTATTTCAAGAATTCTGCTGGCGGGACCTCAGTTGGCTGGGACTCACCTCCTGCCTCGCCTCTTCAACGTCAGCCTTCTTCCCCTGGCTCCCAACCCCGGAACCTCAGTGAGGCCAAACACATATCCTTGAAGATGGCATATGTCTCAAGGAGGTGCACCCCCACTGACCCGGAACCCAGGTGAGGCTGGAGTGGGGGAGGCATTGAGATAATATAAACGAAACAAAAGACATCTGTGTTGTATGTAACTGACGGACATGATGCCATCATCCATGCTGGCACAAAAGAGGTGCTTAACAACTAGGTCAAATGGATGTATGACTTAACTCTAGGGTGATTGTATACATTGCTTGCCCCCCCCCCCCCCAAACACACACACAAGACAGGGTTTCTCTGTGTAGCCCTGGCTGCCTTGGAACTCACTCTGTAGACCAGGCTGGCCTCGAACTCACAGAGATCTGCTTTCTGAGTGCTGGGATCAAAGGCATGCACCACCACTCCCTTTGTCTCTTCTTCGTCTGGGAAATTAACAGTTGAGGAGGGACTTGGTGTAGGGAGGAGCCCTGGCTTCCGATCCTGACTCTCCTTGATTTTTTTTTTTTTTTTTTTTTTTTTTTTAGAAAGGGTCTCAAACAGCCAGAACTATTCTCAATTTTGCTGTGGAGCCCAGGAGGACTTTGAACTTCTAATCCTTTTGCTTTAACTTAAGGAGGGGTGTGATTATGGGATGCACCACCACATCTGGTGTTTTGAAGTTCATCCCTCTGCTGGGAGAAGTAGCAGACTGTGTGCGTAGGGAGGGGTGGATTTGGTGGAGTCTGTCTTTGGAGATTGTCATCTAGGAAAGGTTTGCCTTTGATTTCCAGAGATTCCTGTCAAAGCCTCAGTGGTTAGAACTGGGTCACGTGGCAGGCATAACTGCAAGGGAAGCCATGAACTCGAATACTTTGCTCTCTAGTTCTGCAGTAGAGGAAGGCAGGGGAAGGTGGATGGGCTAGGTTTTGGGGAGCAGCCTCTGGTTTCCGCTCTGCTCCACGTAGTACAGAAATCCAAAGGGGAGTGAATCTTTAATGGAACACAAAACATTTTGGAAAACCTTTCTAGCACTGCCGTTGCTGTCCCCAGAACTCTCCCTCTATACTTGATGGATGGCTTTTTGTTTCTTTTCTCTCTACTCACTTTCTCTCTTTTCCCACCCCCCCCCCACTTTTTTGAGACAGAGTCTGTGTAGTTTAGGTAGCTCAGTCTTTAAAAATTTTAGAACTACCTTTATGTATTTATTTATTTTTTTTGTGTATGTGTGTGCGTGTGCGTGTGCGTGTGCGTGTGCAGTGTGCGTGTGCGTGTGCGTGCGCGCACGCCCTCAGTGCATGTGTGGTGGTCAGAGGGCAGCTTTTAGGAGTTGGTTCTCTCCTACCATGTGGGTCTCGGGAATGAGGTCATCAGGCTTGGCTGCAAGTAAGTGCCTTTACCCAGGGAGCCGTCTTGACTGCCCTGATAATTTTGAACTTCTGATCCTTCTGCCTCAGTCTCCCAAGTGCTGACATTGCAGATGTGAACCACCACACCTGGTTGCTTTTCTTTTCTTTTCTTTTGAGATGGAGTCTCTTTAGTCTGTTCTTGCCTGCCTCAACCTGATTTGATTACAGATGTGCACCGCTTGGCCCAGGTCTTTATTATAAGTAAACTTTTTTTTTAAAAAAAGATTTATTTGTTTATTATGTATATAGTGTTCTGTCTACATGTATCCTTGCAGGCTAGAAGAGGGCACCAGATCTCATTATAGATGGTTGTTAGCCACCATGTGGGTGTTGGGAATTGAACTCAGGACCTCTGGAAGAGCAGCCAGTGCTCTTAACCTCTGAGCCATCTCTCCAGACCCCTATAAGTAAACTTGGTCTCTTAAGATTCTTAATATATTTCCCTTATTAGTAGATGAATGCCTTAGATTCTAGGCAACAGGGAGGACTGGAAAGCTAGCTCAGCAGGAACCCTTCATAGACACCAGGAGAAAAAGGGGATTGGGTCCTTATACCATAACTGTGGCTCCTGGCCCATGTTTGAGTGGGTATCTAGAAATTTGTGCGTGTATATGTGTGTGTTGTAGCTTCTTGTCCCTAGATCTTGTGAGCTTTTAACACCCGTGGCTGGGATTCTAGCAACAAACTCAGTCCTTATCTCTCATGAACACCCTGTGTGGTTTCTTCCGGTTTGGCAGTGGGTGGGTTTCTTGAACCACATGTCGGGATTGGATAGCTGGCCAGTGACACGTCCTATCTTTTATCCCATTGTCCCTTCAGGTATCTGGAGATCTGGGCAGCAGATGGCCAGGACACCCTCTTCTTGAGGGCCAAGGATGAGGCCAGTGCAAGGTCATGGGCAGGTGCCATCCAAGCCCAGATCAGCACGTTCATCCCTTGGGTCAAGGACGAGCTGCAGGCACTGCTGACAGCCACAGGTGCAGCTGGGAGCCAGGACATCAAGCAGATTGGCTGGCTGACGGAACAGGTGCTTGCTGGGCCCCATTTCTGGCACCCCTTATCACCCCATGCCCTCCTGGCCCTTGATCTCTTTTCCTTCCACCCCTCCTCACTACTGTTTTGCTTGCAGTTGCCCAGTGGGGGTACGGCCCCAACCCTGGCCCTGCTGACGGAGAAGGAGTTGCTTCTCTACTGTTCTCTCCCCCAGACTCGAGAGGCCCTGAGCAGGCCAGCCCGTACTGCCCCGCTCATTGCTACCAGGTACCGAGGGGCAGGGGCACTGTGTTGCACTCAGTGATGTATTCAGACTTGGGAAGGTGGTATTCCAGATGGGCCCCGAAAGCCCCAAATGTCAGCCCTGCTCTGCCTCCAGCTATTTCCCAGGTGGTCTGAAGCAAGTTCTGCTCCTTTTAGCCACAATTTCCCTCATTTATAAAGTTGAAGCTCGGAACAGAAAAAATGTGGAGTGCTAACTGTCACTCAGTTACTGACACCTACATCTTGTCCTGCATGGTTCAGGGGACACAGAGTTGACATGAACAGTCACTGCCCTCAGGGAGAATCCAGAGTTGGGAGATAGACCCAGATAGCCATTACATTGAAGGTTATAGGAGACACTTAGCTGTCTGGCTTGGCAAGGGAAGACTTAGGGAGGAGGTGACATTTGAAGTGGACTTTGATGAGTGAGAAGTGTGACTTTGAGGAAGGATGGTAGAGGATCTCAGGTGTGGCCAGAGGTACAGAGGCAGGAAGGGCTAGGCATGTGCCCTCATGCCCACACCATATTATTTTTTCGAGCCAGGGTCTCTCATTGAACTCAGAACTTGCTGTTTTGGCTAGACTGACAGGCCAGTGGCCCCCGTCTCAGCTTCGCCTAGCCCGGGGGCTGCAGGTCTGGTTTTTACATAGATGCTGGGACCCAAACTCAGGTCCTCCTGCTTGAGCAGCAAGTGCTTCGCCCCCAGAGCCGGCTCCCTAGTCCCAGCAGTGTCTTAACACTCAAGGCAGGCTGTGCTGGAGGGGTTAAGTTGGGGAGTCAGGAGACAGGGGCCTGTGTTTCAGAGGAAGCCCTGTGCCTGCCTCAGAGAACTTTCACTGGGGAGGGAGAGGGCAGAAGCTGAGAGGCTGCCATAGCTTCGGGAGACATGGGCTGAGGGAAGCAAGTGGGTGGAGGGAGCATATGGAGAAGAACAGTGGCATTTGCAGTGGAAAGAGCATGGGTGGGAACTCAGAGGCTCAGGGCTTGCCAACTGGGAGAGGGCAGGAGACGTCCCGGATGAATAGGAGGTTTGGAGAGTGTGTGTGTGTGTGTGTGTGTGTGTGTGTGTGTGTGTGTGTGTGTGTGTGTGTGTGTGTGTGTGTGTGTGTGTGTTGGTGGGGGCAGTGGGACTGGAGTGAGGGTGCCTATGGAGGAGGTTCAGGGGGATGCTGAGTTAGGTCCAGAGTACGTGTGGGAAACATAGGGAACGTGACTCAGAAGCTTGGGGACTGTTGGGTCTGAGGCTCGGGGCTGGAGGATGGGACTTCAGTAGAAGCTCTAAAGGGAAACAGAGTGGGTGGAGTGAGGAACAGAGGGGCTAAGGGCCAGAACTTAGAGGTCTGCTGGCCAGAGAGGGGCAGTGAGCTGCCCAAGGCCACAGCTGCCAATGAGAATCAAGCTGCACGGTCTGGGGCCCTTGTTACCATGTCTCTTCTCTCTGGATAGGTTCTGGGCCAGCTGACTAGTGGCAGGTTTTGGATCAAGTGATTTGTTAATTAAGGCAAATATTTATTAAACAGTTACTATGTGCCCATAGTTTAAATTGCTTGGAATATAGTGCTGTGTAAAACAGACAAAAACTTCTGCTTTAGTGACATTCTAGGGAAAAAGTTAGGCAAAAGCCTACTGAAACTAATAAGTAAAATATGTAATTTCAGTTGCATGTGGGGGCACATACCTGTAATTCCAGTACTTAGGAGGCAGAAGCTGGAGGTTCAAGGCAAGTTCAAGATCAGCCTGGTCTACATAGTGAATTCCAGGCTAGCCAGGGCTACACAGTGAGACCCTGTTAAATAACAAAAACATTCAAAATGTATAAATAATCTCTGCAATCCTGATGAAAAGTGAGGCTATGAGTGACGGGGGAACTACTTTAGACAGATCTTCTCAGAGGAGGGGATATTTGAACTAAGATCTACAGGACGTGAAAGAGTGAGCCATGTGGGGGGTAGGGAGGAGTACTCGGGCAGAGCGACCAGCATGTGTGAGGACCCCACTAAGGCCGAAATGAGAGGAAGGGGAAGATGGCGGAGACATACGCGCTGCAGTTCCTGTCCTCTGTAAGACACTGAAGGATGCGGGTCACTGCCCTGGCCCCACCCCACCCCACCCCACAGCCTCATGCGTGGCCCTCTGCTCTGCACACAGGCTGGTACACTCGGGCCCCTCCAAGGGCTCAGTGCCCTATGATGCAGAACTCTCCTTTGCCCTGCGCACGGGCACGCGTCACGGTGTGGACACTCACCTGTTCAGTGTGGAGTCACCGCAAGAGCTGGCAGCCTGGACCCGACAGCTGGTGGATGGCTGTCACCGGGCTGCCGAAGGTGTGCAAGAAGTGTCTACAGGTGTGCTGGGTGGAACCTCTTGTGCCCAGAGGCATTCAAGTTTCTTTCTTTATGACATTTCTGGAGGGGGATAACAAATGGAGGTTGGGCCTTTTAAGAGGTCCTTGTTTGGGGAATGCAGGTGCTCTGGGAGGAAGGGAGACATTTTTCTTGGAGTCTTACTTATGTTATCCTTATGATTCTGCTGGTGAGGATACATGGTGGTGTGCACCTTTAATTCTAGCACTTGGGAGGCAGAGGCAGGTGGATCTCTGTGGGTTTGAGGCTAGCCTGGTCTACATAACAAGTTCCAGGCAAGCCAGGGCTGCACAATGTGACCCTGTCTTGGGGGCGAGGCTGTAGGTAAGATAATACACCAGTTAGCTTTGAATTTCAGGTAAACAATGAATACTTTTTTATATGTCAATCTAAATTCTTCATTTTATATGAAATTTAAATTTAACTGGGCAGTCCTGGGCCCTTATGGGATAAACTGTGTCCATCACAGAATTTAGCTCTCCTTTATTTTTTATTGTGCTGAGAATTGAACCCAGGACCTTGTACATGATAGCTACATACTCTTCCACGGAGCCTTCCAGCCCAAGCTTCTCCAACACGTGTGCCAGAAGTGGGGCTAGACACAGCTGCAGGTTCTCTGAAGGCTTGCCCTTCTGTGTGTTAGGATGGGGTGACCGGGCAGCACTGTTCAGGTGTCTTGATGGCGAGCCTCCCATATCTAGGGGAATTCAGGCCAGATTCTGGAGCCGCTTTTGGAGTTGAGTGGGGCTTGTGGTCTCTGAGGTGCCAGTAGCCTGTGTTCACTGCTCTCCTGCAGCCTGCACATGGAATGGCCGTCCCTGTAACCTCTCTGTGCACATTGACAAGGGCTTCACACTGTGGGCAGCTGAGCCAGGAGCAGCCCGAGCTGTGCTGCTCCGACAGCCCTTCGAGAAGCTTCAGATGTCATCAGACGATGGCACGAGTCTCCTTTTCCTGGACTTTGGGGGTGCTGAAGGAGAGATCGTAAGTGGAGGGCTGCCTCTGCATCCTGGGGGTGGGGATGCTCTCCTGGAGGCCAGGCTGGAAAGAGCCCCTGATCCTTCTCTCTGTCTACTCTGCAGCAGCTGGACCTGCATTCGTGTCCCAAAACTATGGTCTTTATCATCCACTCCTTCCTTTCGGCCAAAGTCACCCGCTTGGGGCTCTTGGCCTAGAAGTTGTCAGATGCACTAGCCCTGAAGAGGATCATTTACCCTGTGGCCTGACTTGTCCTTCTGCCGACTGCCTACTCATCTTTGGGCGGAGGGAAGGGAGAGGAGGAAAACAAGGGTCTCAGAGACCAGCCTGAGGAAGGCCGGCTTGGTCTTGGGGAACAGGACTCAGACCTGAAACAGCGGGTCTGGCTTGTGATGGGGCAGCCTTCCTACTGCTCACCTCCACCAGTGCCTTTTGAAGAGAGATATTTTGTGTACACAGAAGCCATTCCAAGCCTGGGACCTGCCCCTGTGGGGATTCTGTCCCCAGCCAACAGCAGAGCTGCCAGGCCTCCTGGAGGCCCCAAGCCACCCCTGAGATCTCTGTGGTTGGAGTCTTCTGGGTCAGTGGCAAGAGGAAGAAGAGGAGCCTTCCTGTTCACTTTCTCCTGAGCCCCGTGGGGCGTCTGGGTTTTCTCTTCTCTCTCCTCCTTCCTCTTGGCTAATAAACAGCCTGTGAGCACATAGGCAGCCTGGCTCCATGTCTGTGGTTTGTGTCTTGACATTTAGACTCCGAGGTGACTCTGCAGTCCCAAGAGGGACCAGACCAAGTAGTGAGACCTTCTCCTGGAGAACTGGGTCTCAGAGTCAATTCAGGCTTTATCTGTGCTCTGTGATAAATGACCCTGCAATCTAGCAGCTTAAAACAACAGCTACTCATTATGTCTTCCATTCTGTGGGTCAGAAATCTAAGAGTGGATTTATTCCTATCTGAGTTGGATTTATTCCTATCTGAGGTCTCTTATGAAATTTCAGCCAATGAGGAAATTGTCCCATGAAGTTACTTAATTAGCTTGGTTGGAAATTAGGCACCAAGAAATAGGGAGATGCAGGTAGGTGAAGATTCTCCAGTCTTGCTTACTCATCCATCTCACTCATGCACCCACCAACCCACAGTTCACCTAGAAGTATCTAGGATACATCTGTTCTGTGCTAGTCCTTGGTGATGTAAAGCTGACAGGTCTCTATCCTCAGCTGGAAGAAATCTATCAAAATCTTCCACAATCACATGCGTGATTCCAATTGGTCAGACCCAGGGAGTGAGCCGAGATGATGGTGGGACCTCTCCTGGTCTCATTTCTGTAGGAGGAGACACTGAAGCAGGTACAGCTTAGAGAAACATACTTCAGCCAGCTTCTCCTGAGGTAATACTGTCACACAACAACACACAAACCAACCCGGCTCAATCTCCATGGCTACAACAACAGGCCTTTGTTTTCATGCTCCTGGCTGTGCATCGACTACAGTTTTCCTAGTTCAAACTGGGCTGAGCAGAACACTTTTGCCCCTGGCTGTTGGTTGGGCTTCCTCGGGCATGCTTGCCCTAGGGTAGGTCAGTGGAGTGCGAAGAACAGTCACAGTCAGTCACATAGACCATTCAGGTCATCTGCCTGACAGAGAAGGAAAGCGCACCCCACTCATGGGAGGGGAGAGGGGGAGTGAGTGAGTGCTCAGTATCAGAACTTTCACCAACCAGTAGACTTCCGTGAAAGACGGGTGAGTATCTTAGCACATTCAGGTCCTAAAGCATAAAGAATATGAGGTTCCCAAGCTCCTGGAACCATAGGGTTTTGTTTCTGATTATTTTTAAAACTTCCCTGACCCAAATCCCACACTGGCCTAGGAAGCCACAGTTGGTCTCTGGACTACTGCCACAGTCCCCGGGCGCTTTTCTGATCCTTCGGCCCCTCCTCATCCCGTTCACCCCCATGCCACAGTGTATTCACCACACAGTCGCCACTTTGTAGGCAAGGACACGGGCGTCAGCAGTGGCTAGTTGGCCATGGTTATCCAGCCGTCAGCAGCACAGCCCCAGCGGGAACCCAGCCAGTCTGAGGTTGAGTTAGTCAGTGCTAAGAATAGGGCTTTGGGATCAGACTGAACTATGGGTGGATCCCAAACACGGCCCGCTCTGTTTGCTGTGTGAGCCTTTGTGTGTGACCACTTCTGTATTCTCACCTTCAAGTGTGTGAAATGAGTTAATCTCATAGATTTTTTTTTATGAAACCAAAAAGAAGTTTTCTGAGACAGGTCTCACTCTGTAGCCCAGGCTGGCTTGGAACTAGATATGTACAGGCCAGATTTACCTCAAATTCACAGAGATCTGCTTGCCTCTGTCTCCAGAGTGCTGGGATTAAAGGGATGTGCCACCATGCCTAGCCTAGGTGTCTTTAATAAGCTAACTACATCCATGAGGGCTGTGCCTTTATGACTTAATTACCCTACCTCCTATTCTTGAAGGGTACAGTTTCAATATGTGGATTTGAGGGGGACACCCGCATTGAGACCATAGCACTAGCTATATCTTTGAAATAGGAGAATGAGGTGGAGAGTGAGGCCCAGAATGCCTTACACAGAGATTTCAGAGTTAACATATTAAAGAAACCAGTTGGAGGGCCACTGAGATAGCTAGTACTGAGCACTTAGCACTGTTAGTACTAGAGTTTGATTCCCGGCACCCACATCAGGTGGCTCACAACGCCTGTAACTCTAGCTTCAGTTGGAGGATAGGGGGTTTCTGGCTTCCCATACAGAGGTGCTTCTAGCTTCCCGCACAAACACACAAAACAAAACAGAATGAAGAGGAAGACTGGGAATGCCGAACTCCTTCCCTCCACCCAAATCCAGGCTCTTGGTGGGAGTAGTGACCGGAAGAGACCAGGAGGGGGCGCCTCTCCTCTGTTACTCATGCTATATGCTTGTGGAATTTGAACTGTCCACATGGAATGTTTACACTTTAAAACTAGGTGTTATGGTGGAGCTTGCAAAACACCTATGCTACACAGGGTGGTTCTGACCTCGGGGCTCTGGTCTGTCTGCCTGCTCTCAGCATTTTCCTGAGTATAGAATCTATAAGTTAGGTCTGGGGAGAAGAAGTGAAAGGACCAAGCGGATGCTATAACAGGCTGCTCAGTCCTCTCTCGGAGATCAGGCCTCAATTTCAGTTTTTCTGAGACTTAAGCAAACAGTTTCTGGGAGGGCCATGAACAAAAGACATAGTCCTTGCAGTCGCTCCCTTTCTGCATGTACTCTGACTGTTCAAGGTTCAGCCAGTTGTTTACTGTCTGGGACCCCTCACCAACTTAGAGCTACTTGCATGGGTCAATGTGAACATGCTAGGCCAGCCTGCCTCCATGGCAGCTCAGGGACAGAGCCTCGGCCACTGAGTCAACCCCCACAGTTAGCATGTGCAAGGCCAGCCAGCCCCATGGCAGCTCAAGGACAAAGCCTGGGACTTGTCCTGGACAGCCCCCAAAATGATAATTGTAACCCCCAACCAGTAAATTCAAAGGTTACATACCCTCACCCAATTAAAAGAGAACAGAGACCTTCAAAAATAAAAATAAACCAATCCGAGTTGCACCCGTGCCAAACCCCCAACTCCCCAACCGCCCTGAAGGGCTTGCGGTTTTGCCTTTAAATAGCTAGCCTCACAAAGAAAGAGCAACTCCTCCCTGCCTCTCTGCATTGGGTGTAGGAACGAGTTCCCTGCCTAGGCTTGTATCTACAGAATAAACCTTGCGGTTGCATTCTGGACACCCTCGGTCTTTGGTCGCGATCTGGGCATAACAGAAGCACCTTGGCTAGAGGCATGGCCCACGGGGAAGGGAGAGCAGCTGAGAGCATCAAGGCCCTGCCAGGTGACAGGAATAGGTAAAGAAGTGGTGAGGAACAACAGGGCTGTCCAGGGCCATTTGGGAGATTCAGGAAAGGTGGGCAGTTCAGAGCTAGCCACAGAAACCCTTCTTCACTCTTTTCTCTAAATTCTTGTTTACCTTTATTTATTTACTTACTTATTATGAGACAGAGTCTTACTAGGTAGCTCTGTCTGGACTTGAATTCACAAAGACCAGCCTGCTGCTGCCTCCTGAGTGTTGGGGTTACTGAAGTATGCTACTGGGCCCGGAGACATTTAGTATGTGTGTATGTGTATATCCCATGGCGTATCTGTGGAAGTCAGGACGTGTGGGACTTGCGGGAGTCAGTTCTCGCCTTTCACCTTGTAGGTTCTGGGGATTGGAACTCAGGTTGCCAGGCTCTGCTTCCTGAGTGTTGGAATTACTGCACGAGACGTGTGTGCGCGTGCGTGTGCGCGTGTGTGTTGGGGAAGGTTGTATGTCCCATGGCATATGTGTGGAGGTCAGAGGACCTGCAGGAGTAAATTCTCTTTCACCTTGTAGGTTCTGGGGATTCGAACTCAGGTTGTCAGGGCTTGGCAACAAGTGCCTTACACTCTGAGCCATCTTACCAGCCCCATGGGTCACTTTTCTTAAAGGGCCTGGGGCGGGGAGGAGAGGAGAGTGCATGTGGCAGGAGGGAGCTAATGGGTGACAGGGCAGTGTCCCTACTTTCCAGGGGCAGAGCACTCCTAAGAATCCCTCATTTTCTTGGGAAGAGGGCAGATGCAAACTCTGAGGCTGCCCACGTGCCCAATCTGTTTTGTTTTTTTTGAGGCAGGGTTTCTCCACGTAGCCCTGGCTGTCCTGGAACTCGCTCTGCAGACCAGGCTGGCTTCGAACTCAGAGATCCAAGGAATTAAAGGTGTGCGCCACACCACCGCTCGGCCCAACCTGGTTTTTAAGCCTTATTTAGAATTTTTTGGTTAGCATATAAAGAACTGGATTTCACACCCATATATTTTTTCAAAGCCTAAGGCCTGAGTCTACCAGGCCGGTAGGAAACATTTCCCTTAGAACACCGCTGACGGAAGTCACGGCGGAACAGAAGTTGCACGCCTAGGCGCGCAGCGGAGGACGCCGGAGAGAGACCCACACCAGCTGACAGAGCTTCCGGTTCGGACGCGGGACCTCGCAGTTGTGGGAGGTGAGAGACTTGAAGTGGCTTTGCTCAGGTGACGCGCCGTGGAGCAGGCGGGATCGCGGCGTCCAGAAAAAGCCGGGTGCACTAGGGGAAGGTGCTAGGTGTTGGGCGGCGGGCAGCCTTGCGGGAGACCTGCGAATGTAGCTCAGTCCCGCTGCCTACCTCCGTACGTCCTGGGCCAAGTCACCGGGTCGTTCCGAGCCCTAGCGCCTCCCCTTGGGAAGCAGAGATGGAGGTCGATCGGCCTTGCTGGGTGGCTGTCGGGGTTCTGGTGGGCGTGCGCGCGGAGCCCCCGCCACGCCCAGCGCCAGTATCTGCCCAATCACGTGCTTGGATGTGGCAGGTGGTTCCGCCCCTTTCCACTGCCATTAAGAACTCCGCCCTGCGCTGTGCTGTGCAAACCTTTAAGCTCCCACCAGGTTCGACCGAGAGGATCGCTGCCCCATCCCACCGCTCACAAAGAAGGCTCCCGGATCCCAGGCTTGCTCCGCTAGGCAGCAATCACATTGACTCTTAAGGTCCATGCTGTGAAAAGAGGTGTGGACTGTGAATGAATGGTTGCTGAAGTCTTAGTACGCCTGTTTGGGTTTTTTTCCCCACCTCTTTAAAAGTAGTGTGTGTGTGTGTGTGTGTGTGTGTGTGTGTGTGTGTGTGTGTGTGTGTGTGTGTGTGTGTGTGTGTGTACACAGCGTGTGGTGAGCAGAGTCATTCCTCCTTCCACCGTTCTTTCCATTCACGGTGGATTCAGGGGCTCTAACTGAGGTCTTCAGACTTGAGCCACCACTTTTACCCACTGGGGTTTTAAAGTTTTTTTTTTTTTTTTTTTTTTTTTTTTTTTTTTGTGTGTGTGTGTGTGTGTGTAGTTCAGGCTGACTTCAAACTGGGCTTAAAAGTGTGTGCCTCCAGTGCCTGGCATCCGACTGTTTTTTTTTTGTTTTTGTTTTTTTTGAGACAGGAATTTTCTGTGTAAGAGCCCTAGCTGTCCTGGAATTCGATTTGTTGACCAGGCTGGCCTCAAACTCAGAGATCCTCCTGCCTCTGCCTCCTGAGTGCTGGGATTAAAGGCGTGCGCCACCACCGCCCGGCCTGTTTTTAGTTTTTTGAGACAGGGTTTCTCTGTGTAGCTCTGGCTGTCTTAGAACTCAATCTGTAGACCAGGCTGGACCCGAGCTCACAGAGATCTGCCTCTACCTCCTGGTGGTGGGATTAAAGGTGTGTGCTACCACTGCCCAGTTTCAGGGTGGGTTTTTAATGTGTGATTTTCATAACATCTGGCAAGTGGTTAAGTCCTGTTTTTACTATTTACAAAAAATAGATATGACATTTGTAGTCCAGAGGTGGGAATTTGACTTGCAAAAAGTGGTCATGCAGCAATTAAAGGGCAGAAGTAGATGATTTTAAAGCTCACACCCGGGCTGAAAAGATGGTTCACATGTATGCATGAAAATAAAAATATAGTGAAAAAAATTAAAGCTCACATTAAAAGTCTCTTTTCTGACACTTGAGAGTAGGCTAGTGTGTGGTCTTCCCCGACCCCCAGGGTTTCTCTATATAATAGACCTGACTGTCCTGGAACTCACTCTGTAGACCAGGCTGTCCTCAAACTCACAGAGATCCACCTGCCTCTGCTTCCTGAGCACTGGGATCAAAGACGTGCACTATCACACCCTCTCCTTTTTTTAAAAAATTACATTTTATTTATTTAATTTTTGTTTGTGTGCTCATGCACATGAGTGCGTGCCGTAGTGTGTGTGTGTAGAGATTAGAAGACAACCTATGGAAATCGGCTCTTTCTTTCCACTGTGTGGGTCAAGTCAGGGTTTGTGGCAGGTGGCTTTACCCATCTCACTGCCCTACTTTAGTTATTTCTATCTGTAAATTATAGATACTATGAGTTTTTTTATTATTATTTTTTGTTGATACAGGATTTCTCTGCATAGTTTTGGCTGTCCTGGAACTCGCTTTGTAGACCAGGCTGGCCTTGAACTCACAGAGATCGACCTGCCTCTGGCTCTCAAATACTGGGATTAAAGGCATGCACTACCATGCCCAGCGTGAGAGACCTTGCTAGGTTGTCCATGCAGGCCTGGAACTCCTGGGCTCAAATGATCTTCCTGCCTCAGCCTCCCAAATCACTGAGACTATAGGTTTACCATGCTTGGGTTAAGGTAAGCTATCAGGAGTACCTTTGAACTGGATATGGTGGTCTGTGCTGGCGATTCTAGTACTTGGGAGACTGAGGCAGGAGGAATGAGGAGAGTTTGAGGTCAGGCTGGACTATACAGCAAGATCTAAAAAAAAAAAAAAATGAACAAACAAAACCTAGTCCCCCCACTGTAGATGAACAGTCTTATTAAATAAGAAACACAGAGCCAAATTCAGTTAAAAGCCAAGAGGTCAGAGCAGTAGTTAAGAGCTAAAAACCCTTTCTTACCCTTCCCTGTCGCTGCTGTCTTTCCCTTTAGCAAGAGACCTACTTCCTGTGTATCTGTCTTTTTATTGACTTTCTGTTCTGCCTTCTCATTGGTTGTAAACCCAACCACATGACCTCCTCGTCACTGCCTGTCTGTACAGACCTCCAGGTCTTCTATGGTTGGTATTGAGATTAAAGGCGTGTCTCTCCATGCTGGTGGTATTCTTGAACACACAGAGATCCGCCTAGCTCTGCCTCCCAATTGCTGGGATTAAAGGCATGCATCACCACCGCCTAGCGTCTGCTATGGCTTGCTATTAGCTCTGACCCCCAGGCAACTTTATTTATTAACATACAAATAAAATCACATTTCAGTACAAATAAAATATCACCATACTCTCCCCCCACCCCTCAGCCTGGACTATATAGTGAGTTCCAGGCTAGCTGAAGATAATACTGAGATTATGTCTCAGTACTTCTTATGCTCCCCACCCCAAGGCATGCTCTCTTCTGCTTTGGTGAGGAGGAAGTGTCCAGAGCAGTACCTGTATAGAGTGTGCTGTAAGTATTGGTGTGTCTCACTCTTTTGCAGACTTGGGACCACAGGTGCCATGCAGCCTTTACAATGTGTCCTCCAAGCACAGAGGTCTCTAAAGTGGGGGCCGCTTACCTCTGTGTCCTGGCCGCTGCTCAGGACCTGCAGGGCACATAGCAGTGTCCCCACCACTTCATGTCTCAGTCCAGAGGGGCAGAGCTCAGAAGGTGTTCAGAAGGATTTCAGCTCCAGGCTAGCCACCGGACCAACTTTTCAGCATTTTTTAAGAAGTGCTTCGGTTCTTCAAGAGAAACCATCTTCTCCAGAAGTGGAGGACCCACCCCCCTATCTCACGGGGGATGAACTCCTAGGAAGGCAGAGAAAAGGTTAGTTTTACTTCTCTCTTCCCCTTGGCTTCCTTCCGTGCGCCACCGCGGCCTCCGGCTTGACTGCTTTAGCTGTTCTCTTAGTACACTGTGGCTTTGGGGAGTCAACAGTGTGGGCAGGTTGCTTAGTTATAGAATCATCAGACCCTGCCGAGTGGCGTTACTGTAGAGAGACTCAGAGGCTGGGCTGGGGGAGAGTTGTTTGGTAGAGTGATTGCCTGGCCTGCATGAAGCTCTGAGCTCCATCCTCAGCTCCTCAAAAAGAAAACAGAACTCAAAAGCTCTGCACGGGAAATGGACTCCTCTCTTTGGTTACTTTTGGAAACACTATAATCTGTGTTCTAGTTACAATTTTTAAAATTCCATTTAAATTTCATCATTTATGTGTTTGTGTGTGTGGCGTGTGTGTGTGTGTGTGTGTGTGTGTGTGTGTGTGTGTGTGTGGCACATGTGGAGGTCAGAGGACAACTGTGAGAGTTGGTGTCTCCTTCCACATGTCATCAGGCTTGGTGGCAGAAGCCTTTATCCATTAAGCCATTTTACCCAACCCTGCCCTCTCCCGTTTGAAGCTGGGTCTTGCTGTGTAGCCCAGGTTAGTTTGAAACTCATAATCCTCTTGCCTCAGCCTCCTAATGGCTGGAATTACTGATGTCTGCCATCACTTCTGGTTTAGAATTTTATTCTTGGGGCTGGCGAGATGACTCAGAAGTTGCCTGCCCTCGGGTCTGATCACCTGAGTTTGATCCCTGGAACCCACATGGTGGAGGGGGAGAGCTGACTCCCACAGATTGTCCTCTGACCTCTGAACTGGTGCCATGGCATAAGTGCCCCCCACCTTCCAAAATATATAAAAAAAATTGGCTAGGCCTGTGGTAGACACCTTTTTATCTCAGCACTTGGCAAGCAGAGACAGGAGGAGCTCTGTGAGTGCAAGGCTAGCCTTGTCTACATAATGAATTCTAGGCCAGCCAGAGGTACATAGTAAGACCCTGGCTTAAAAAAAAAAAAAAAAAAGCTATATGCAGTGTTCTGCCTGCATGTATGCCTGCACACCAGAAGAGGGCATCAGATCCTATTATAGATCGTTGTGAGCCACCATGTGGTTGCTGGGAATTGATCTCAGGACCTCTGGTGGAAGAGCAGCCAGTGCCCTTAACCACTGAGCCATCTCTCCAGCTCCTGTTTCCTGTTTTGTTTTGCTTTTCTTTTTTTTTTTTTAAAGATTTATTTATTTATTATGTATACAGAAGAAGGTGCCAGCTCTCATTACAGATGGTTGTAAGCCACCATGTGGTTGCTGGGAATTGAACTCAGGACCTCTGGAAGAGCAGTCAGTGCTCTTAACCTCTGAGCCATCTCTCCAGCCCTTGTTTTGCTTTTCTGAGAAAGAATCTGTCTCTTTAGCCCAGGCTGGCCTGGAGCCCACTGCGTAGCTCATGCTGGCTTCCAATTCATGACAATCCTCCTGCTGTGGCCCCCCATGTGTTGGCTTTATGGTATGAACCCACTATGTCTGTCTTCCATTTGGAATAATAGCCTGCTGGTGGTAATGGGGTAGTAACTAGAAATAAGATTTGAAAGGGCCCACCACAGTGTGAAATTCATGTTTTGCAACTTGGTGTAAATTTGTACTTTTACTTCATAGTATGACCATGGCTGCCTTCTTTTTTATTCTGTGGTATTTGTACCCTCTAGTCAGTGCTGCAGCTTTCAGAGGCTAGAGAAGCTCTTTGTTAGAGGGGGGACTGTAATATGGGGCCTTGAATTTAGTTTTTCCTCAGATAGATGAAAATGATCGTTAGTCTTTCCTGTTCTTGTTTCTGTAGCCCTATTTCCTCCTTTTTTTTTTTTTTTTTGTTTTGTTTTCTCAAGACAGGTTTCTCTGTGTAACAGCCTTGCTGTCCTGAAACTCACTCTGTAGACCAGCTTGGCCTTGAACTTACAGAAATCCACCTGCCTCTGACTCCTGAGTGCTGGGATTAAAGGTATGTGCCACCAATGCCCAGCTATTTCCTTATTTCTTTTTTTTTTTTTTTTTTTTTTTTTTAAAGATTTATTTATTTATTATGTATACAGTGTTCTATCTACATATACACCTGCAGGCCAGAAGAGGGCACCAAATCTCATTACGGATGGTTGTGAGCCACCATGTGGTTGCCGGGAACTGAACTCAGGACCTCTGGAAGAACAGCCAGTGCTCTTAACCTCTGAGCCATCTCTCCAGCCCTATTTCCTTATTTCTTAAGGAGCATATTTCCCCTATATTTTTAAATACCCTGCTTATAATAGGTGTGTGAATACGATGTTGTATTTCCTTTGTTCTGAAAGGCTATTATTAATTTGGGAGTACACCTGTCAGTTGAAGGTGTTTTAGGGTCCTTGTGGCTAACAAGGACAACAGGGGACTTTGTGGATAACGAGTTGCCTCAGGTGTTTCTGAGGGCTTTGGGAAGGAGGCCCAAGACATGTGGCCCTCTGTCTACTCAGTCCACCTTTCATTACAGTCTACCTCGAGACCTATGGCTGCCAGATGAATGTAAATGACACGGAGATAGCCTGGTCCATCTTACAGAAGAGCGGCTACCTGCGGACCAGCAACCTTCAAGAGGTGCTTGCATTCCCTGCTTCCCCATTTCCTGGGCCTGGGCTACCTGCCTTGGTGCAGGTTCTTAGATGCAATGAGTTTTAGGGAGAGAGTGTTGCTGCTGAGTTAGTTCCTTTGAGTCTGTGTACCCTAGGACTGGCATATACTGGTGTTCCAGCTGTTTTCAGCTTTCATGATGCTGTTCATCTTCAGGAAAGGGGTTATCAGACTTGGTGTGGTCACATGTGTCTGTAATCCCAGCCTTGGGAAGTGGAGGCAGGAGGATCTAGAATTTGAGGCCGTTTGACTATAGGGCATGATTGTGTCTCCAGAGCAGCCAAACTAAACCCAACCAAACCAGAGCCAAACAAAGATACCTTGTGGAGAGTGCAGGTGAGGCTTGAGGAATTAGTGCATAATGGGTACAGAGCTTTCCCTGGGAAGTTCTGGAAGGAGATGGTGGTGATGGTTGCACTGTAGTGTTCAAGCATTCTCATTATAGCACTGTCCCCTTAAAAATGGTTAAAATACCATAATAATAGGAAAAAAGCAGGTGGACTGCATGGTAGTGATTCTGCAAGGCTGATTTCAAAGCTTGTAATTTTCTTTTTCTTGTTTTCCCTTAGGCTGATGTGATCCTTCTTGTCACGTGTTCTATCAGGTACAGATTTGTTCTTTCCATAGGGAATAAATATATTGTGTGTAACCATGTCAAGGAGGCTTACTTATGGAGATGAACCAGTGACTCCCGGTCAGTGAGAGTTGAGAGTTTCTCAGTAATAGAGGTAGTATTGATGCAATTGGCTGACATTCGCTGAGCATGTCCTGTGTGTTGGGTTCCATGTGTACAATATACATGGATGTATTAGTTTAATTCTCACAGTAGCAATTCTGTGAAGTTGTTTCTCCTACCAAACCCATTTATCTGGGCATGGTAGTACACCCCTGTAACCTCAGCACTGCAGAAGTTGGGAGGATTGTGAGTTCTAGACCAGCCTGGACTACACAGTGAAACTGTCTAAAAAGTAAACAGTAGTCACAAAAATGCCCAAACCAAGCTCTATACATTATATAGAATTTTTAAATTCACAATGCTGAGCTCCCAAATTTCCTAAAGTTTTCTGGCTATTAATGGCATATTCTTATAATATATACATCTGATTTGAGGTGTAGCCAGTGGTTGGGAAACAGAATTCTGAGAAGATGTAAGTGACATCTTCAGAGCTTGCCAGGAAGTACTTGATCATAGGAAGTTCCTCAAAAGTGATAGACTGGAGAGATGGCTCAGCAGTTAAGAGCACTGGCTGCTCTTCTAGAGGACTTGGGCTCAATCCCTAGCAAGCACATGGCAACTCACAACCATCTGTAGTTCCAGTTCCATGGGATCTGATCTCTCTACAGGCACTAGGCACATGGGTGGTAGTGTACATATATGTAGACAAAATACCCATACACATAACAGATTTTAAAAATGAATTTTAAAAGAAGCAAACACATCCTCTTTTTGTTGTTGTTTGTTGTTGAAGACATGTTAGTGTTGCTATTTCCACAGCTGCCTTTAACATTAACTCCTTGATCTGACACATTTTTTTATGGGACCTCTGTGGAATGACACTGAGCTGGTTGTTATGAGAGATTCAGAAATGAATCTTCTTCCATAAAACTAGACTTCAAGGAGCTTGGTCTCATATAGGGACTATGACAGGTGTATAAGTGGCCCACTAACATCTGATGGAAAAAGTTAACTAAACATCATACAAGCTGGGGTGGTGGTTTATGCCTGTAATCCCACTACTTGGGTGGTCAAGAAAGACGGGTTGCTGTGAGTTTGAGGACAGCTCAGGCTACATAATGTGTTTTAGGTTAGCCTGGGCTACAGAATGTATGAAACAACAAAAACAAATTTCCAGGTTCAGGAGAAGTAGAGTTAAGGTAGAGGATGCTGGAAGGGAAGAGAGTCACAGAAGAGTTGGGGAAGGGTTTGTGAAGGATGTCGTTTTTGAGTTTGATTTAAAGGCTAGTCTGGATTTTGAGATGTGTAGGGAGGATATTGTTAGAGGACAAGAGAATGATAGCAAGTTGTGCTTTTCCAGTTTACCTCTATGTGCCTTCCCTTAGTGAAGGACTCAGGTGACTTTCATTTTCTTCCCATTGACCTGCTCTCCTATTTGCTCATTTTTGCCTCATTGGATCTTTGCAGGGAGAAGGCTGAGCAGACCATCTGGAACCGTTTACATCAGCTGAAAGCCCTGAAGACAAAGAGACCACGCTCCCGGGTACCTCTGAGGATTGGGATTCTAGGTATACATTCATTTGCAGATTTTTCCATTTTGAGACTTGTGATCCTAGAGTTTTTCCTTTAGATCAGTGGTTCTCAACCTTCCTAACGCTAGGACCCTTTAATACAGTTCCTCATGTTGTGGTGACCCCAACCATAAAGTTATTTTGTTGCTACTCCATAACTGTAATTTTGCTACTGTTATGAATCATAATGTTAATATCTGATATGCAGGATATCTGATATGTGACCACAGGTTGAGAATTGCTGCTTTAGAGGCCTGGATCCAGGGTGTAAATTAGCCATATCTCCCCCTTGCATCTCTTTTACTTGCTGTTAGAGACTGCAAGATTAAGTGAGATGAAGCTCATTAGAAATAATAGGTACCCAGGTGGTTGTGGCACACGCCTTTGGTCCCAGCACTTGGAAGGCAGAGGCAGCTGGATTTCTGTGAGTTTGAGGCCAGTCTAGTCTATAAAAGTGAGTTCCAGAATAGCCAGGACCGTTATACAGAGAAACCCTGTCTCAAAAAAACTAAAACAAAGCCAGGCGGTGGTGGCACATGCCTGTAATCTCAGCACTCGGGAGGCAGAGGCAGGAGGATCTCTGTGAATTTGAGGCCAGCCTGGTCTACAGAACTAGTCCAGGACAGGCTCCAAAGCTACAGAGAAACCCTGTCTCGAAAAAAACAAAACAAAACAAACAAACAAACAAACAAACAAACAAACAAAAAAACAACAAAAAAAAAAACAACAAAAAACACCTAAAACAGAAACAAAAAACCAACCAATCAACAAACAAAAAACCTCAAAAGACTAGGATAATGGTATTTCTGCTATGAGGGATTTAACCACTTGCATTTAGCTGGGTGGTAGTGGTACATGCCTTTAATCTCAGCACTCAGGAAGCAAAGGCAGGCAAATCTCTGTGTGTTAGAGGCCAACCTGGTCTACAGAGTGAGTTGCAGGACAGCCAGAGTTGTTACACAGAGAAACCCTGTCTTGAAAAACCAAAATAAATAAATAAATAAAATAAATAAAAAACAAAAATAAAATTAAAAAAAAAAAAGGAGAGAAAGAAACAATAGATGTTCAGTTAGTCATGTGTTCTTCCTAGAGCCTGATGCAGTTCATGTAGTACAGAGTGATAGATATAGGATTAGCATCTGGAGTCTGGAGGTAACATGAGTTTACAGTATAGTCATCTGCCATGTGAACTACTGAAGCATGCCCAAGTGAAAATCCAGGTCTGCCCTGACCAGTATGGTAGTCAATAGTCACATCTAGAATAAAATTTCAAAAATCCACTTCTTCCTTTGCATCAGACATATTTCAGCTTTTCAGTAGCCACAGCTGACTAGGGACCACCAGCTTACACAGCATCTCCAGTCATTTCCATCCAGCACATCCCTTCACCTTGTTAGAAAGCTCTGTTGGACAGTTCTAGTCTAGGTGGCCAGGAAACATATTTCAAAAATAAATGCTTGGGGGGTTGGCCAGGTGGCTCAGCAGGGAAAGCACTTGCCATCTAGTCTACTGAATTGACTTTGATTCTGGGACACACATGGTAGAAGGAGAGAACCGACGACCCCACTGTGTCCTCTGACCTCCACATGTGTACCGTAGCATGTGCACACCATGTAAAAAACACTCTAATCAAAAGCGAAATCTCTGCATTCTTTCTGTCTCAGAATTTGGCTAATATTTAACTTTATGCATAGTGGACCGTGTCCATTGTAGTATAGTTAACTCAATCACTTTTGATATGTCAACACACAGCTAGTGTATCCAATTATACTGATTAATGTAGAAAGATGCTAGAGGAGTTTTATTCCTTTTCACGTCATTATAGTTGCCCTTGGGTATAAATCCTTCAGGAATTTTATAAACCCCAAGGAAAAAAAACTTAAAATAATCATGGTATACATCAATTTGCCATTTTTATAGTTTTTGTATATGTTCTGTGGTATTAAGTATATTCACATACTTAGACAGCCATTACTACTGTAAGTGTTACAGCTCTGAGGGCAAAGGTATCCTGGCAGTCAGGAGCCAAGGAATACCACAAAGTCACACTGCACAACAAATCTCACACAAGAGATTTATTGGAAGAGATGCCGGAGAGTGGCTGCCTCTGCCTAGGAGAGAAGCAGCAGAGAACTGAGCAGGAGGCAGGCTTTATAGAGTTGGTGGAGCTTTCAAGGGTAGCCAGGGTGGGATTTTGTGGCCTGATCTTGGAGGTTTTTTTTGTCCTGTAGAGTGGAGCTTGGCCACCTGTGTAGAGGGGCTAGAAATTATGGCTAGGGGCAGGGCCTGGCCACTCATGCCTCAAGGGACTTAAACAATTATCATCCACCTCCATAAGCAATAACTTAACATTTCACCTTCCCTCTGGCTATTGGCATCCATCATTCTGTTTTCTGTTTTTGAATATACTAGGTACTTCCTATGAATGGATTTATACAGTTATTTGTCTTTGTATACTTGGCTGTGCCACTTTGCATACCATCAGTAAGATTCTTATACTATATGTTATAGTGTGTGTCAACATTTCTTTTCCTTTTTTTGTGAATGGGGTAGTGGTGCTAGAATTTAAACACAGGGTTTCACATGCTAGGAAAGTGCTCTACCACTCCAATTTCAATCTCTTTCCTTTTAAAGCTTGAATAATATGCCATTGTATATTGGTGCTACATTTTTTATATCTGTTTATTGGGTTGTTTGGGTTGATTCATTTAGGTTGTTTCCACCTTCTTTGTTTTGTGTGAGACATGGTCTTGCTATGTAGGTCTGGCTGGTGTGGTATTTGATATGTGACTTTGAGATGGTTTCAGAGGCATTGCCATACTCCTGCTTTAGTCCCCCAAGGCTGGAATTGCAAACTTGTACCACTTTGTCTGTCTGTGAATAATTTTTTAACATTTAAAAAAAAGTGTCATCTGTTTGCCTAGTGTGGGTGACAGCATGCTAATGGAGGTCAGAAGACAGCTTACGGAAAAGTTGGTTCTCCCCTCCTATCATGTGGGTCCCAGGATGAAACTCAGGTGGCAGGCTTGTTTGCGAGCACCTTTACATGCTGAGCCAACTGTCTCATTGGCCCTGGCTGTGAGTAATTTTTAGTTGTTTTCACAGGGAATGTCTGAGTTTCATTTTTGTTGCTGTGATGAAGCACTCTGACCAAAAAGGGAGGAAAGGGTTTGTTTGGCTTTACAGTTCCAGGTTACAGTTTATCAATGAGGGGAAGTCAAGGCAGTCACGTGACACCCACAGTCAAGGCGGAGAGAGAGTGGACACATCATTTCTCTGTGTAGCTCTGACTTTCCTGGAACTCCCTTTGTAGACCAGGCTGGCCTTGAACTCACAGAGATCCTCCTGGCTCTGCCTCCTGGGTGCTGGGACTAAAGCTATGTGCCACCACCGCCCGGCTGCACATCATTTCTTGTTGGCTTGCTTCTGCTCAGCTGGCTAGCTTCACTTCACTCATATACAGTTCAGGGCCTTGGCCATGAATGATGATGCCACGCCCAGGGTGGGTCCTCCCACTTCCATTAACAATCAAGGCAATCCTCACAGACATGCCCACAGACCAGCCTGATCTAGACAATTCCTCAATTAAGACTCTCATCCCAGGTGAGCTTAGGTTGGGTCAGTATGACAGTTTACACTAGGGGACTAGGGTGGAGAGATGGCTCAGTGGTAAGAGCATATGTTGCTCTTCTAGAGGACCCGAGTTGGTTCCCATGTCTGAGTCACCTGAAACTCAAGTTCTCTGAGGTATCCAGTGCCCTCTTCTCAGGCACCTGTACTCATGTGCATCCCTGCCTCAATAATTATATATATATTTTTTAAATCTTAAAAAAAAACCCAAAAAACTATGGGGCTGGAGAGATGTATTAGCAGTTAAGAGCATGTATTGTTCTTTCAAGTTTGGTTTCAGAGGATCCAAGTTTGGTTTCCAGCATCTGTGTTGGGCAACTCACAACTGCCTGTAATTGCAGATCTAGGGGTTCCAACACCCTTTACTGAATTCCACAGTCATCTGCACTCTTGTGCACATATGCATACACAAGCACACATTCACATAAACAAACAAAAAATGTTTAAAGAAACCCCAAACAAGCCAGGCGGTGGTGGCGCATGCTTTTAATCCCAGCACTCGGGAGGCAGAGGCAGAGCCAGGCGGATCTCTGTGAGTTCAAGGCCAGCCTGAGCTGCAGAGTAAGTTCCAGGACAGGCACCAAAGCTACACAGAGAAACCCTGTCTTGAAAAAACAAACAAACAAAGAAACCCCAACCAACTCACCACTCCAAAGAGTTTGTAAAAAGTATGCTTTAAAATTTTATAGCCTTAGGCCGGGCGGTGGTGGCGCACGCCTTTAATCCCAGCACTCGGGAGGCAGAGCCAGGCGGATCTCTGTGAGTTCGAGGCCAGCCTGGTCTACAGCGCGAGATCCAGGAAAGGCGCAAAGCTACACAGAGAAACCCTGTCTCGAAAAACCAAAAAAAAAAAAAAATTTTATAGCCTTAGTAAAATGATGGTTTGGGGGTATCAATTTTATCAGCATAATTATTTGTATCACTTCTCATGGGTTTAGTAAGTATTGTGGGCTGAAAGAGAAAAAAGGGTAAGTGTAGTTGTAAACTTATAAATAGGCTTCTGATGTAAAATACGTTCTATCTTAGAGGTAACTTTTAACTGCAGAAGAGGTAGTTCATGTTTGAGAGGCTTTTGAGGGGCGGGGAATGCAGTGTGCTTGCTTAGCATGTGGGAAGCTCTGACTTCCATCTCCAGCAATGGTGGAAAGAATGGGGGGAAAGGCTTTTGGATGCCTCCCCACACCCCCAGGCATTTAACTGAGTTGCTCTGAATATTTCTGTGGTTTTCTTGTATTTGAAGATGTGGGTTCAGTGCTACAGGTCCAGTTTGAAGGATAATACTAAATTCTCAGAGAAGTTTTCTGTGCCTTGGTCTCCAGTACAAGTTATAAATCATGTGCACTGAGCAAAAGCCAGGAAACCAGATGAACTGTGGAAGAGGTACTAGTTCCTTTTACTTCCTAGGCTGCATGGCTGAGAGACTGAAGGGAGAGATCCTCAACAGGGAGAAAATGGTGGATCTCTTGGCTGGTCCAGATGCCTATCGAGACCTTCCCCGGCTGCTGGCTGTTGTGGAGTCAGGCCAGCAGGCAGCAAATGTGCTTCTCTCTCTGGATGAGACCTATGCGGATATCATGCCAGTCCAGACGAGCCCCAGTGCCACTTCTGCCTTTGTGTGAGTCATTATGTGAGACTTGGGGATGAGCTTCTCCCTTCTCTCTTGCTGTTGAAATAGCATGTTTAATCTCATTATGTTGAACATAAGGAAAAGGAATGCATTCGAACAGGAATGGTACAACATACAGAAACCAGCATGTGATATAGTAAGACTCCCTCACACCCATCATCCCTGCTCTCTCAGGCCATTTCTCAGAGGTTTGCATGTCAATCATTCTTATTTAATCCTTCTAGAACTGTCCCTTGAATATGCAGTCATATACTCATATGGATATGTTCCATACCCTCCTTTTAAAATATAAATATTATTGTTCTGTGTTTATTTTCCCTTAAGGAAATACCTTGGACTTTCTTGATAGAAAAACTTTTTTTTTTTAGTAGGAGGCAGGAACATTACCTGCTGTGAGTTCAAGGACAGCCTGGGCTCCACAGCACATACTAGGCAATTAATTCAGAGCTCCATTGAGAGACTGTCAGAAAACCAAAGTTGGAGTCAGATGCATATCTATAAACATAACACGTGGGAGATGGAGGCAGGAGCATCAGGAGTTCAAGATCCTCATCCAGGTTTTTTGCTACATACAAGTTTAAGTCTAGCCTGACCCACAGAAGACCCTGTCTCAAAGAAAAAGATTATATGAGAAATGCAAACTATATTTTAAATTCAGGGTCTCTTTTATATCATAGATAGACATAGTTTGCTTTCAATCTCTACATAAAAGTTCCAACTAATATACCTATAAAAACAGTAGGAACTCCGCAGTGCTGAGTCTGACCTCTTCCCTTACCACTGTGCTTCCTCACCAACATGTCTCCCAGTTATAGTCTGCTTCATATTCCATGATTGTGTACGGACAGATCTCACATTAGTCCAGTGTGAGCTTAGAGGCAGGAGGATCCAGAGCCAAAGAAAAATCCCAAGAGAGCTATAGAGCTGGAGACATGCTAGGACAACACTGCTCCTCTGTTAGCGGTGTTCTGGTACTTTCTTCCCCAGGTCAATCATGCGGGGCTGTGACAACATGTGTAGTTACTGCATCGTTCCTTTCACCCGTGGCCGGGAGAGGAGTCGGCCTGTTGCCTCCATTCTGGAGGAAGTGAGGAAGCTTTCTGAGCAGGTAAGGCTATCCGAGTTTTCTTTAAATGAGCATTGTAGCTGGAGAGTTTTCTCTCCGGGTTCCGCCAAGCCCCAGCAGTCCGACAGCCCACTTATAAAATAAACACACAGATGCTTATATTATTTAAACTGTTTGGCCTAATATCTCAGGCTTCTAGCTATCTAGTTCTTACATCTTAAATTAATCCATTTCTATAAATCTATACCTTGCCATGTGGCTCATGGCTTACTGGCATCTTCACATACTGCTTGTCATGGCGGCGGCTGGCAGTGTCTCCCTCCGCCTTCCTGTTCTCTCAATTCTCCTCTCTGTTAGTCCCGCCTATACTTCCTGCCTGGCTACTGGCCAATCAGTGTTTTATTTATTGACCAATCAGAGCATTTGACATACAGACCATCCCACAGCAGAGCATGTTCTCGACAGGCTGAGGGCAGCCTTTCTAATTTTATAGACTGTGGTATCTCTCTTGTCTCTTTCCTATCCACAGATAGTTTCACCACTGGCAGCTTGTAAAATCTTTATTTTCACCTTCCGAAATGCTAAAATTGTCCCCTCTTCTCCATTTTTAACTCTCTTACAGTACAAAACTCCTTTAGGATAGATATACTCTGTTTAAGAGATTGAAATGGTAACAAAAACCTGCCTTTACTTCCTGAGTGTTGGGATTACAGACATGCATACTCTGTACTTAAGGTTTTATTCTGTTGTTCAGTCTTTAGATAAGATACTCCAGTGTGGCTGGGCGGTGGTGGCGCACACCTTTGATCCCAGCACTTGGGAGGCAGAAGCAGGTGGATCTCTGTGAGCTCAAGGTCAGCCTATTCTACAGAGTGAGTTCCAGGACAGGCTCCAAAGCTACACAGAGAAACCCTGTCTCGAGAAAAAAAAAAAAAAAAAAAAGACACTCCATAGTGAAATTATTGGATTAAAGACAGGTTTTTGCATGGCTCTTGGTAGATTGAGCTAATTTTTAATTAGTGGTTTGACATGATACTATTCAAGAAGTTTTAAACTTGTTTTCAACATGTTTTTCCTATTTTTAGGGGCTAAAAGAAGTGACTCTTCTTGGTCAGAATGTTAATAGTTTTCGGGACAATTCAGAGGTCCAGTTCAATAATGCAGTGTCTACCAACCTCAGCCGTGGCTTTACTACCAACTATAAAACCAAACAAGGGGGGCTTCGTTTTTCTCATCTTCTGGATCAGGTTTCAAGAATAGACCCTGAAATGAGGATCCGTTTCACCTCTCCCCACCCCAAGGATTTTCCTGATGAGGTGAGTGTTGATGATATTTAGTGTTGTGACAAATTTTATTAGCATATCATTTTCTGGATGAAGTAGTATACAGCAGAGACCTTGAATCCTGCTTTGGGGGTTCTGTGTTACATTGCAATATCTCCTTGCAGAACTACTGTGGCCTGCCGGGTGGTGGTGGCACATGCCTTTAATCCCAGCACTCGGAGGCAGAGGCAGGTGGATCTCTTTGAGTTCGAGGCCAGCCTCATCTATAGAGTGAGTTCTAGGACAGCCGAAGCTGTTATACATAGAAACCCTGTTTCGAAAAATTGGGGAAATAAAAAGAACTACTGGCCTTTTGGCAAGACTTAACGTCCCCTAAGATCAGGAAGGCGATAGGATGGTTTTGCAATGGGAACTTGGGACCACTTGTATAGTGAGAAGTTTATGAAGGTAGACATCTGCATGATGGTGATGGTAGTGGTGGGGATACAGTGAGACCAGCAAGGGAGGCTATGTGATGTCTTGGGAAAGCACCTGACTGTAGCTGGTGACACACTTGGGCTCAAATCCAGCTCTTGCCCAGTGTGTGATGTATGTTTATAATCTTAGCTTTGGGAGGTTAACATAGGTGGGTTATGAGTTCCAGGCCAGCCTTAGCTCCATAGTGAGTGTCAGGCCAGTCCGGGCAACTTAGCAAGATGACTTTTTTTTTTTTTTTGAGATGGTTTCTCTGCGAAACAGTTCTGGCTGTCCTGGAACTCACTCTGTAGACCAGGTTGGCCTCGTACTCACAGAGATCTGCCTGCCTCTGCATCCCGAGTGCTGAGATTAAAGGCGTGTGCCACCACCACCCAGCGACTATGTTTTAAGAAACAAAAAAACAAACCTAAATGTCAAAGAGGGAAAAAAAAATTTATCCAAATCCCAGATGTTGTACTCTTTTGCTAGTAGATATATAAAGATACTTTTTAGTTTGCTGTCCTTATCTGGGAAAAGAGAGTAGTAATAACCTAGTGCTGTGGGTTGTTGAGAATGAATACATGTTTCAAACTTGGCCCAGTGCCAACATTGAGTAAATAGCATACATTTTTGCTCTAAATCCATTCATCCACTTTTTCTACCTAGATTGGATTGTCTTCTTACTGAATAATAAAAAGTTCTTTGTTTGTTTGTTGTCAAGACAGGGTTTCTCTGTGTAGCCCTGGCTGTCCTGGAACTCACTCTGTAGACCAGGCTGGCCTCGAACTCAGAGATCTGCCTGCCTCTGCCTCCCGAGTGCTAGGATTAAAGACGTGTGCTGTCACTGCCTGGCTCTTTCTACTTTTTGAGACCGGTCTCAGTCCATGTTGGTCTATGTAGTTGAGGCTGGCCTTGAACTCCTGATTCTTCCCCTCTCCTAAGTGCGGAGATTGCAGATGTGCACCATCACGCCTAGTTTTCTGCAGTGCTGAGGACTGAACCCAGAGCCTCCTGCGTGCCAGGCCGTCAGTGTATTATCTGAGCTTTATCCTCAGTTCCCAATCACCCTTTTAATAGTTTGAAAATCAGCCTCTGAAGAGAAACAGTGAGAGGAGTGCACCACTGAGGACTGTGTCACACGCCTTTAATTCCAGCACTCAGGAGGCAGTCAGGCAGATCGCTGAGTTAGAGACAGTCTGCTCTACATAGTGAAATCTTTTCTCAGACAAAACCAAACCAAACCAAAGACAAAACAATAGCAACCCTTTCCGGAATGTAGGAAGTATCCTTTTTTACAGGATTCTTTGGTGAGACTTAACCCACAATGTGTTTTGTTTAATCAGGTTCTACAGTTGATTCATGAGAGACACAACATCTGTAAGCAGATCCACCTGCCAGCCCAGAGTGGAAGCAACCGTGTGCTGGATGCCATGCGGAGAGGGTCAGACTTACTGGGGAGAGGACATCCTTTACCTTTCCAGTTTTTCTGAATCACTGAACACTGATTTGTTGCTAAGGACCTAGTTTAGTATACAACACACAGTAACAAATTAGTAAGTTATTGTTGTTTGAATGTATCTATGGACAGGTGAACTTGATTCTGTGCATCCTCTAAGCAGAGTAAGCAGTGAGTCTCTCATTTGCTTAACATTTTTTAAATTAAGTGCTTGCTGGGTGCTGTTGTGGTCACATTGCGAGACCCCCTAGCAAGACCACCACAGAGTTGATATCTGATGCAAAACACACAGGAGTTTATTGATAACAAGCAAGCCCCGGCTTGGTTCACGTCCAGCACACTTGCTAGCCAGGTGAAGGAGGACAGCCCTGAGCTCTCAGGGTGAGGGGTTTTTAAAGGGAAAAACTGCAAGCAGCGTGGTACAAGCCTTTGCATCATATGATTGAGTGAGGGTGTGTAACCTCTGAATTTACTGGTTGGGGGTTACAGTTATCATTTGTGGGCAGGCCTGGACAAGTCCCAGACTTTGTCCTTGAGCTGCTGTAGAGGCTGGCTGGCCTAGCACGTGCTGTGGGGGCTGACTCAGTGGCCCAGGCTCTGTCCTTGAGCTGCCATGGAGACTGGCTGGCCTTGCACCTTCACATTGACCCATGCATGTACCTCTAAGTTGGTGAGAGGTCCCAGACAGTAAACAACTGGCTGAACCTTGAGCAGTCAGAGCATGTGCAGAAAGGGAGCTACTGCAAGGACTATGTCTTTTGTTTATGGCCCTCCCAGAAACTGCTTGCTCAAGTCTCAAGAAACTGAAATTAAGGCCTGATTTCTGAGAGAAGTCTGAGCAGGCTGTTATGGCATCTCCTTGGTCCTTTCAGTGCCATATTTGAAGTTTTAGTCTTTTAACTTGCAGGAATAATAAAGTTTTGGGTATTAGAATATAAATGCAGATTACGACTCACTTTGGAAATAAATCTGTAGAGGCGAGACTGGGGGCTAATAGGACCTAAGGCAAAGTTCAAGTGGCTCTGCCACTGAACTGCATCTCTAGCACTTGAATTTTGACACAGTCTCTTGTTATGTTGCTCAGGGTGGCCTTGAACTTGATCTTCCATCTTCATTGCTATTGCTGGGATTATAAACATGCACTACCACGTATTCGACTATAAGTAGGCAGATTTTAGATATCCCATTATATCCCTTTCCTTTCCCCTTCCTCCTAAAAAAATTACTGTTTTTGTTTTGTTTTTAGAAATAGAACTTTGCCTTGTTTTCCACAGAGGCAAAGATTTAGGGATCCTCTTTTTTTAAAATTTTTTTTTTTTATGTGTATGGGTGTTTTGCCTGCATGTATGTCTGTATCTTGTGCATGCATTGCTCATGGAGGCCAGAAGAAGGCAGCAGATCCCCTGAAACTTGAGTGGCAGATGATTGTGAGGTGCCATGTGGGTGCTGGGAACTGAACTTGGGTCCTCTGCAATAGCAGCCAGTGCTCTTAACCATTGAGCCATCTCTCCAGCCCCGAGAGGTCCTTTTAAGTGTTTAATTTCTTCTTGATTTGTTAAATGAAAGGTCCTTAGGAGCTGGAGCATGTGTGTATATGGAAATCCGAGGACAGTTGTCAGGAGTTGGTGTTTTCTTCTACCACGTAGGTTCCAGGGATTGAACTGAAGTCATCAGGTTTGTTAGCAAGTATCCACTTGCTGGAACATCTCACTGGCCCAAAGGGGTGCTTCCCTGATTTGTGGTTGTGAAATCACAAATCGAAAAATGAACACGTGGGAATTCATTATTATCTCTCGATAGCGTTCATTTAAATAAGATTGAGTCAGGTATGGTGGTGTACCCCTGTGAGCCCAGCACTTGGGAGGTAGAGCCAAGTGGAACAGAAGTTAAGGGTAACTTCAGCTGCATGAGACCCTGCCCCGCCCCCACAAAAAAAAATGAGTATTTTATCTAGGTCTTTTCTTCTTGTTCTTTACTGTAGATACTCAAGGGAAGCTTATGTGGCGTTGGTTCATCATATCAGAGAATGTATCCCAGGTACTTTTAAGAAACATTGAGCACCTTACCACAGTCCACATTCATCTTGCTCAATTACTAACCTCTTTGGCAAATTCCTTATGGTGACATTTCATAGTTTTTGCTACTTTTATGTTCATTTTCTGCTTCGCTATTTTCCTCTCTCTGTTCCACTTTCTTTTCCATCTTTCTGACTGTGTGTGTATTGCAAGAGATGGAATCCAAGCCTCATGTCTTATGGGCGTATGCTCTGCCACTGAACTGCATCTCTAGCACTTGAATTTTGACACAGTCTCTTGTTATGTTGCTCAGGGTGGCCTTGAACTTGATCTTCCATCTTCATTGCTATTGCTGGGATTATAAACATGCACTACCACGTATTCGACTATAAGTAGGCAGATTTTAGATATCCCATTATATCCCTTTCCTTTCCCCTTCCTCCTAAAAAAATTACTGTTTTTGTTTTGTTTTGCTTAGATTTGATTGATAATGTTGTCTTAAATTTCTCTCAAATTTTATTTTATTTTTTTCTTTTTGAGCCTAGAGCTTACTAGACTAAGCTGATCTCGAACTCACAGAGATCCACCTGCCTCTGTTTCCTGAGTGCTGAGATTAAAGGTGTGTGCCACCATGCTTCTTGTATTATGCACACATACTTGTGTTTTGATAGGGTAGGATGATGTGGCAGCTGGGTGTACTGGCTTTGTATGGAGTCCTGTGTTATTGGCTGTGTGACAACAAAGATTTGTCATTTATGAAATAGAGTAAATGGAGCTCGTGTCATCTGATTTTTGAGGGCAATTGAATAGCTAGTGACATACAGCACTTTCTAAGTATTCAGTATCCAATAGTTTTTGCTACTGCATTGTAAATGAGCATAATGCTAAATTAAATTCAATGTTTGATCATATATACATATGCACAGTTATGAATTAATTAAAATGCATAGATACGGTCTAGCTTTGAGGTAGAGTGTTCAGGGCCCTAGGTTCTGTTCCTTAGCACAGTAGACAAACAATCCCCTATCTCCGAACAGTAGCAGCAAAATAAGATACAGAGATGTATGTTTGTGTGAAGCACCGAAAGATTGACTAGTGAAAGCAGGACCTGGGAGCTGGAATGTTGGTGGTAGAGTGCTTGTCTAGCACATATAGGCTCTGGCTTCAGTCTTTAGCACTGTCTCCCACCCCTCCCCTGCAAAAGCAGGGCCGATTTGAAACTGCACTTCTGCAGTATCTCTGAATCCAGCATTTGAAGCCAAGATTTGTTTTCTAGTACTTGAGGAAATGTAGAGTGAGAAGCCAGTTCCGGCAGGATGTGGAAAAGCAAGCCTCTTTCCCCTTGTTCTGTAATGACTTCTGAGTAGTCTGGAAATGCGTCCCATTTGCTTTCCTCCCTTCTGTAATCTACAAATGCCCACATTCCTTCTGAGGTAGGCAGTAGCAGTACTCTAAGCACTGGTCCTCCATCCTTTGCTGTCTGTTGACAGGTGTGAGCCTCAGCAGTGACTTCATCACTGGCTTCTGTGGAGAGACAGAGGATGATCACCTGCAGACAGTGTCTTTACTTCAAGAAGTTCAGTATAATACTGGTTTTCTCTTCGCATACAGCATGAGGCAGGTGAGTCCCAGATGGGAGACAATTAGCATCGCTCTCTTACCAGCTCGGGACTGACTGGAGGTAGTTGGGTAGAAAAGAGTTTGACTTTGTGAAATGTTGCAAATGTTGTGAAATTCCTAAAGTCTTATAAAAAAAACCTGGAGCCAGATATTGGGGTAAATACTGAGAGATCAGAGAGACAAAGGAACAAGCCACTAGAGAAACTTCTCACCACTACCGAATCCTCAGGCCGAATGGAAGTCGAGGTCCTATCTCCACGAATCCTCTGACTGAAAGCCTCTGAGTCCTCAGCTGAAAGGGCTTCTAGTTCCTGTCTCCTCAGGCCTTATATACCTTTCTCCGCTCAGCCATTTCACTTCCTTTTCAGTGCTGGGATTAATGGCGTGTGTGCTTCCCAAATACTGGTAGCAAAGGCTTGAGATCTCAAGTGCTGGGATTAAAGGCGTGTGACTCCAAAGTACTGGGATTAAAGGTGTGTGTCATCAATGCCTGGTTCTGTTTTTCTCCTAGACTGAATCAATCTCATGTAGTCCAGGGTGGCTCTAAACTCAGAGATTCAGATGGATCTCTGCCTCCTGAGTGCTAGGATTAAAGGTGTGTGCCACCATCGCCTGGCTTCTATGCTTAATCTAGTGACTGGCTCTGTTCTCTGATCCTTAGGCAACCTTTATTTGATACACAATATATCACCACAGTGAAATCCCAAGATCTTTGTGGGTTTTTCTTTGTTGTTGTTGTTTGTTTGTTTTTTGTTTTGAGACAGGGTCTCAGCGCTTACTTCTGCTCCTGATTGCTGGGATTGAAGGTGTGTGTCACCACAGCCATCTAAGTCACAGAATCTTACTGTCAATTGTTTTCTTTTCTGTAGTTAATTTTATATGTTATGTCAAATTTTAGCCCTTGTTTTGAGATAAGGTCTTAATATAAAGCTCCGGCTAGCCTCAAGCCTGTTTTCCTTCTACTTCACTGAGCTGCCTGATCATTACCGTTATAGATGTTAGCCACCACAATAAGCAAACTTCAGCAATTTGATACGAAAAATACTACCATGCTAGTGTTCCTATTTATGAATATTTTACAGTAGCTGAGTTTGGTGATATATGCCTGTAATTCTAGCACTTAGGAGGCTGAGGCAGGGGAATTTCAAGTTTGAAACCAGCCTGGGCTATAGACTGAGACGGTCTCAAAAACAAAAACAAACAAACAAATAAGTAAATCAAGACAAAACTAAAGCCCAGTGCTCAGTGTTCTATAGTCAGTATAAATGGCCTTTCAACACACAGTGGAAATATGGCCCTCAAATTGTGCCTTTGTCATGTAGTAACAGTGACCTTGTCTAAAGTCCTTGGTTGCTGTGTGAAGTGAGAACGACACCAGCTCAGGGCTGTTTTGAGGCCTGTTAAGATGGTGTATATAACTTGGAGTGGTGCTTTCTACACATAAGTGTGCTATCAGGATAGTTATCATTGCTAACAGCAGGCCAGCATCAAGCAGGATCTATACCCATTCCCCGTTCAGTTTTCCTCTGTGGGTATGGTAGTTCTTTCAGGGCAGGTTGGTTCGAATGTCTTTAGCTTTTCCTTTTATTCCTTGGCTTTTTTCCTAGCTCAGTGGTTCTTCACCTGATTTGAGCATGAGCATAAAGACATGTAAGTGTATACCCAGGATAGTTTTTAGATACTTTTTGAGGATGATTATCGTTTCTGACTAGGTAATATGGCCTAGTGCTTATGGTATAAAGTGTGAAGGTTAAAACACTTCTTCCTAGCTGGGCAGTGGTGGCGCACGCCTTTAATCCCAGCACTCGGGAGGCAGAGCCAGGCGGATCTCGGTGAGTTCGAGGCCAGCCTGGGCTACAGAGTGAGTCCCAGGAAAGGTGAAAGCTACACAGAGAAACCCTGTCTCGAAACCAAACAAACAAATGAAACACCTCCTCCTTTTGTTGCTCCCAGGTTAGTTCCCTTCTTGAAGGCGGCGACTCTTAGTGATTTCTTCTTCACCTTCTGGATATATTTCATGTGTTTATAAACATGAATACTTTCTACCTCAAAGACATGCACGCTGATTGGATTTTGCTAATTTCAGTTTGCAGAGTATTTTAGAACAATTACATTAGTATTTGTGGAGCTATCTTATTAACAGTTGCTTAATATTTCATTTTGTTGATAAACCATAATTTACTGGGTACTAGTTGGTGAGTATTTCAGCTGCTTTACATCTGTGTCTCTATAAACAGTGTGGTGAATAGCTTAGTGCATGGATTATTTAGTTTGTGCCCAAATATAAACTTAGGACAAATATGAAGACTAATTTGAGTCTTATTTTCTTTTAAAAATGTATTTATTTATAAACTCATTTATTTTGTGTGTACATGTTGGTAGGGGCGTGCATGTGCTGCAGTGTGTGTGTAGGTTAAAGGACCACTTGCTGGAGTTGGGTCTTTCCTTCCACTATGTGGGTTCTAGGATTGAATTCAGGTCATCAGGCTTGGTGGCAGGCACCTTTGCCACTGACCTATCCTGCCAGCCATGAGTATGGTTTGCATTTGCTAAATTTAGAATGCCTCTACAAAGATTCTACTTCAGTTACCATTTTCTCATGGAATGTTCCTAGAACTAGAGAAATAAGTCTGGCTCAGGTGTGGGTTTTGGACCATGTTACATATGTAACTTGTGAGTGGAATGAATATATTCCCTCCTTGTGCCCTGAAGATTCTACAACTCGTTAGTAACTCTGTTCTGTTTTGTTTGTTAATAGAAGACACGAGCATATCATAGGCTGAAGGATGATGTTCCAGAAGAAGTAAAATTAAGACGTCTGGAGGAACTTATTACTGTCTTCAGAGAAGAGGCTTCAAAAGCCAATCAGACCTCAGTGGGCTGCACCCAGCTGGTGCTGGTTGAGGGGGTAAGGTCACATGCATCTTTTTCTTAGAGTTTTAGTTTTTGCCTTTTAAAATAACACTGTGTGTTTTCTTTATCTAGGTCTTACATGACTTTTTTTTTGAGACCTAGTCTCATGTAGGTTGACCTTGAACTTGCTATGTAGCCAAGGGTGACTTTGAATTTCTGAGCCTCCTGCCTGTATCTTCCTAAGCACTGGGATTATAGGAGTGCACCATCGTGCCCAGGTTATGTGGTGATGTATCAAACCCAGGGCCCCCTGCATGCTAGACAAACACTATACAATCCCCAGCCCAAAATGTTTACTTTTATCTTGCATATTATGACCTTGCTGAATTTGATGGTTTATTTTCTTGTTAGTGTTTTGAATTTTCTTTTCTTTTTTCGAGACAGCGTTTCTCTAAGTAATCCTGGCTGTCCTAGAACTTACTCTATAGACCAGGCTGGCCTTGAACTCGGAGATCTGCTGCCTCTGCCTTGCAAGTGCTAGGATTAAAGTCATGTGCCATGATTACCCTGCTGTTGTTTTGAATTTTCTATGTATATAACCATTCCATATTTTTTTCTTTCTTCCTAATGTACCAAGTATTTTATATTTAGAGAACTTCCTGTGGATATTCTAGTGATAGATTTTCTTAAATTTTCTTAATTTTGGGTTGTCTTCATTTCTGCTTCTTTCTCAAAGGATATTTTCTTTAAGGATTTATATATTTGTGTGTGTGTGTGTGTGTGTGTGTGTGTGTGTGTGTGTGTGTGTGTGTGTGTGTGCATTTGTGTATATTTTAGTTCTCAAGGAGGTCAGAAGAGGGTGTCAGATCTTTTGGAGCTGGAGTTACAGATGTATGTGAGTCTTTCTTGAGTGTGCCCTCGGGTCTGGACTGTGGTCCTTATGGTAGAGCAGCGATTGCTCCAACCTGCTAAGCTATCTCTCCAGCCCCCAAGGGATAGTTTTGCTGGAACTTGTATGCTGAGTTGATAATGCTTTCCTTTCAGGTCTTGAAAAACGTGCCATTTCCTGCTGGCCTTCATGTTTCTGACGAGAAATCATAGATATTTTTATTGGAAATTTTATCTTCTTAGGAAATACATCTCTTTCTGTTGCCATCAAGGTTTATTGACCTTTCTGTTTTTCTTTCCCTTTTTTTCCCCTTTCTCTCTCCTTTCCTTCCCCACTTCCCTTTCTTCATCTCCTCTCCATTCTTCTTTCCATCTGTTCCCTTCCTGACTCCTTCCCTTTCCTTTTTTTTGGATTAAATAATAGAAATTATTTCTTCTAATTTTGTGGCTAGAAGTCAGAGATGAGCCCAGTCCAGTTCTCGTGAGAGTCTACTTCCTGCTCAGGTAACACCTTGAGCTGCTTAGGACAACTCTGGTGGCTGGAGCTGCAAAGAGGCAGCCCAACCCTGGAGGGGAAGTTTTTCTGACTTTTTGGGAAAGTCAGGTCTGGAACTGCTTCAGCAGGGAAGGTTATCCTGACTGGAGAGTCAGGCAATACCTGGTGTGATGGGGGATCATCTCCCTGCAGGATATAGCAATCCTGCTTCTCTCCTAGAGAGCCTCTACAGCTGAGCTTTGTTCAGCCCCCACTTAAGGGGGCTTCCTAGCAGAGCTGTGCTTCTCCGGCCTAAGAAATTGCAAAAATGTAGCAAATCTCCTCAGGCTCAGGAGAAAAGTGTTATTTCTCTTGCTCTGTCCACTGAGGGACGTCTCAGCAAGGTTCTTCTATTCAGCTCCCCCTTGCTCAGTCCACTATGGGACATCTCAGTTAGGTTCTTCTATGTACCAGGGAATGAAGATCTTCACACCCAAAACTCTTTTGAGAAAGAGATTTATTCAGGAAGGAGGAGTCCAGGAGAATATCTGCCTCTACCAGGGTGGAGAGAACAGCCTACAACTGACCAGGCAGGGTGGTTTATATAGGATGTCCTGGGGCGGAGTCAGCCCGTGATTGGTTAGTTTTTTTTTCTGCCCAGGGATTAGCCAGTTTTGTGGGTTAGGGACAGAGATGGCCCTGATTTTAGGGCCAAACTGTGTTTCTTTCATTGGCCTTTCTTGGCTTTTTGACACTACCTCTAAGGCCAGGGCATATTTCTTTCACTGACTCTGATGCTGGGGACCAGGAGTGTTATTTTGGCACTAGTTTCAGAGTCAGGGCATATTTCCTTGGTTCTGGTTTTGGGGATAAAGTGTTCATTTCTCGGGCTGGAGAGATGGCTCAGAGGTTAAGAGCACTGACTGCTCTTCCAGAGGTCCTGAGTTCAATTCCCAGCAACCACATGGTGGCTCACAACCACCTTGAATGAGATCTGGTGCCCTCTTCTGGCCTGCAGTCACATATGCTGTATACATAATAAATAAATGAATTAAAAAAAAATTAAAAAAAATAATAAAAATCTTTAAAAAAAAAAAAAAAAGTGTTCATTTCTCTGGCTCAGGTCCCAAACCCAGGCTGTGTTTCTTTTCCTGGTCCTGGGCCCTAGGGCCAGAATTCTACTGTCCTGCTCTGTGATTGGTTGGTTTCACAAGTCAGTTGGCCAGGGGCAGAGATGGCTCTGATTTGAGCCAAACTGTGCTTCTTTCACTGGCCTTATCTGAGTCATCTTTCCCTAGTTCTGGGATCCAGGGTCAGGGTGGGTTTCTTTAGTCAGCCCCTTTTCCCTTCAAGTTGTTTCTGGTATTTTGTCTTATTTTCTGATTTTAGGGCAGAGGATAAATTTGGTTCCTGTCACTGCATCTCGGCAGGAATAGAAAGACTCATGTATATTCCAGAACTTAATACTCTTATTGTGGTTTATCTTTCTTTCCAGTCCCAGGCTCTGGTGGAGTCTCTAGCTTCAAATTGGCATATTCAGTAGGAGCAAGTAACTCAAGCCAAAACCTCTGGGACAGTCCTAAGTGCTTAGTGTGAGATCAGGAAACATGAACGTTGATTTGTTAAGCACATCACTCACAAGTACTTGGACTTCATGCTTATTGAAAGTTACTGCAGAAGCCAAGACTGTAAAGATTCATTGGTCCATTAAAATAGTCAACAGAACTTTGTTTCTGTTGTGTACCATGTGTTGTCCTGTTGTTGAAGCAGCCACACACACTGAGACTTTGGATTTCTTGGTTAAGAAATGTTCTGTGATAGATCCTGGAGAGCCTCAGACAACAGGGGCAGTGTCTGCCTCCTAAAACTTAACACTGACAGATGCATACATTCTTCTCTGTTTTTTGCAGTTCAGCAAACGTTCTTCCACAGACCTGTGTGGCCGGAATGATGCAAACCTCAAAGTGATCTTCCCTGATGCAGAGGTGGAGGATGTCACTAACTCTGGGCTCAAGGTCAGAGCTCAGCCTGGGGACTATGTGCTGGTGAAGGTAAGGTGTCTTCAGTTTCCTTCTTCTGTCCATCTGACAAAACCTCAGAAGACAACTGATATACTGGCTGGAGGCCTCATAGTCTCCTTTACATTCCCTGACATTGGACCAAGAAATGCTCTTCTTAAATAAAGTTGGGAATTTCTAATGTGGGTTAGGCCCTCTGGAAGAGCAGCAAGTTCTCTTAACTACTGAGCCATCTCTCAGACCCTATTTTACTATTTTTAGTTGTGTGTATGTGTATGTCTGTGCATGTGAATGCAGGTACTTGCAGAGGCCAGAAGTTGCAGATTTTCCTGGAGCTAGAGTTACAAGTTATTGTGAGTTACCCAATGTGGATGCTAGGAACTGAATTCAAGTCCTCAGGAAGAACAATATGCACCCCCCTTTTTTTCCCCTCTAAATTTATTCATTTATTTTATGTATATGGATGTTTTGCTTGTATGTATATCTACCCACCATGTGTGTGTCTGGAGCCTGTGGAGGCCATAAGAGGGCATTGGATTTCTCCTGGGACTGGAGTTACAGACAATGTGAGCTTCCATGTGGGTCCTGGGAATTGAAACCAGGTCCTCTGGAAGAGCAGCCATTGCTCTTGTCTGCTGAGCCATCTCTCCAATTCCCACAGTGTGTGCTCTTAATTGCTGACAGTGCCCAAGATTATTTTTTAAGATAGCAATGTAACTTTAGATTTAGTTGCTATATGCAAGGGGGTGCAGTAAATAAACTGCTGACGTGACTGCTCCATTATTAGGGAAAGTTTTTATTGTGAGTAAGAGAGAGGAAGTATCCAGAGGCATCTGCAAGAGTCCAGAGCAGGGAGAAAGAAAAACAGGCTGGACCTGGCCAGGGCTATCTATTGGTGGGAGATGAGAGAATAGGCAGAAGGGGAATAAATAGTGAAAATATCAAGCATAGCCAGGGGCAGGGGCATAAAGAGAGCAGGGACCTGAAATGAGAAGGGCCAGGGTGCTAGTGTGGACTTTGAAATGTATTACTAGTACTTGTGAGTAGATTCTGCGTGAGCCTGGAGGCTGGCATGGGCTTTGGTATGAAACCACAGGTAGCCATATGTCCCTTCTGCCAGAGGTAAGGGAAATGACTCCTTTTGGCAGATGGGAATTGGTTTCCCAAGTTGCCGAGGAAAACAGCCTTTTATCTAACTGCTGGAAATCCTCTTATAATTCAGTTTGAGCTCATTTCTGGATATTTGGATTGCCTGAGATCTAACAGTTGCCTTCTCATATTGCCTCTTAATTTCTTCCCACTGTAACTATGGGTCACTTGATAAAAAGGAATTAGGTTGGTGATCAGGTTGTAATTTTGTTCCCCCTCTGAAGACAGGGTTTCTTTGTCTATCCCTGGCTGTCCTGGAACTAGCTCTGTAGACTAGGCTGGCCTCGAACACAGAGATCTATCTGTCTCTGCCTCTGGAGTCCCAGGATTAAAAGTGTGCACCCTTTAATTTATCTTTTGGAGACAGGTTTTCTCTGTGTATCCCTAACTGTGCTGGAACTCACTATGTAGATAAGACTGGCCTCTAATTCACAGAGCTCTGCCTGCCTCTGTCCCCACCATTTCCCCTCATTCTAAGAGCTGAGGTAAAGGTAAGTAAGTGCTGCTCTGGCAGATGACTCTTGTTGTTATTTTTGTTTTCGGAGACAGGGTTTTCACCTTGTAGCTCTGGCCTGGAGCCCACTATGTAGACCAAGCTGACCTTGAATTTACAGAGATATGGCTATCTCAGCTTTCTGAGTGCTGGGATTAAAGGCTGTGCCACCTCACCCAGCTTCTGGCACATGACTTTAATCACAGCACTGGGGAGGAGATAGAAGGGTCCTTGTGGTTTACTGTCCAGCTGAGCCAGCCTAGTTGGTAAGCCCAGGTCCCAGTGAGACATCCTCTCAAAAACAAGGTGAACAGCTCTTGTGTAATGACACCCAAGATTGATCTCTGGCCTCCACATATTCATGTACAAAGTGTGCATATATCCATATTATTTGTGCAGTTGTTCACAATGAACAGATAAGACAAAGTAAAAAAATTGTCATCAAACCAAAAATGAAAGTTCCCATCTTGTCAAAGTTCCCATGTTATGATAGTATAATTCTTTTTTGAGACAGGGTCTGTGTATCTATGGCTGGCCTGAAACTCACTATGTAGACTAGGCCTACCTGGAACTCAAGAGAGGTCTATCTTCCTTCTGAGCATTGGGGAAAAGATGTGTATCACCAAGCCTGGCTTACCTACAGTTTTGAATTACCTGATTTGTTAAAGAGTTAAGTCCTATAAACTAAAAGGAATTTTGGGGTAATTATGTCAACATTCTCTCTTAATTTAATATGGTGCCATATAGACAAATAGAGAATACCTGGAGAGATGGTTATCAGTTAAGAGCACGTCCTCCTCTTCCAGAGGCTCCAAGTTCCTTTCCCAGCACCTACTCCAGGCGGTTCACAAGCTCCTGTTTTAGGCAAGCCAGCTAGAACTTCATGGAGAGACTTTCTTCCTCCCCCATCAAAAGAAAACAATATTATTCTTAGTAGAAACAAGGTAGAAAATGTATACTTCAGGCCGGGCGGTGGTGGCGCACGCCTTTAATCCCAGCACTCGGGAGGCAGAGGCAGGTGGATCTCTGTGAGTTCGAGGCCAGCCTGGTCTACAAAGCGAGTTCCAGGAAAGGCGCAAAGCTACACAGAGAAACCCTGTCTCGAAAAAATTAAAAAAAAAAAAAAAAATGTATACTTCAAAAAACACAGAACTTAACTGCACATAATTGAGAATGGCTTAACTCAAAGCAAAAAGGTAGCCAGATTAATGACTCATACCTGCAATTCTAACTCTTAGGAGCCTGAGGCAGGAGGATAGCTGTTGTAGAGTAGAATATTTGTATAATGATGTAAAAATGTGTTGCATTTTTTAAACATGTAAAGATGTGTTGCTGTTTCATCCTGCCTGCCTGAAGCACCTGGTTGGCCTAATAAAAATCTGAATGGTCAACAGCTAGACAGAGGAGGGATAGGTACGGCTAGGGGGCAGAGAGAAAAGGGGAGCCAGCTAGCTAGCCAGCTAGCTGGGGGCCAGCCAGGCAGGCACAGAAGAAGCAGGAAAGCAGGATGAACAGTATGTAGATGAGGTAAATGAGCCTTGGGGTAGCACATAGATGAAAAGAAATGGGTTAATTTAAGTTTAAAAAAAAAAAAAACCAGCTAGAAACAAGCCTAAGCTAAGGTTGAGCATTCATAATTACTAAGTCTCCGTGTCATGATTTGAGGACTGGTGGTCCAAGAAAGCCTGCTATAGATAGCCACAAATTCAAGGCTAACCTGGACATAGTGAGTTCCAAGCCATCCTGGGCTATTTCACAAAGTGGAATACTGGCTCAAATAAAATAAAATAAAATAAAATAAAATAAGGTATTGTTGTGTTGGCCTGTGTCCATCCTCCCCACAACCCTCCGAGACAGAGTTTCACTGTGTAGTCCAGGCTATCCTGGAACTATCTGTATAGACCAGGCTGTCCTCAACTCACAAAGATCCGCCTGCCTCTGCCTCCCAAGTGCTGGGATTAAAGGTGTGTGCCACCACTGCCCTGTCTAGTGAATTTTTATAGTGACCTCACTCAGGTAGCTATTTCTGAGATCAAAAAGAATGTTTTTTTGGAACCCAGAAATGCCTTTCATGTACTTCCTGGTTGTAGCACATTGTAGACCTGTGCCATACCCTGTCCCATTTCATACTATAGTTTGGTTTTGTCTGGTTTTGATTTCTTGCAAACTGAGTTCTGTAGTATGTAGTTTGAATTTCTGCCTCTTTTTCCTCAACTTATATTCTGTGGTTCTTTTGTGAGTTGTGTTTTTCCATCACAACAGTTTGTTGTGTGTTTTATTGCTAGTGGGCCGTATTGGTTGTTTCCAGTTTGGAGCTAGTACATGTGACATTGCTGTGAGTATTCCTGTGCATGTGCTATAAGGCATGTGAGTATTATGTCTGTTGGGTATACGGCTGGGTATGGCTAGTCACAGGGTGACTGTAATGGGAATAGCCCAGGTGCCCTGCACTCCTGCCAGCAGTGTAGAGAAGTCTAGAAATTTCACCTTCTCTGTTTCTGTTCTTGTTCTCTAGTGTCTGCCCCATGACAGCTGGTATGATCTTTCTGATTCAGATCATTTACTCTGCAGCTTGGGCCCTCCATCAGCTTTTCATCGGAGCCAGAGTGTAATTCAGGCCTATGTGATCTGTCCCGGCTACTTCCCAACTTGATGTCCTCTCGTTCTCCTCCTCCAGTCTCATGACCTTCCTTTTGTCTCTTAGATTCTGTTCTGTTCTCAGGAACTTCTACACGCTGTTTTGGCTTGGGAGGCTCTTGATCTTTGCTGGTCCCTTTCTTTGGATTTTGAGGCTCTCTCTCCATTATCACCTCAGAGATGCCTTATCTGAGCATCATTGTTTAGAAGCAACTTTTCCTGCCTAATTCCCATGCCTGTTAACTTCCTGTTCCCGTAATCTTCAGAGTACTTTTTAGTGCCTGAAATCATTTTTGTTTATGTATATGCTCATTACCTGTCTTTCTCTGAAACTGTGTTGTGGGTAAGGAAGTACCTGTTTTGTTTATATTTGTATTTCCTGCACCAAAGGTAATTTCTAACATGTAGTAAGAACTTTGTAAATATTTACTAATGGATCAATTTGTTCTGATGAGAATTATGATTAATGGTAACTTTGGAGTCCTAGCTATTCAGTCCTCAATCTCACTAGGCTTTGGTAAAAAATATCATAAGGATTGGTCAGGTGGTAGTGGCACACACCTTTAATCCCAGCACTTGGGAGACAGGTAGGTGGATCTCTGAATTTGAGGCCAGCTTGTTCTACAGAGTGAGTTCCAGGACAGCCAGAGCTACACAGAGAAACCCTGCCTTGAAAAACAAAACAAAGACAAAGTCATAAGGATGGCTTTAACTAGCCCAGCTTTCACCCTAACTCATTCCAGAGGTTAGAGGGTTGGGTCTGTGGTGGGCAGCTCACAAGTGAGCCTTACAGTTGGAGCTGAGAAGAAACATTCTCCTCAGAGACAGGTGAGATGCTATTTGGGATGGATCTGGACTTGTGTTTGACCTTGTTTTTGTTTTGTTTTTAAAGGTAGGGTTCGTACATAGCCCTGGCTGGCCTGGAACTCACTATGTAGGCCAAGCTGGCTTTTAACTCACAGAGACCTGCCTGCCTCTGCCTCCTGAGCACTGAAATCAAAGGTGTGCACCAACCACTGCTGGCTACCTGTTTGTGTTCTAATTGAGAGACACAAAGGGAGTGGATCCAGTTAGGAGGGGAGGTGGGGAGGAACTGGGAGAAGTGGAGAGAGGGGAAACTAATCAGGATATATTATATGAGGAAAAAAATATTTTTAATAAAGAGGAAAAAATAAAAAATAAACATAAACATAAATTTATTATTTCAGATGGATACTGTAGATCTCTCCATAAAAGGGAAAGCCAGGATTTTGTGCCATAAGTAGAAAGTAATCTTAGAAATAAGCACAAGCCGGATGGTGGTGGCACATGCCTTTAATCCCAGCACTCAGGAGGCAGAGCCAGGCAGATCTATATGAGTTCTAGGCCAACCTGGGCTACAGAGTGAGTTCCAGGAAAGGTGCAAAGCTACACAGAGAAACCCTGTCTCTAAAAACAAAACAAAACAACAAAAAAAAAAAAAAAAAGAAAGAAAGAAAGAAAGAAAGAAAAATAAGCACAATGGGGCTGGAGAGATGGCTCAGCATTTAAAGAGTACTGACTGCTCTTCCAGAGGACCTGGTTTCAATTCCCAGCATTCACATGGCAGCTAACAACTGTCTGTAACTCTAAGATCTGACACCCTCACACATACATGCAGGCAAAATACCAATGCAAATAAAATAAAAACAAATAAAAAAAGAGAAATAAACAGTGAAAACAAAACAATGTCGTTAAACTCCAGCCGGCTCTGGTGGCCTGCACAAGGCTCTGGAGGCCTTTTCTCTGTTGAACAAGGAAGTGTTCACAGAGCGTGGAAAGCTCGCCAGCGGTCAGGGAGACTGTCTGCCCAGTAACAGACTGAAGGGAGCTGCCGAGGGAAGAAGGCTGCACTCTGGGTCCGCTGCTCTTTGATGACTGTGGCTCCCAGCAGCAGCCCAGGAGTGTCCTGCTATGCCCAGCCCGCCTCGGGAGCCTGAGGTTCTGTTCTCCCTTCCTGTGGAAAGCCCAGGTCAGCTCGGGCTGAGCTGATGGCTCTAGCCAATCAGGTATGCAACTGTGCCCTGTCAGAAGACTGATGACTGTGGTTGGGATGTCCACTGTCCCTGACAGGCCTCACACACCCGATGGAGTGTGTGGCTTCTTACCTCATATGCATTGCCGTTCTGTCTGATGTCTCTTCCTTTCAGGTTTGAGGTGACACACGTACCATGCACTTCCTGTCACCTCTATCCATGTCCTGTGCCCATGGTGCTGTCAGGTTACACCATTGTCTCCTTTTGATGGGTTTTCTTTCAGATCACCTCAGCCAGTTCTCAAACTCTCAAAGGACACCTTCTCTGCAGGACCACTATGAAAGACTCAGCCATGCGTTGCTTGACCTGAGAGGGTGACTTACTAGTGGACTTGGGCAGTTTTTCCTCATGCTTTGGAGACAAGGCACTAGTCATGAAGTGCCTTTGTACCAAATGGAAGAGTACATTTCTTTGTTGTCACATGAACAGCTTTTACAACAATAAATTTCATAAATTAATGGCTCCTTTGTCTCTACTTTTCATTTTCACCCTGGCTTATTTATGGGGTTCTTTTCTATCGCTATGTTAAGCGTTTCTCAGCACAGTGTTTGTTATTCAATGCTGTAGACTCAGCGGCGTATTACCACCTCTACTTGTTCATTTACTTATTTATTCATGGCCATCTTTTTCAGCTTTCCCTTTAGCTGTAGGAACACTTGGAATTTTGAATAACTTGAAAATGTCATTGCCTGTTAATAGGCTCTGAGCAATGGTTCTTGGCTTATTTCCTGTTGCAGTTATTTTCATGAAGTAAAAACAAAAAACATGAGAATAAAAATCCGAATGGTAGCCTGGAATAATTAGAACTAGATTTCAACTAAAATCCTTACTCCTTTAGCATTATATGAGACCTGTGGGTGTACTCAGTGGTATAATGCTTGCCTAGAATAAGCAAGGCTCTGGGTTAGATCCCCAGCACCACAGGGGAAAAAGAAAAATAATATTTATAGTGCTCCCACCCACCCACCTCTTCCCTGAGGTAGGTTATTTGTAATTGAGGCTGGCCTTGAATTTGCTCCTCCCTCCTCCTGAATGCCAGAGTTGAAGGCATGCACGCCACACCATGTATGCACATCTCAGGATCACATCTAGAGCTTCATGCATACTGAGCAAGTACTCCCCACCAACTGAACTATAGCCACTGGCCCGCTGTAAGCTCTTACCAAATGGAAATAGTCCTTGAAAGATTTGCTTCTGAAGCAGACTGTGTACTTGGGCATGCTGAGCTGTTAGTTGTATCTGGCTGTGATCTGCTTCAGACACTCTGCTCACTAGCATGGGACAGCCCATGGGAGCCTTCTTCAATGTGGTTCAGTCCTGGACAGTTGGTTCTATTTTCAGTATCCAACTTTTTTTTTTTTTAATTTTATGTGCATTGGTGCTTTGCCTGCATATATGCCTGTGTGAGATTTTGGCATTACAGACAGTTGTTAGCTGCCATGTAGGTGCTGGGAATTGAACCCAGGTCCTCTGGAAGAGCAGTCAGTGTTCTTAATCACTGAGCCATCTCTCCAGCCCCTTCAGTGTCATATCTTATCCTGAAGAGAACATCTGTTAGGGATCTTTTTCCAGTTCTTTAAAAGTAAATTATCCAAGCATTACAACAGTTACCAGAAGGAAAATGGCAAGAAGACACAGATGAAAACCGTATGTAATCGGACATTTCTCTCCCATCCACTTATTCCCAAATACCTGGGAACTGCTTCCCAAATAATTGAGTCAGAGGCTTAATATTACTTATAAATGCTCAGCCAATAGCTGAGGCTTATTACTAACTAGCTCTTACATTTTAAGTTAGCCCATATTCCTTATTTATGCTCGCCATGTGGTGGTACCTTATTTAGCATGGCATGTTCATCTCTTGCTCCCTCTGTATCTTGCTGGCGACTCCTCACTCCGCTCTTCTCCTTCCCAGCATTCTCAGTTTGGCTTTCCCACCTAACTTCCTGTCTAGCTACCAGCCTGTCAGCCTTTTATTAACCGATGAGAGTAATACATATTCATAGTGTAGAAAAGGATTGTTTCACAGCAATCATACTCTGCAAGAGATGTCAGATCAGAAGTGGTCACATGTGCTGGGCCAGCTCTCTCTACCTTCCATCAGTCTTGTCTCTGACTTATATCCCATCTACCAAAGAGACTGTATCTTTTCTGCCAAAAAGATAAAGGGTACATTTTACAAGGAAACAACAGAAGTCTTCACCCTAAATTTATAGTACAAATGTGAACCTTTAAATGATTCTTCTATAGACAAGTCTGAATAACTCAAAGATGATCCAAGGGTATCTCCAGCTCAAGAAACTATTGACAGCTTTTACATAGGAGCGTTGGTTATGTAAAACCAACTAGTCAGTTGACTAGTCAGTATCCCACAATTGTGTTTCATCCTTTATTTAAATACTCTGATAGTCTAAGTGTGCTATGATGGCATTCTTTTCTACCTTTTAAGTCCCTGCAATTTAAAAAATGATTCCTTGCCCCTTAGGGATGCATTTTGCTTCCACAGCTCAATTTCAGGCATTAGTGAATGATTGTTTGGGATTTACTCTCTTACTCCTTTTTCTTTAAGGCTTTGGCTTTATGTATGTTTAAATCTAAGGAAATTTTTACTTCTATTGAAAGACCCTAACCCTTCAGGCTCACACCCCCCAAGCCCCAGGAGAATAAGGAACTAAAAAGAAAACTAGTTCCAAGGGCCACCTGACTCAGCCACTACTAAACTACCCCCACTGCCACAATGTAACAATATAAAGAGATTTCTATTAAGAGATACGCTCAACTGTGACTGGGATAGTTGCAAGTGTTCCAGGAAGGACCACTGTGACCTTTGTGTAAACTCCACTCCCATCCTGATACCCCCCTTGAGGTTTCAGGAAGAATGTGCATGCG